>NW_024871264.1:0-527500 GCF_019054845.1 Dipodomys spectabilis | reverse complement strand
CTTTGTCTGTTTCTGTGTCTCTGTCTGTCTGTGTCTCTTTGTCTGTCTGTCTGTCTGGGTATCTGTCTCTCTGTCTGTCTGTCTGTCTCCTCTGTCTTTCTGTCTGTTGGTCTGCATGTCTATGTCTGTCCATGTCTGTGTCTGTCTGTCTCTGTCTCTTTGTGTCCGTCTGTCTGTTTGGCTTTGTGTCTGTCTTGCTCTATGTCTCTGTCTTTGTCTGTCTCTTTGTGTCTGTCTGTCTGTCTGGTCTGTTTGTGTATCTCCGTGTCTCTGTCTGTCTGTGTCTGTCAGTCTATCTCTGTCTCTGTCTGTCTATCTGTGTCCCATCTGTCTATCCCAGTGTCTGTCTGAGTCTGTCTCTGTTTCTCTCTGCCTTGCTCTGTCTGTCTCTCTGTGTCTGTCTGTCTGTCTGTCTCTCTCTGTGTCTGTCTGTCTCACTTTGTCTGTCTGCCTCTGTGTCTGTCTGTGTCTCTTTGTCTGTCTCTCTGTGTCTGTCTGTTTTTGTCTCTCTGTCTCTGACTCTGTCCATGTCCGTGTCTATGTCTCTGTCTGTCTGTCCTCTGTGTCTGTCTGTCTGCTCTGTTTGTGTATCTCTGTGTCTCTGTCTGTCTGTCAGTCTTTGTCTCTTTCTGTCTCTGTTTGTCTATCTGTGTCCCATCTGTCTGTCCCAGTGTCTGAGTCTGTCTCTGTGTCTCTCTGTGTCTGTCTGTCTCTGTCTTTGTCAGTCTGTTCCTCTGTCTCTTTTTGTGTCTGTCTGTCTTGCTCTATGTTTATCTTGCTCTGTGTCTGTCTGTCTGTTCTGTTTGTGTCTGTCTCGCTCTATCTCCCTTTCTCTGTCTGTCTGTCTCTCTGTGTCTGTCTGTCTGTCCGTCTCGGTGTCTCTCTTTCTCTTTCTGTGTCTGTCTGTCTGTCTTTGTCTCTCTGTGTCTCTGACTCTGTCCATGTCCGTGTTTATGTCTGTCTGTCTGTCTGTCTATCTCTAGCTCTGCCTTGATCCATCTGTCTCTCTGTCTCTGTCTGTCTTTCTGTGTCTGTCTGTGTTTCTGTCTGTCTCTGTCTCTGTCTGTCTATGCCTGTCCATGGTCTGTGTCTGTCTGTCTTTGTCTCTCTGTCTCTGTCTGTCTCCTCTGTCAGTCTGTCTGTGTCTCGTTCTCTCTTTCTTTGTCTGTCTGTGTCTGTCAGTCTACTTCTGTCTCTGTCTTTCTGTCTGTCCGTCTGTGTCTGCCTGTCCATGTCTGTCTCACTGTCTGTCTGTCTCTGTCTCATTCTGTCTTTGTCTGTCTCGGTCTGTCTGTCATCAGTCTACTTCTGACTTCTGTGTCTGTCTGTCTCTTTGTCTTTCTGTCTCTGTCTCCTGTGTCTGTCTGGGTCTCGTTCTGTCTTTCTTTGTCTGTCTGTGTCAGTATCTGTCTGTCTGTGTCTCTCTGTCATTCTCTGTCTGTCTGTCATTCTCTGTGTCTGTCTGTCTTTCTCTATGTCTGTGTCTGTCTCTGCCTCTGTCTGTCTGTCCATCTGTCTGTCTGTGTCTCTCTCTGCGTCCATCTGTGTGTCTGTCTCTGTCTGTCTTTGTCCCAGTGTCTGTCTGTTTTGCTCTATGTCTGTCCGTCTCTGTCTGTCTGCCTGTGTCTGTCTGTCTCTCTCTGTCATTCCCTGTCTGTCTGGCTCTGCCTCTGTCTGTCTGTCTGTCTCTCTGTCTGTCATTCTGTGTCTCTCTGTCTATACCTGCCCATGTCTCTGTCTTCTCTGTGTCTGTCTGTCCATCTATCTGTCTGTGTCTCTCTGTGTCCATCTCTGTGTCTGTCTTTGTCCCAGTGTCTGTCTGACTCTGTCTCACTGTCCCTGTGTCTGTCTGTCAGTCTCTCTGTCTCTGGGAACCGCGCATGCGCGTTGCAGGGCAGCGCAGCCCACTCCCGCGCAGGCGCAGATCCGTACCCCGCAGAGCCCGGGAGCACACGCATGCGTGTTCCTGCTCGGCGGGGGGGGGGGGGGGGGGATGGGGAGGGGGGGGAAGGACGGGGCGTGCTGGCTCATGCATGTGCGGTGCAGCGCGGAGGACCTCCCCCCCAGGTGGCACGCATGCGCAGTACCAACCAGAGCAACCGAGGGAATCCCACGCATGCACGCACCACACGCGCGGCCCGGACGGTACCGGCCGACTCACCCAGTGCGCATGCGCAATGCGGACGGAACCTCGATCCTCCGGGGTCCCCTAGGCACCTCCCGGCGGACTCAGGCTGTGCGCATGCGCAACTCGACCCTCCAGGGTCCGCTCTGCACCTCCCGGCCGATTCAACCTGTGCGCATGCGCCGTGGGTCCACACGCGGGAGGGCAGAGGGAACAAGCAGCCAAGGGACACGCATGCGCAGCGGCGCTCCGCCGGGAGCGCTAGGCCCCACCCCGCTGACGAACCCTGTGCGCATGCGCATTGGCGCAGGCTGGCTCAGCCCCTCCCAGCTGTCTAACCCTGTGCGCAAGCGCAATGGCGCTCCGCCAGGCCGGCTCAGCCTGTCCCCGCTGAAGAACCCTCTGCGCATGCGCAATAGCCCTCCGCTGGGAGCGTTCGGCCCCTCCCCGCTAACCCTATGTGCATGCGCACTGGCGCTCCGCCGAGAGCGCGCGCATGCGCGCCCGCGTCTTGGCGCCGGCTGATGACATCGACGCGACGGCGACGGCGGCCGCGCCCGGAAATGCAGCCGTGGCGGGGCCGCGGAGCGTCGCCGCCGCCGCCGCCATGGCCACCGCCACGCCGTCCGCATCCGGAAGCGGAAGCGCTTAGGACCCCCGAGGACGCCGCCCCGGGCCGCCCCCGGGTCACCGTCGGTGCGTGGAGGCCTCCGGGACGCAGCGCCTTTAAGAGGCGGGGCCACGGGGAGGGCGTGGCTTTTGGGAGGGGCGTGGTGTCGCGGTGGGCGTGGTGTCGCGGTGGGCGTGGCCTGCAGGGCGTGGAGCTGACGGGAGAGTCAGTGGGGGGCGTGGCCTGGAACAGAGGCCATTGGGCCGCTGGGGCTTGGGGGCGTGTTCTGGAAAGACACCATTGGGCGGCTGGAGGTAATGCCATTGGTCGGCTGGGCTGGGGGGGCGTGGCTTGGAAGTAAGGCCATTGGGCCGCTGGGCCTAGGGGGCATGCATGGCCTGGCAGGGACTAGGCTATTGAGGGTCCTGGCTTTGGGGGCATGGCTTGGAAGTAAGGCCATTGGGCGGCTGGTCCTGGGGGGTCGTGGCCTGGCAACAGTGATGCTATTGTGTAGTCTGGGTTTGAGGGCGTGGCCTGGGCGTGCTGCCATTGGATGGCTGGCCTGGGGGGCGTGGCCTGGCAGGAACCAGGCCGTTGGGTGCTCTGGCTTTGGGGACTGAGCACCCAGCACCTCCCCATGGTGACCCAGGATGGGGAATAAGCCCCCAGTACCTGCCCATGGTGACCCAGGACCAAGACTAAGCACCCAGCACCTCCCATGGTGACCTAGGGCCAGGACTAAGCACCCAGCACCTCCCCATGATAACCCAGGATGGGGACTAATCACCCAGCACCTCCCCATGGTGACCCAGAGTGGGGACTAAGCACCCAACACCTTCCCATAGTGACTCACAGTATCCCCCAAGCACCCAGCAGCATCCCATAATGACCCAAGACAGGAACTAAGCACCCAGCACCTCCCCAGGATGATCCCCAAGCACCCAGCACCACCCCATAGTAACCCAGGGCTGGGACTAAGCACCCAACACCTCATCATAGTGACCCAGGATGATTCCCAAGCACCCAGCACCATCCCATGATGACCCAGGGCTGGGACTAAGCAACCAGCACCTCCTCAGAGTAACCCAGGACCAGGACTAAGCACCCAGCACCATCCCATGATGACCCAGGACAGGGACTAAGCAACCAGCACCTCCTCAGAGTAACCCAGAACTGGAACTAAGCACCCAGCACCACCACCTGGGGAACAAGGACCGAGCCTAAGCATTCAGCACCTCTCCATGGAGACCGAGGATAGGAACTAAACACCCAGCACCTCCCCATGGTGACCCAGGAACGGGACTTCACACCCAGCACCTCCCTACTGTTTACATGAGTCAGGTACTAAGCACCCAGCACCTGCCTATTACTAACACAGAACAGGTACCAAGCACCCAGCACTTCCCCACAGGGACTCTGGATAATCACCAAGCACCCAGCACCTCACGTGTGGGTCCTTTCCCTCCCCCTGACCCCATCCCAGGTTCTCCACGTGGCGCGATGACCACTGGTTGTACAGGATGATGGACTACATGCCTGGTGGCGAACTCCTCAGCTACCTGCGTGCCTGCCAAGATCCTGTGCGCACTGGCCTACCTGCAGATGAGCAGACCAGCAATGATGGGGGCCGCCCATCCATCCATCCATCCATCCACCCATCCATCCATCCATTTACCCATCCATCCAGCCATCCATCCATCCACTCATCCATCCATCCACCCATCCACCCATCCATCCACCCATCCACTCATCCGGCCACCCATCCAGCCACCCATCCACCTATCCATCCATCCACCCATCCATCCATCCACTCATCCACCCATCCATCCATCCACCCATCCATCCATCCACCCATCCACCCATCCACCCATCCATCCATCCATCCATCCACCCACCCATCCATCCACCATCCATCCATCCAGAAAGTTCCAGAAAGTTCCCCCAAGGTTCCAGAAGGTCCCAGAAAGCTCCAGAAGGTTTCAGAATAACTCAGCACATTCCCCAGGCAGGCGTTCCCTCCACCCAGACACACCCCAACCCTCCCACCCCCCTTCCTTGGCCCAGGAATGATTTTGGGGGGGAGGGGAATGGAAGGAGGGTATTGATGATATTGGTATTGGTATTGGTATTGATACTGATCCTTTTATGGTCTATTGATGATAGGTTTTCCCAGGGGATCTGTTTGATCTTAGGACTTGAGATGCTTTCAGGACAACCCATGGAAGGTTCTAGAAATAAGCCAGGGCTGGGGCTGGTTTCTATTTCCTTTCCCCCCCTTCTCCCCAACATCTGGGACCCAGTTGCGTTCATCCCTTGGGATTCTCCTCCATGGGGGAAGTTGAGGATGGATGATGACATCACCCCTTCCCATGATCCTTTGCGGTGACTGGTCCAGGGTCCCTTGACTATTCTTGTTCTTGTTGTTGTTGTTGTTGATTTATTATGATGATTAGCTCATGTGCATGGTCTTGTCTTTCCCTTCCCCCCGCCCCAACCAAGCTTCTAGAAGCTTCTGGAACAAATTGCTGATGGATTTCCTGTGTGTGTGTCAGACTCAACCAGAACCCAGCGAATGGCTTCCTCTTCTCAACGCCTGGAAACCCGCCCAACACTTCCTGGAAGGGGGGAGGGGGAGGGGGAATGGAGGAAATGAATAATGAATGAATGAATTCCCTCCTTCCTTCCCTCCTTCCTTCCTTCCCTCCAATCCTTCCCTCCTTCCAATCCTTCCTTCCTTCCCTCCATCCTTTCTTCCTTCCCTCCTTCCTTCCTTCCTTCCTTCCCTCCTCCCCTCCTTCCTTCCTTCCCTTCCTTCGTTCCTTCCTCCTTCCTTCCCTCCTCCCCTCCTTCCTTCCTTTCCTTCCTCCTTCCTTCCTCCTTCCTTCCCTTCTTCCTTCCCTCCTTCCCTCCTTCCTTCCTTCCTTCCTCTTTCCTTCCCTCCAATCCTTCCCTCCTTCCAATCCTTCCTTCCTTCCCTCTATCCTTTCTTCCTTCCTTCCCTCCCTCCTTCCTTCCTTCCTTCCCTCCCTCCCTCCCTCCTTCCTTCCTTCCTTTCTTCCTTCCTTCTTCCTTCCCTCCAATCCTTCCTTCCTTCCCTCCTTCCTTCCTTCCCTCCATCCTTCCTTCCTTCCTTCCCTCCTTCCTTCCTTCTTTCTAATCCTTCCCTCCTTCCCTCCTTCCTTCCTTCCCTCCTTCCTTCCCTCTAATCCTTCCCTCCTTCCTTCCCTCCTTCCTTCTCTCCAATCCTTCCCTCTTTCCCTTCTTCCTTCCTTCCTTCCTTTCCTCCTTCCTTTCTTGCGTCCAATCCTTCCCTTCTTCCTTCTTTCCTTGTCTCCAATCCTTCCCTCCTCCCCTCCTTCTTTCCTTCCTTCCTTCCTTCCTTCCCTCCTTCCTTCCCTCCTTCCTTCTCTTCTGTCCTCCTTTCCTCCTTCCTTCCTTCCTTCCTTCCCTCCTTCCTTCCCTCCTTCCTTCCCTCCTTCTTTCCTTCCTTCCCTCCTTCCTTCCTTCCTTCCCTCCTTCCTTCCCTCCTTCCTTCCCTCCAATCCTTCCCTCCTTCCTTCCCTCCTTCCCTCCCTCCTTTCCTCCCTCCTTCCTTCCTTCCCTCCTTCCTTCCCTCCTTCCTTCCCTCCTTCTTTCCTTTCCTCCTTCCCTCCTTCCTTCCTTCCCTCCAATCCTTCCCTCCTTCCTTCCCTCCTTCCTTCCCTCCCTCCCTCCCTTCCTCCCTCCCTCCCTCCCTCCCTCCCTCCCTCCCTTCCTTCCTTCCTTCCTTCCTTCCTTCCTTCCTTCCTTCCTTCCTTCCTTCCTTCCTTCCGTCCTTCCTCCCTGATCCAACCCAGGGCCTAGGAGAAGCACCGAGCTCGGGGCCCACAGCACCCATGCTGGGTGCTGATAGCTGAGTCCTTCCTGTGTGCAATGTGGAACAGCAGCTGGGTGGGGGGAGGAGGGGCGCAGGGAAACTGGAAGCCTCTGCTGCTGCTGTGGCTTTTTTTTCTCCTGCAGGCCCCGCATGAATCATGGCCTGGAGGAAGCTGGAAACATCTGGAAGGAATTAGCAGGAAATGAGACCAAGATGTGGGAAAAGCCTGCGCCTCCTCCTGCCCCTGTGGCTGCTGCTGCTCCACCTCCTCCTCTTCCTCCTCTTCCTTCCTTCCTTCCTTTCTTCCTTCCTTCCTTCCTTCCTTCCTTCCTTCCCTCCCTCCTTCCTTCCCTCCCTCCTTCCTTCCTTCCTTCCTTCCCTCCTTCCCTCCTTCCTTTCTTCGTTCCTTCCCTCCTTCCTTCCTTCCTTCCTTCGTTCCCTCCACTCCTTCCTTCCTTCCTCCCTTCTTCCTTCCTTGATTCCCTCCACTCCTTCCCTCCTTCCTTCCTTCCCTCCTTCCTCTCTTCCTTCATTCCCTCCACTTCTTCCCTCCTTCCTTCCTTCCTTCCTTCCCTCCTTCTCTCCTTCTTTCCTTCCTTCTTATGTCTTTCTGTCTGTCTCTGTGAGTCTCTGTATTTCTGTCTCTGTTTCTCTTTCTGTTTCGTAGTCTGTTTGTCTGTCACTCTGTCTCTGTCCATTTGTCTATGTCTCTGTGTGTCTGTCTCTGTATCTGTCTGTCTGTCTATCTCTGCCTCTGTTCATCTGTCTGTCTGGCTATCTATGTCTGTGTCTGCCTCTTTCTCTGTCTGTCTGTCTGTCTGTCTCTGACTCCATTTTTCTGTCTGTTTCTGTTTGTGTCTGTTCATCTCTCTCTCTCTGTGTGTCTGTCTGTCTGTCTCTGTGTTTCTCTGTATTTTTCTGTGTCTGTCTCTGTGCGTCTGTCGGTCTCTCTGTGTGTCTGTCTGTCTGTCTTCATCTGTCTGTCTGTCTGTCTCTGTGTGTCTCAATCTCTATCTGTCTCTGTCCGTTTGTCTCTCTGTCTATGTCTCACTCTGTATTTGTCTCTGTTTGTCTGTCCATCCGTCTGTCTGTTTCTGACTCCTTTTTTCTCTTTTACCGTTTCTCTGTCTCTATGGTTCTGTCTGTACGTCTGTCTGTCCCTGTCTGACTCTATGTCTCTGTGTCTGTCCATTTGTCTGTCTCTCTGTCTGTCTCTGTCTGTCCATTTGTCTGTCCATCTGTCTCTGTCTGTTTCTCTATTTCTCTGTCTGTCTGTCTGTCTCTGTTCATCTGTCTCTCTGTCTATCTCTATTTCTGTCTGTCTCTGTTTCTCTTTGTGACTTTCTGTCTGTCTGTTTCTCAGTCTGTCTGTTTATCTCTGTGTCTGTCTGCCTGTCTCTATGTCCATTTGTGTCTTTGTCTGTGTCTGTCTGTCTGTCTCTGGTTATCTGTCTGTGTCTGTCTGTCTCTCTGTCTCTCTCTGGGTCTGTCTGTCTGTCTCTGACTCCATTTTTCTGTGTTTGTGTCTGTGTCTCTGTCTGTCTGTCCCTGTATCTGTGTGTTTGTCTGTCTGTCTCTGTCTTTCTCTGTCTATCTGTGTGTCTGTCTCTCTCTGTGTCTGACTGTCTCTGTTCATCTGTCTCTCTGTGTTTGTCTGTCTGTATCTCTCTGCCTATCGCTCTGTGTCTATTTTTCTGTTTCTGTCTGTGTGTCTGTCCATGTTCATCTACCTCTCTGTGTGTCTGTCTGTCTCTTGTGTTTCTCTGTATTTGTCTCTGTCTCTCTGTGTCCATCCGTCTGTCTATGTCTGTGAGTCTGTCTGTCTGTGTTCATCTATCTCTCTCTGTCTGTTTGTCTCTGTCTCTGTCTGTCCATCTGTCATTCTCTGTGTCTGTCTGTCTCTGTATCTGTTTGTCTCTGTCTATCTGTGTCTGTCTGTCTCTGTGTCTGTCTCTCTGTCCATGTCTGTCTCTGTTCATCTCTCTCTCTCTGTCTCTGTGTCTGTCTGTCTTTCTCTCTGTCTCTGTCTGTCTGTCTCTATATTTATCTGTCTGTATCTCTCTGTCTGTGTGTCTCTGTCTGTCTGTCTCTATATTTATCTGTCTGTATCTCTGTCTGTCTGTCTGTGTCTGTTTGCCTATTTTTCTCTCTCTGTCTGTGTCTGTCCCTGTTCATCTGCCTCTCTGTGTGTCTGTCTGTCTCTTGTGTTTCTCTGTATTTGTGTCTGTCTCTCCATCTCTGTCTGTGTGTCTCTCTGTGTCTCTGCGTCTCTGTCTCTCTCTGTTTATCTGTTTCTGTCTGTGTTTTGTCTCTCTGTCTCTGTCTGTCCATCTTTCATTCTCTCTGCCTGTCTGTCCCTGTCTCTCTGAGTCTGTCTGTCTCTGTTCATCTCTCTCTGTGTCTGTCTGTCTGTCTCTCTGTCTGTCTCTGTCTGTCTCTCTGTCTCTGTCTGTCTATACTTGTATGTCTGTATCTCTCTGTCTGTCTCTCTGTGTCTATTTTTCCTTCTCTGTCTGTCTGTGTGTCTGTCCCTGTTTATCTGCCTGTCTGTGTGTCTGTCTCTGTCTCTCTCTGTCTATCTGTGTGTCTGTCGGTCTGTTTGTGTCTCTCTGTCTCTCTGTGTCTGTCTCTGACTCCATTCCTCTGTCTTTCTGGCTGCGTTTCCTCTCTGTCTGTCTGTCTGTCCCCCCCTCCTCCCCCGCCCCCCCACACCCCCTCTTTCTCAGCTCTGTGCCCCCCCACCCCACAGGTCCGGCCTTTTCCCCTTCCTCTCCCCTCCTCCTCCTCCTCCTCCTCTCTCTTTTCTTCCAGAACTTTCTCTTCGGCCGTTTCTCCCTCCCCCTCCCCAGCATCCCCCCCTTCCCCGCCTGGCCTGGTGGGGGGGATTCAGGGTCTCCCCATCCCCCTCTCCCTGACCCCCACCCCCCTCTTTTTCTTCCCTGCTTCCCCTCCCTCCTTTTCCCACTGACGCCCCCCCTCAGCCCAGGCTGTGTGGGGCAGAGCTGAGGCTCAGGCCACAGCGTGGCGGGGCGGGGATATCTGGGCCTGGGCGGATAAAAGAGGAGCCCGCAAGCTGTGCTGTGCTGTCTGGAGACACAGGACAGAGAGACAGACAGACAGACAGACAGACCAGGTGAGGGGGCCCGGACGAGGGGTGGAGGGGGGTGAGGGGATCTTGGGGTACAGGGGATCCTGGGAGGAGGGGAAAGGGGGAGGTGGAGGGATTTGGGGGTTCTGGGGGGGTCAAGGAGGAGAGGTCAGGGGTCAGGGAGATGCAGGGGGAAACATGGTCAATCCTGGGGTACCCAGGACCCCAAAGTTCATTGGGGGTAAAGCACAAGGATTCCTGGGAAGAGGGGGTCAAAGGCCCAGAGAGCAAAGGTCCTGGGGTGCAGCCAGCAAAGGAGTTCAAAGGTCAAGGAGGGGGGAGACAGAGGTCAGGGGAGGGGGGACACCTGGGACATGGCCAAGATCAGGGAGCCAAGGTCCTGGGGTGCAAAGTTCAGGGGTGAGGGGGTCATGAAGAGGGGGAATGGGAAGTTCAGGGGTGCAGGGATCAGAGGTCACCAATCTGGGGGGTGAGGGAGGGCATCTGTCACGGGGGTGCTGGGTCCTAGGTTCCCCCAAGTTCAGAGGGGAAAAGCCCAGGGAGCAAAGGTCCTAGGGTGCAGAGTTCAGAGGGTGCAGGGGTCACAGGTTACAGGAATCAGGGGTACCAGGGTCCCAGGGCCCAGAGGTAACGGAAAACCCACCTTAGGGGTGCAGGGTGTCAGGGTCCTCCTCTTCCTCCTCCTCCTCTTTCTCCTGTCCTCCTCCTCTTTCTCTTCTTCCTTCTTCTTTTCCTCTCTTCCTCCTCCTCTTCTTCCTCCCCATCCATCCATCCTTCCACCCATCCATCCATCTACCCATCCATCCACCCATCCACCCATCCATCCATCCATCCATGCACCCATCCATCCATCCATCCATCCACCCACCCATCCATCCACCCATCCACCCATCCATCCACCCATCCACCCATCCACCCACCCATCCACCCATCCATCCACCCATCCATCCATACATCCATTCGCCCATCCATCCATCTATCCATCCATCCATCCACCCACCCACCCACCTATCCATCCATCCATCGCCCAACCATCCATCCACCCATCCATCCATCCATCCATCCATCCACCCATCCATCCATCTCCCAACTATCCATCCACCCATCCATCCACCCATCCATTCATCCATCCATCCATCCACCCATCCATCCACCCATCCATCCATTCATCCACCCATCCATCCATCCACGAAGCCACGCCCCCTGTGGCTGGTCCAACCCATTCTCTTCCTCCTCCTTTTCCTCCTCTTCTTCCTCCTCCTCCTCCTTTTCTCTCTCCTCATTGTTATTACTATTATTCTCATCATAGTTATTATTATTACTGTTATTGACATTGTTGTTTTTACTATCATGGTTGTTACTGTTATTGTTAATATGATGGTTATGATCATCATTATTGTCATTATTGTCATGGTTATTACTATTATGGGTATTGTGGTTATTATTATTGTTATTGTTGTCATGATGTTTGGGTTATTGTTATGATTGTTATTGTTGTTATTGTTACTATGGTGATGGTTATTATTATGGTTACTGCTATTGTTGTCATGATGGTTATTATTGTTATTGTTGTTGTCATTATTATTATAGTTATTATTGTTGCCATGGTTATTACTATTATGGGTATTATGGTTATTATTGTTATTGTTGTTATTATTGTCATTGTTATTGTTATTATAGTTGTTATTGTTGTCATGGTTATTACTATTATGGGTATTATGGTTATTATTGTCATTGTTATTGTTATTATAGTTATTATTATTGTCACAATGGTTATTGTTGTTGTTGTTCTTGTTACTGTGGTGGTGACGGTCGTTGGCGTATTCTTCCCCAAGCCTTCCTTGTTGCTCAGGAGACTGAGATCTGGAGGATCGTGGTTCAAAGCCACCTCCACCCCCTCTCCCCGCCCACCCCCCCAGGACCAACCGAGAGACCCGGATCTCCAGTGAACCCCCCAACCCGGAAAGGTAGGTGAGGAGCTCCGGCCCCGGGTTCGCGTCCCGGGGAGGGGGGGCTGATGGAGGAGGGAGGAAGAGGAGGAGGAGGAGGAGGAGGGTGATGGGTGATAGGAAGCCAGGGGGAAATGGGGTGCTGAGTACTTAGTACTTAGTCCTGGGGAGGGGGGAGGGGGGATGGACAATGACAGAGACAGACAGACAGACAGACAGAAGAGACACACAGACAGATGTAGACACACAGATGGACAGACAGACACAGACATGACACACACACAGAGAGAGACACAGACAGACAGACAGACCAAGATGTGCAGACAGACAGGGAGAAACAGAGACAGGACAGACAGACAGACAGACAGACAGACAGAGACACAGAGACAGAGAGAGAGACAGAGACAGAAGAGACAGACAGGCACAGACAGTCAAACTTAGCCAGGACAGATAGACAGAGACACAGAGACAGGAAGAGACAAATGGACACAGGCACAAACAGAGACAGAGACAGACAGACAGAGATGGACGTGAGAGAAACTGGCACAGACAGACACAGAGAGACAGACAGACAGACAGACAAAGAAGAGACAGACAGACAGGGACAGACAGGGAGAGACAGATAGACATAGAGACAGACATACAGAGGCACAGAGAGACGGGCAGACAGACACAGACAGACAGAGACAAGTGACAGATGGAGAAAGGCAGAAGAGACAGACAGAGACAGGAAGATAGAGACAGACAGACAGACAGACACAGACAGACAAATATGAGACAGACAGATGTAGACATGGAGACAGGGAGAGACCGACAGAGGTAAACGGACAGACACAAGAGACAGATCTGAACAGAGGCAGACAGGAAGACACAGAGACAGAACAGACAGACAGAAGAGACACACAGACAGATATAGACACAGAGATGGACAGACAGAGAGACACACACAGACAGACGAAGATGTGCAGACAGACAGGGAGAGACAGAGACAGGACAGACAGACAGATGGAGACACACAGACAGAGACACAGACAGACAGAGACACAGACAGACAGACAGGGAAAGACAGATGGATAGAAACAGAAGAGACAGACAGGCACAGACAGACAAACTGAGCCAGGACAGATAGAGACACAGAGACAGGAAGAGACAGACAGACACAGGCAAAGACAGAGACAGAACAGACAGACAGACAGAGATGGACATGAGAGAAACTGGCACAGACAGACACAGAGAGACAGACAGACAGAAAAGACAGAGAGAAGTGACAGATGGAGAGAGGTAGAAGAGACAGACAGACAGAGACAAGAAACAGACAGACAGCTGTAGACACAGAGACAGACAGGAAGGGAGATGGACAGACATGGAGAGACAGCAACAGACAGAGATAGACACAAGCACAGAGAGACAGACAGACAGAGACAAGAGACAGACACAGAGATAAGAGACAGAGGCAGATGGAGACACGGACACAGACAGAGACAAATGGACAGAGACAGAACAGACCGACAGACAGACAGATGGAGACAGGGAGAGACCGACAGAGGTAGACAGACAGACAGACTGAGACACAGATGTGAACACAGGGACTGACAGGAAGAGACAGAGACAGGACAGACAGACAGACACAAGAGACAGAACAGACACAGACAGAGACAGAGATAAGAGACAGACAGACTCAGAGACAGAGAGAGACAGATGGACAGACACAGAACAGATAGACACAGGGGCAGACTGACTGACAGAAGAGTCAGACACAGACTGAGACAGACAGACAGACGTCAACATACAGACAGACATGAGACGGAGACAGACAGACACAGACAGAGAGAGAGACAAGTGACAGATGGAGAGAGGCAGCAGAGACGGAACCAAGAAGACAGAGACAGACAGACAGGCAGAGAGACCAATGGACAGATAACAGACAGAGACAGAGAGGCAGACAGACAGAGACAGACAGAGGGAGACATGGAGACAGGGGGAGACCAACAGAGATAGACGGACAGACAGACAGACAGATAGGGAGAGACAGATGGATAGAGACAGACAGACACAGACAGAGAGACAGAGAGACAGAGACAGAGAAAAGACAGATGGACAGAGACAGGAAGACAGACACAGACAGAACAGACAGACAGACAGAGGTGGATGTGACAGAAGCAGGCACAGACGGACAGACAGACACAAGAGACAGACATGTGAATACAGAGACATACAGGAAGAGACAGAGATAGAACAGACAGACAGACAACAGAAGAGACAGACAGATGTAGTTACAGAGACGGATAGACAGACACAGACATGAGACAGAGAGAGACACACAGACAGATGAAGATGTACAGACAGACGGAGACACACAGAACACACACAGACAGAGACACAGAGACAGACAGATGGACAGAGACAGAAGAGACACAGACAGAGAGACACAGACAGACATGAGCCAGAGACACAGACAGGACTGACAGACAGACGGAGACAGTTAGACAGAATCAGAAGAGACAGACAGGCACAGACAGACAAACTGAGCCAGGACAGATAGAGAGACAGAGACAGGAAGAGACAGACAGACACAGGTACAGACAGACAGAGAGACAGACAGACAAAGAGAAGAGACAAAAGACAGACAGACAAACAGATGTACACAAAGAGACATACAGGGAGAGACAGATGTACCGAGACAGACAGACAAAGAGAACAGACAGACAGGCACAGAGAGACGGACAGACAGACAGACAGAGAGACAAGTGACAGATGGAGAGAGACAGATGAGACAGACAGACAGACAGAGGACACAGACAGATGTAGACACAGAGACAGACAGGAAGAGACAGACAGACAGAGACAGACATGTAGACACAGAGATAGAGAAGAAACAGACTCAGACAGACAGAGGACACAGACAGATGTAGACACAGAGACAGACAGGAAGAGATAGACAGTCAGAGACAGACATGTAGACACAGAGATAGAGAACAAACAGACTCAGATAGACAGACGCAGGCACAGACAGACAGATGGGCAGACACAGAGGAGACAGATGGACAAACAGACACAGACAGAGACAAGTGACAGATGGACAGAGACAAGAGTCACACAGACAGACAGAGACAAAAGACAGACAGGTACAGACAGAAGAGAAAAGAGACAAACAGACACAGACAGGAAGACAGACAGGGACAGACAGACAGACTGAGACAGAAGAAACCGACACAGGCACAGAGAGACAGACTGAGAAGAGACAGACAGACACAGAGAGACAGAGACATGAGGGCCAATGGACAGACAAGAGACAGAAGAGACACAGACAGACAGACATATACACAGAGACAAAGACATGAGACAGACAGACAGATGGAGACACGGAGACAGGTGGACAGAGAGAACAGACACAGACTGACAGACATGAGACTGATGGACAGACAAGAGACAGACACAGAGATGAGAGACAGAGAGACGGAGACACAGACACAGACAGGGAGAGATAGACGGACAGACAGAACAGACAGACAGATGGAGACAGGGAGAGACCGACAGAGGTAGACGGACAGACAGACAGGAAGAGACAGAGACAGAATAGACAGACAGACACAAGAGACAGACAGAGACAGAACAGAAACAGACAGACAGAGATAAGAGACAGACAGACAGACAGGGAGACAGACAGACACAGGCAGACACAGAGACAGAGAGACAGATGTACAGACACAGAACAGATAGACACAGGGGCAGACAGACCGACAGAAGAGTCAGATACAGACAGACAGACAGTCGTCAACACAGAGACAGACATGAGACAGAGACAGACACAGTGACAGATGGAGAGAGGCAGAAGAGACAGACAGACGATCCAGGAAGACAGAGACAGACAGAAACAGACAGACAGACAGACAGACAGAGGACACAGATGTAGACACAGAGACAGACAGACAGACACAGACTGAGACAGAAGAGACCCACACAGACAGACAGACAGATGTACACACAGAGACACACAGGAAGAGAAATGGATAGAGACAGACACAGGCATAGACAGACAGAGATAGAGACAAGAGACAGATGGACAGAGACAGAAGAGACAAAGACAGACAGACACAGTCACAGACAGACAAACTCAGCCAGGACAGATAGACATAGACACAGAGACAGGAAGAGAAGGACGGACACAGGCACAGACAGACAGAGATGGACGTGAGAGAAACCGGCACAGACAGACACAGAGAGACAGACAGACAAAGAGAAGAGACAGAAGAGACAGACAGGGACAGACAGACAGATGTACACACAGAGACAGACAGGGAGAGACAGATGCACAGAGACAGACAGACAAAGATGAGACAGACAGACAGACACAAAGACAAGTGACAGATGGAAAGAGACAGACAGATGGAGCCAGGAAGACAGAGACAGACAGACAGACAGAGGACACAGACAGATGTAGAGACAGTGACAGGGAGAGACAGACGGACACAGGGACAGACAGACAGAGACAGGGACAGACAGACAGACAGAAGAGACAGACATGTAGACACAGAGACAGAGAAGAAACAGACTCAGACAGACAGACGCAGGCATAGACAGACAGATGGGCAGACAGAGGAGACAGATGGACAGACAGACACAGAGACAGGCAGGAAGGGAGATGGACAGACACGGAGAGACAGACAGGAAGAGACACAGACAGACGGACAGAGACAGGAAGACAGACGGGGACAGACAGACTGAGACAGAAGAGACACCAAGACAGACAGACAGAGACAGATGGACAGACAAACAAAAGACATACAGAGACAGACTGAGACAGAAGAGATCCAGACAGACAGATGTACACACACAGACGGACAGGAAGAGAGTCGGACAGAGACAGAGACAAGAGACAGATGGACAGAGTCAGACAGACATGAGACTGGTAGACAGACACAGGGAGAGACAGAGATAACAGATAGACAGACGTCAACACAGACAGTGATGGAACAGACAGATAGACAAGATCGATGGACAGACAAGAGACAGAGATAGAGAGACCCAGACAGACAGACGGAGATGTACAGACAGATGGAGACACAGAGACAGACAGGGAGAGACAGAACAGACAGACAGAGAGACATGAGACCAATGGACAGATAACAGACAGAGACAGAGAGACACAGACAGAGACAGACAGACAGAGACACAGAGACAGGGAGAGACTGACAGAGGTAGACGGACAGACAGAGACAGGCAGATGTCAACACAGACAGAACAGACAGACAGACAGAGATAAGAGAGACAGACAGACAGACACAGAGACAGAGACACAGACAGACAGACAGGGACACAGACAGACAGATACAGACAGACAGAGATAAGAGACAGACAGAAGGAGACAGACATAAGAGACAGACACAGACAGACAGACACAGAGACAGACAGGGAGAGACAGACCAGACAGACAGACATGAGACCAATGGACAGATAACAGACAGAGAGAGAGAGGCAGACAGACAGACAGATAAGAGACAGACAGACAGATGTCAACACAGAGACAGACAGACAGGGAGACAGACAGACACAGACAAAGACAGACAGAAAGCTAAAGACAGAGAGATAGACAAGGAGAGACAGATGGACAGAGACAGACAGAGCAGGCCTTCCCGGTCTCTTTTTCCTTGTGTCTCTAGACTTCCTGATCGTATTCCTGTTAGTTGGTGTTTTCCTTCTTCCTCTTCTGTCTCCTCCTCCTCTTCCATCTCCTCTTCCATCTTCTCTTCCATCTCCTCTTCTTCTTCCATTTCCTCTTCCTCTTCCATCTCCTCTTCCGTCTCCTCTTCCCTCTTCTCTTCCTCTTCCGTCTCCTCTTCCATCTTCTCTTCTGTCTCCTCTTCCTCTTCCATCTCCTCTTCCTCTTAGGTCTCCTCTTCCATCTCCTTTTCCTCTTCCATCTCCTCTTCCTCTCCTCTTCCTCTTCCGTCTCCTCTTCCATCTCCTCTTCCTCTTCCATCTCCTCTTCCTCTCCTCTTCCTCTTCCGTCTCCTCTTCCATCTCCTCTTCCTCTTCCATCTCCTCTTCCTCTCCTCTTCCTCTTCCGTCTCCTCTTCCATCTCCTCTTCCTCTCTTCTTCCTCTTCCATCTCCTCTTCCATCTCCTCTTCCTCTCTTCTTCCTCTTCCATCTCCTCTTCCTCTTCCATCTCCTCTTCCTCTTCCGTCTCCTCTTCCTCTTCCGTCTCCCCTTCTGTCTCCTCTTCCTCTTCCATCTCCTTTTCCTCTTCCATCTCCTCTTCCATCTCCTCTTCCCTCTCCTCTTCCATCTCCCCTTCCGTCTCCTCTTCCTCTTCCATCTCCTCTTCCATCTCCTCTTCTGTCTCCTCTTCCTCTTCTGTCTCGTCTTCCATCTTCTCTTCCATCTTCTCTTCCATCTCCTCTTCCATCTCCTTTTCCTCTTCCATCTCCTCTTCCGTCTCCTCTTCTGTCTCCTCTTCCGTCTCCTCTTCCATCTCCTCTTCCGTCTCCTCTTCCATCTCCTCTTCCATCTCCTCTTCCTCTCCTGTCTCCTCTTCCATCTCCTCTACCGTCTCCTCTTCCGTCTCCTCTTCCATCTCCTCTTCTGTCTCCTCTTCCGTCTCCTCTTCCATCTCCTCTTCCGTCTCCTCTTCCGTCTCCTCTTCCTCTCCCATCTCCTCTTCCATCTCCTCTTCTGTCTCCTCTTCCGTCTCCTCTTCCGTCTCCTCTTCCGTCTCCTCTTCCATCTCCTCTTCTTCTTCCATCTCCTCTTCCTCTCCTCTTCCTCTTCCGTCTCCTCTTCCATCTCCTCTTCCTCTTCCATCTCCTCTTCCTCTCCTCTTCCTCTTCCGTCTCCTCTTCCATCTCCTCTTCCTCTCTTCTTCCTCTTCCATCTCCTCTTCCATCTCCTCTTCCTCTCTTCTTCCTCTTCCATCTCCTCTTCCTCTTCCATCTCCTCTTCCTCTTCCGTCTCCTCTTCCTCTTCCGTCTCCCCTTCTGTCTCCTCTTCCTCTTCCATCTCCTTTTCCTCTTCCATCTCCTCTTCCATCTCCTCTTCCGTCTCCTCTTCCATCTCCCCTTCCGTCTCCTCTTCCTCTTCCATCTCCTCTTCCATCTCCTCTTCTGTCTCCTCTTCCTCTTCTGTCTCGTCTTCCATCTTCTCTTCCATCTTCTCTTCCATCTCCTTTTCCTCTTCCATCTCCTCTTCCGTCTCCTCCTCCGTCTCCTCTTCCGTCTCCTCTTCCATCTCCTCTTCCGTCTCCTCTTCCATCTCCTCTTCCATCTCCTCTTCCTCTCCCGTCTCCTCTTCCATCTCCTCTACCGTCTCCTCTTCCGTCTCCTCTTCCATCTCCTCTTCTGTCTCCTCTTCCGTCTCCTCTTCCATCTCCTCTTCCATCTCCTCTTCCGTCTCCTCTTCCTCTCCCGTCTCCTCTTCCATCTCCTCTTCTGTCTCCTCTTCCGTCTCCTCTTCCGTCTCCTCTTCCGTCTCCTCTTCCATCTCCTCTTCTTCTTCCATCTCCTCTTCCTCTCCTCTTCCTCTTCCGTCTCCTCTTCCATCTCCTCTTCCTCTTCTATCTCCTCTTCCATCTCCCGTCTCCTCTTCCTTTTCCATCTCCTCTTCTGTCTCCTCTTCCGTCTCCTCTTCTATCTCCTCTTCGGTCTCCTCTTCCATCTCCTCTTCCTCTTCCATCTCCTCTTCCATCTCCTCTTCCTCTTCCATCTCCTCTTCCTCTTCCCCTTCCTCTTCCTCGTGTCCATGTCCTTCTTCCTCTTCCTGTTCTTCTGATACATCTCCTTCCTCTTCCCATTCTCCTTCCTCTTCCTCCCCATTGTCTCCCTGACCCCCACAGGTCGCCTCACATCCTTGAACCTCCATCCCCGGGCCTCCAACTTCCAGCCTCCATCCCTGGCCTCCATCCTTGGGCCTCCACCCCCTTGGGCCTCCACTCCTGGCCTCCATCCCCAGCCTCCACCCCATTTGGCCTACTTTCCTCTACCCCCCCTGGGCCCCTGTCCCTAGCCTCCACCCTCTTGGGCCTCCTTCCCTGGGCCTCCAACTTCCAGTCTCCATCCCCAGCCTCCACCCAATTAGGCCTCCATCCCTGGGCCTCCTTCTCTGGCCTCCAACTTCCTGTCTCCATCCTCAGCCTCTACCTCTGTCCTCCACCTTCCTGGACCTCCATCCCCAGCCTCCATACCTGGCCTCTAACCCCTAGGCCCCCATCCCTGGGCCTCCACTTCCCCTAGGCCTCCATCCCTGGGCCTCCACCCCCTGGGCCTCCAACTTCCAGTCTCCTTCCTCAGCCTCCACCCCTGGCCTCCACCCCGTTGGACCTCCATCCCCAGCCTCCACCCTGGCCTCTAATCCCTAGGCCTCCTTCCCTGGGCCTCCAACTTCCAGCCTCCATTTCCCTGGGCCTCCACCCCTGGGCCTCCATCCCCAGCCTCCCCCCCTCCATCCCAGCCCCAGGATGGGGGGCCCCCACCGCTGGGCCTCGCTGCTGCTGCTGCTGCTGCTCCTGTGCGGCCCCCACCCAGCCCCCGCCACCCGCTGCCCCAGGACCTGCGCCTGCTACGTCCCCACCGAACTCCACTGCACCTTCCGCAGCCTCAGGGCCGTGCCCCACATGCTGGACCCCAAGATGGAGCGCGTGAACCTGGGGTGAGGCCTGGGGAGGGGAAAGGGGGGAAGGAAGGGAAGGAAGAGTAAGGAAGGAAGGAAAGAAGGAAGGAAGGAAGGAAGGAGGGAAGGAAGGAGGGAAGGAGGGAAGGAAGGAGGATGGAGGGAAGGAAGGAAGGATGGAAGGAAGGAAGGAAGGAGGGAAGGAAAGAAGGAAGGAAGGAGGGAAGGAAGGAGGGAGGGAGGGAAGGAAGGAAGGAAGGAGGGAAGGATGGAAGGAAGGAAGGAGGTAGAGAAGGAAGGAAGGAAGGAAGGAGGGAAGGAAAGAGGGAAGGAAGGAAGGAGGGAAGGAGGGAGGGAAGGAAGGAAGGAGGGAGGGAAGGAAGGAAGGAAGCAAGGGAGGAAAGGAAGGAAGGCAGGAAGGAAGATGATGATGAGTAATGATTCATTATTCTTGACCCTGACCCGGAAACAAAAGTCCTGCCCTCCCAGCGCTGGTTTTCAGGCTGTTTTCCTGATTTCCTCTTCCTGTCCTCTCGCCTGTTGAATTAGGTTCAACCACATCCGGGTCCTGACGCACGCTTCCTTCCCCGGTCTTGCGAGACTTCAGCTGCTGCTGCTGCACGGAAACGAGATCGCGGACATCGCCGAGGGCGCCCTGAGCGACCTGGGCGCACTGCAGGTGCGCAGGGAGCGGGCGGAAGTGGGGCGGAATTGGAAGGAAGTGGAAGGAAGTTTGGTAGGAAGTGGGGCAGAAATATGCAGTGAAGTGGGACAAAGTAGGGGAGGAAGTGGGGCAGAAGTTTGAGGAAATAGATACGGAAGTGGGAGGAAGTAGGGCTGGAAGTGGGAAGGAAGTTGGAGGAAGAAGGAAGTGGGAAAAGAGTAGGGAGGAAGGAGGGGGGAAATGCGGAGGAAGACAGGCAGAAATGGGGATCAAATAGCAAAGGAAGTGGGGAGGAAGTAGGGAATCAATGGAGGAAGTAGAGACGGACATGGGAGGAAGTCGGGGGCAGAAGGGAGGCGGAAGTGAGACGGAAATGGATAAGGACCTGGGAAGAAGTAGGGCTGGAAGTGTAGCCAGATGTTGAGTGGAAATAGGGAAGGAAGTGGAGCGGAAGTGGGTCGGAAGTAGTGAGGATATGGATCTGGAAGTGGAAGTAGGGCCGGAAGTGGGGTGGAAATCGGGAAGTAGGGAGGAAGTGTGAGGAAGTAGGGGTGAAAATAAGCCGGAAGTGGGAGGAACTAGGGGCGGAAGTGGTTAGGATATGGTTCCGGAAGTGAGAAGTGGGGTGGAAATAGGGAAGGAAGTGGGGAGGAAGCAGGATGAAGTAGGGGCGGAAGGCGGAAGTGGGGCAGAAGTGGTGAGGATATGGATCCGGAAGTGGAGTGAAAATAGGGAAGGAAGTGGGGAGGAAGTGGGGGTAGAAGTGACCCAGAAGTGGGGAATGACATATAGTTGGAAGTGGGGAAGAAAGTGGAAATAGGACCATGGGTAGGACCGGAAGTGGGGCAGAAATAAGGAAGGAAATGGGCAGGAAGTGGGAGGAAGTCGGGGCTGAAGTGAGGCGGAAGTGAGCCGGAAGTGGGGCAGAAGTGGTGAGGATCTGGATCTGGAAGTGACAGAAAGTAGGGCCGTAACTGGCCGGAAGTGCGGAGGAACTTGGAGGAAGTAGAGGCGGAAGTCAGCCGGAAGTGGGGAGGAAGTGACCCGGAACTGGGGCGGAAGTGAGTTGGAAGTAGGGAGGAAGTGAGAATGGGGCAGAAGTGGGACCGGAAGAAGTGAGGAAATATACTCGGAAGTGGGAGGAAGTAGAGGCAGAAGTCGGGAGAAGTAAGCCGGACGTGGAGCAGAAGTGTGACAGGAAGTGGTACGGAAGTAGGGTGGAAGTGAGACCGGAAGTGGGGCGGAAGTGACCCCGAAGTTGCCCTTCGGATCCCGGAAATGCCCCCTTTCACCCCCACAGGTGCTGAAGCTGAGCTACAACCAGCTTCGGGCACTGCGCACGGGCTCCCTGCGGGGCCTGCGGCGCCTGTCCCGGCTGTACCTGGACCACAACCGGCTGGAGTCGGTGCCCCCGCGGGCACTGCTGGGGCTGGCGTCGCTGGGGCTGGCGTCGCTGCGGCTGCTGCGTCTGGACGGGAACCAGCTGGCGGCGCTGGCGCCCGAGGCGTTGGCCACGCTGCGCGTGCGCGGGGTCCCGGCCTGCACGCTGCGCGTGCTGCACCTGGCTGGGAACCACCTGGCTGCGCTGCCCGCCGGCACCCTGGCCCAGGCACCCGCGCTGCGCGCGCTGCACCTGCAGGGTAACCCCTGGGCCTGCGGTTGCCGTGCGCGCTGGATGGAGGACCTGGAGGGGCGGGGCCGAGGTGAGCAGAGGGGGCGTGGTCAAGCGCAGGCCAATGAGAGGGCCGGGCGGGGCTGAGGCGATGCAGAGAGGGGGCGTGGCCGAACTACAGCCAGTGAGAAAGGATGGGGGCATGGCTGGGCGTAAGTGAGTAGCCGAGTTCCCCCAGTCACGCGGGGCGGAGGCATGGCCGAGGCGCCCAGGGGGGCGTGGCCTAGCTCCAGCCAGTAAAAAACGGCAGCAGCGTGGCTGGGCGTGGCTGGGCATTAGTGAGGAGCTGCAGGGGGCGTGGCCAAGGTCTAGCCACTTAGGAGGGGCAGGGACGTTGCTGAGGCTCCACAGGGAGGGTATGGCCCAGCTTTAGCCACTCAGGCAGGGTGAGGGTATGGCTAAGGCTCCACGGGGGGGCGTGGCCGAGGTCCAGCCAGTCAGGCGAGGCGGGGGCGTGGCTGAGAACCCCCAGGAGGGGCGTGGCCGAGCTCCAGCCAGTCAGGCGCGACGGGAGCGTGGCCGAGGCTCCCCAGGGGGGCGTGTCCCATGTCAGCCCCGCCCTTCTCCCATCCCCCCCTGCAGGCGTGCTGCGCTGTGGGAAGGAACAGGCGTGCGCGGCCTGCGCCAGCCCCGCCGCCCGCCGCGGCTTGCACCTGCGTCGCCTGCCTCCACGCATGCGTTGTCGCCCGCCGCGCATCCTCACCAGCCCGGCAGACGGCGAGGAGCCGCTGGAAGCGGAAGTGGAGGCGGAGGAAGAGGAAGTGGAGGACAGGGAGGAGGTGGGCGAGGTGCGGCTGAGGCTGACAGACGCCCGTGGCCGCGCCGCCGGCCTTACCTGCCGCCTGCGGCGCGCGCCCAGCGTGCGCGACCTCGACGTGCGGCCCGGCCCCGCCCCCGATGTCCCTGTGCGCGTGCGCCTGACGCTCAGCGCCGCCCTCGCCTGCTACGCCGACCCTGCCCACCTCGCACATGCCCGCCGCCTGCTGGGAGGCGATGACGACACTGATGATGTCGCGCTGATGCTGCGCTGGGACCCGGAGGCGCCGGGCCACGCCCACGCAGATAGGGACCCGGGAGATGTTTCCGGGGAAGGCCACGCCCAACCCTCGGGCGGAGACGCTGATGGGGATGAGCTGTATCAGGACAGGGACCCGGATGTAGGCCACGCCCACCGTCAGGGCGGAGACCCGGATGTGGACCATATGTATCAGGCCACAGACTCGGATGTAGGCCATGCCCACCATCGAACCAGGAACCCTGATATAGGCCATGTCCACCAGGGAGCCAGAGACCCTGATGTAGGCCCTGCCCACGCTCAGGACAGAGACCCGGTTGTAGGCCACACCCATCTGCAGGACAAATACCCGGATGTAGGCTATATGTATCAAGCCCAAGACCCGGATGTAGGCCCCTCCCACCAGCAGGACAGACACCCGGATGTAGGCCCCGCCTACAAGCATGCCAGACACCCGGATGTAGGCCATGAGTATGATCAGGACGTAGGCCCCGCCCACCCTCAGGACAGAGACCCGGATATCAATGACCCAGATGAGGGCCCCGCCCACCCTGAGGACAGAGACCAGGATGGAGGCCACGCCCACCCTGAGGCTAGAGACCTGGATGTCCATGACATGGATGAGGGCCCTGCCCACCCTGAGGACAGAGACCCTGATGTCAATGACCCAGATGAGGGCCCCGCCCACTCTGTGGACAGAGACCCGGATGTAGGCCCCAGGTATGACCAGGATGGAGGCCACGCCCACCCTGAGGCCAGTTTCCTGGATGTCCATGACCTGGATGTGGGCAAGGCCTACCGCCTGGTGCACGGCCCTGGCGCGTCGTCATCGTCGCCGACGTCACTTCCAGGTGTGGTGGCCCGGCTGTGGGCGCGGCCTGCCTGGCTGCTGCAGCCTGAGCTGACGCTGCGCTGGGCTGGGCTGCGTGGGCCACGCATGCGTCTGACGTGGACGGCGTGCGTGCGTGGCCCCGAGGACCCGGAGGACGCACCCTGGGTGACCCTCGACCCCCGTGATGACCCTGATGACGTGCACGTGGTGACCCCGGGGCAGACGCTGCGGCTGCGCTGTGCGGTGCAGGGCTCGGAAACACCACGCATGGCCTGGACACGGCCCGACGGCTCCATCCTGCGGGGCGATGAGGATGGCGGCCATGATGGGGGGACAACACTGGAGATCCACAGGATGCGCCAGGCCGACGCTGGCTGGTACCGCTGCGAGGCCCGCGTGGGGCGCCGCGGGGAAACCAAGGCACGGCGCGTGGCCTATGGCGGGGACGGAGCCACGGGGTCCGGGGCCTACGCGGAGGAGGAAGCCATGGAATCCGAGGCCTATGGTGTGAATGAAGCCACAGGATCTGAGGCCTACACTGAGGAGAAAGCCAAAGGATCCAGTGCCTATGGCTCAGATGAAGCCATGAGATCCGAGGCCTACACTGAGGAAAAAGCCACGAAATCTGAGACCTATGGTGAAGAAAAAGCCTACGCTGTGAATGAAGCCATAGAATCCGAGGCCTATGGTGCAAATAAAGCCATAGAATCCGAGGCCTTTGCTGAGGAAAAAGCCATAGGATCTGAGGCTGACACTGAGGAGAAAGCCACAAGCCCCGCAGCCTACACCCTGTCTGAAGCCACGGGCCCCGCGGCCTACACCAGCTTTGAAGCCACAGCCACCACGGCCTCCGCCCCTTCTGAAGCCACAGCCCCTGCGGCCTACACCCCGTCTGCAGCCCCGGGCCCTGCGGCCTACGGTGGCTTTGAGTCCGCCATGGCGGGCCGGGCACAGCGCGTGTTCGTGGTGGCGTCTCGGGCGCCAGCGGCCACGGATCTGGAACTGCCTGCGGGCGTCGCGCTGCGGCTGGGCTGTCGGGCGGAGGCGGAGCCGGCGGCGCGCGTGGGCTGGCTGCTGCCGGGCGGGCGCTGGGCCTGGGCGGGGACGGAGCTGGGGACGGACGGGGTCGGGGTCGGGGCGGACGGGACGCTGACGCTTCCCACGCTGGGCCCACGGCACGCCGGGCGCTATGTGTGCGTGGCCGCCAACGCGCTGGGGCTGGCGCGCTGGGACGCCGACGTCAGCGTGGGTGGGGCGGCGGGGGGCAAGATGGCGGGAGACAAGATGGCGGAATCAAAGATGGAAGAATCCAAGATGGCGGAAAGCAAGATGGCCAAAAACAAGATGGCAGAATCAAAGACGAAAGGCAACAAGATGGTGGAAAACAAGATGGAGGGAATTAAGATGGTGGATTCCAAGATGGTGGACACCAAGATGGTGGAATCCAAAATGGAGGGAAGCAAGATGGCCGAAAACATGACGGAATCTAACATGCCCGACGCCAACATGGCGGATTCCAAGATGGCCAAAAACAAGATGGTGGACACCAAGATAGAGGGAACCAAGATGGCAGAATCCAAGATGGAAGGAAACAAAATGGCGGAAGCCAAGATGGACGAAACGAAGATGGCAGATGCCAAGATGGCGGAATCAAACATGGGGAGAAACAAGATGGAGGAATCCAAGATGGAGGGAACCAAGATGGCCGAAAACATGGTGGAATCCAACATGGCCGACACCAACATGGCGGATTCCAAGATGGTGGACGCCAAGATGGCGGAATCCAAAATGGAGGGAAACAAGATCAGGGAAAGCAACATGGCAGAATCCAAGATGGAAGGAATCAAGATGGCGGAAAACAAGATGGAAGGAATAAAGATGGCCGAAAACAAGGTGGTGGAATCAAAGATGGAGGGAACCAACATGGCGGAATCCAAGATGGAGGAATCCAAGATGGAGGGAATTAAGATGGCAGATTCCAAGATGGTGGAGGCCAAGATGGCTGATTCAAAAATGGCGGATTCCAAGATGGCGGGTGCCGCTGCGGAAGCGGCTGCGGGGGCGACGCGCGGTGCTGACGTCATTGTTGGTGTGCCAAGCTTGGGCCCGGGCACCGGGGAAGTGTGGCTGTGGCGTCGGCGTCCTGCGGGCGGCCCCGGGCGCGGGCAGCAGCTGCGTCCGCCGCCTCCTCATCTCCCTCCCATCCCGCGTGCTGCCCCCGCCGGCCGCGGGTTCGAGCCTGCCTTGCCACGCCGCCCGCGCCCAACAGTGGCTGCCGAGCACATCCGGCCCGAGCACTGGGCGCGCATCCTGGCGCACGTTCGCGGCCGCGCCACAGGCGACTTCCGGGCCCCGCCCGCCCTGCTTCCGGTCTCCACGGAGACCTCCCCGCTTCCGGCGTCCACACTTCCGGTTTCGACACAAATATCCCCACTTCCGGTCTCTGTGTCTTCCGCCGACCCACTTCTGGTCTCCACTCGGACCTCACCACTTCCGGTCTCTACTCAGACCACCCCATTTCTGGTCTCCACACTGCCGGTTTCCACTCGAACATCACCACTTCCTGTCTTCACTACTTCCGCCTACCCACTTCCGCTCTCCCCACGGACCTCCTCACTTCCAGTCTCCACTCGGACCCCCGCACTTCCTGCTTCCACACTTCCAGTTTCCACTCGAAAATTCCTACTTCCGGTCTCCACTGGGACCACCCCACTTCCGGCTTCCACACTTCCGGTTTTGTCTCGAACATCCCCACTTCTGGGCTCCACTCGCAGATCTACACTTCCGGTCTCCACGCGGAGATCCCCACTTCCGGTCTCCATTCGGACCACCCCACTTCCTGTTTCCCCACTTCCGGTTTCCACTCAGAACTCCCCACTTCCGGCCTCCACTACTTCGGCCTACCCACTTCCGTTTTCGACTGAGAGATCCCCACTTCCGACTTCCACACCTCCGGTTTCCCCACAGACCTCCCCACTTCCGGTCTCCAGTCAGACCACCCCACTTCCGGTTACCACTCGGAGATCCCCACTTCTGACTTCCACACTTCCGGTCTCCCCATGGACCTCTCCACTTCCGGTTTCGACACGGACATCCCCACTTCCGGCCTCCACCCCTCGAGCATCCACTGCTCCGACCTCTGCACTTCCGTCCTCCTCACTTCCGGCCTCCTTACTTCCGGCTCCCAGGAGGCCTGGCAGCGGCCGCAGGCAGGGGCGACAGCACAAAGCTCACCGTGCCCGGCCGGGCCCCACGGTGAACCCCTTGACCCCGTGGTCACGACCCTGCATGGCCGTGCCCCGGATGTCCTCCCTTCCCATCCTGCGGCTTCCCCCGATGGTGACCCGGGGACCTTTGACCCGCGACCCCCGGCCCCGCCCGCCGTGACCCCGCCCCGTGGCGTCTGGAACGAGCTGGACACGGGTGAGCCTCAGTTTACCCATCTGTCTCCTGCAGGCTCTTGGCGTGGGGGCGGGGGACTGAGGGGAGCCAGATAGGAGGTGGAGGTAAGAGGTCACAGGGAGGATACAATACGGTCAGAGGTCACGGGGAGGTTAGGGGTCACGGGGGTCAGAGGTCACAAGGAAGCCAGGGGTCACAGTAGGGTCAGCGGTTGCAGAGAGGTCAGAGGTCATGGAGAGGTCACGGGGAGGTGAGAGGCCATGGGCAGGTGAGAAGTGGATGGGAGGTCAAAGGTCATGGGGAACTCAGGGGTCATGGAGAGTTCACGGGGAGGTCTCGGGAGGGTCACTGGGAGGTCAGAGGTCATGGGGAAGCCAGGAGTCACAGGAGGTCAGAGGTCACAGAGTAGTCAGAGGTCATGGAGAGGTCACAGGGAGGTCGGGTCACTGGGAGGGCAGAGGGCATGGACAGGTCAGAGGGCATGGGGAGGGGAGGGGCGAAGTCCTTTACTCTGTCTGTCTGTCTGTTGTCTGTGTTCCTGGCTGTGTGGGGCACAGGATGACTGGGGAGACAAACACACACGCACAGACAGACAGACAGACAGACATAGAGCAGACAGATAGAGGGACGGATGGATAGACAGACAGACAGATAGGTGGATAGACGGATGAATGGACGGATAGACAGAGCCATAGAGAGACAGACAGACAGATGGACAGAAGGACGGATAGACAGGTAGACAGACAGTAGACAGACAGATGGACAGATAGATAGACAGACAGATAGACTGATAGATAGATAGATAAACAAATGGACGGATAGACAGAGCCATAGACAGACAGACAGAGAGATACATGGACAGATGAATGGAGAGACAGACAGACATGGAAACATACATGGTTGGATGGATGGATAGATAGGTAGACAGACAGACAGCTGGATGGATAGATAGACAGACCAATGGACAGATAGACAGACAGAGCCATAGACAAAGAGATAGATGGACAGATGGATGGGTAGACAGACAGACAGACTGATGGATGTATAGACAGATAGGTAGACAGACACCAGACAGACAGATGGATACAGAGACAGGTAGACAGATGGACGGACAGAAGGACGGATAGACAGGTAGACAGATAGTAGATAGATAGAAGGACAGATGGACAGATAGATAGGTAGACAGACAGACAGATAAACCAATGGACAGATAGACAGAGCCATAGAGAGACAGACAGACAGAGAGATACATGGACTGATGGACGGATAAACAGACAGATAGACTGATGGATGATAGACAGAGCCGTAGACAGACAGACACCAGAGACATGGACAGATAGATAGAAAGAGACAGACAGACAGACCGACCAATGGAAGGATGGACAGACAGAGCCATAGAGAGACAGACAGACAGACAGACAGAGAGATACATGGACAGATGGACGGATAGACAGACAGACAGATAGAAACATACATGGTTGGATGGATGGATAGGTAGACAGACAGACAGACAGACAGACAGACAGACAGATAGACAGACAGACAGA
Organism: Dipodomys spectabilis; assembly: GCF_019054845.1. Lineage (NCBI taxonomy): Eukaryota > Metazoa > Chordata > Mammalia > Rodentia > Heteromyidae > Dipodomys > Dipodomys spectabilis. The sequence goes on along the minus strand of NW_024871264.1, from coordinate 498,116 downwards.
CAGACCAATGGACGGATAGACAGAGCCATAGAGACAGATAGACAGAAGAATGGATGGAGAGACGAACAGATGGACAGATGAACAGATGGATAGATGGACCAATGGACAGATAGACAGACAGAGGTATACACAGTCAGAGAGACAGATGGACAGATGGATGGATAGACAGACGGGTGGATGGATGGATGGATTGAAAGAGATAACATGGACAGGTGGGTGGGTAGACAGACGGACGGACCGATGGATGTATAGACAGATAGGTAGACAGACACCAGACAGACAGGCAGACAGATAGATAGAGAGACAGGTGGACAGACAGATGGACAGATAGCTAGATGGATGGACCAGTGGACAAATAGACAGAATCATAGATAGACAGAGCAATGGACAGATAGACAAACAGAGCCATAGACAGAGAGAGAGAGAGAGAGAGAGAGAGATGGACGGAAGGAAGGATACACAGATAGGTAGACAGTAAGACAGTAGATAGATGGATGGACAGATGAATGGACAGACAGATACATGGGTGGACGGAGCGACACAGACACATGGACAGATAGACGGATGGACTGATGGATGGATAGACAGATGGACAGACAGAGAGACAGAGGGACAGACAGATGGACAGACGGAGGGACAGAGAGACAGAGGGACAGACAGATGGACAGAGAAACGGATGGACAGACAGATGGACTGACGGACGGACAAGTAGACAGACGAACAGACAGACTGACAGAGACAGACAGACAGAGGGACAGACAGACATAGACTGACAGACAGATGGATAGACAGACAGACAGAGAGATGGACAGAGAAACGGACGGACAGACAGATGGACAGATGGACGGACAAGTAGATGAACAGACAGACTGACAGAGACAGACAGACAGAGGGACAGACAGACAGACATAGACAGACTGACAGACAGATGGATAGACAGACGGACGGAGATGGACAGCCGGACGGACAGACAGACAGAGGGACAGAGCACTGTCTCCGACCAGCACAGGGGCTCTTATCCAATGCCCTGTCCCTCTGCCCCTCCCTCCGTCCGTCTGTCCATCCCCAGGCGTGGAGCTGACCCCGGCGGCGCCCGACACGCGTGGAATGGACACGAGTGGATCTGACTCTGGCACGATGGACACGCTTGGAAATGTCACGCGTGGATCTGAAACTCACACGATGGTCACACGTGTAAGTATCACTCGTGAAAGGGACACGATCACATCCCTTCCACACTCACCTGATACACATGAAGCGCGCATGCGTGGCTCTGACACACGTGGAAATGTCATGCACGCCTCCCCCGCTCCCCCCGTGCTGCGCGAGGCGCCCACGGAGTTCGTGTCGGCCCACGCGGGCCTCACCCTGCACCTGCCCTGCACAGCCCAGGCCTGGCCCCCTGTGGCCCTGCACTGGCGTCTGCCTGACGGGACCCACGCGAGACCCGTGCATGCGCACACGCACCCTCGACTCAGTGACGTCTACGTCCTCCCCAATGGCACGCTGGTGCTGCGCCGCCTGCAGGCCCCGCGCCATGCCGGTGAGTACGAGTGCGTGGCCGCCAATGCGCTGAGCAGCGCGAGACGCACTGTGCACGTCGAAGTCACGCCCGCGCCCGCGCGTCTCCCCCCCAGCGTCCGACCCCGAGGCCCGCTCGCCACGCGCGTGCCCCACGGCGCTGACCTCACGCTGCACTGCCACGCGCGCGGGGATCCCGCCCCACGCGTGTTCTGGAGGCTGCCAGACGGGCGCCTGGTGGATGCTGGGAGCAGGTGAGTGTGGGAAGTGGGGGGCATCCATCCATCCATTCACCCGTTCATCTACCCATCCATACATCCATCCATCCACTCATCCATCCACCCATCCATCCATCCACCCATCCATCCATCCACCCACCCACCCATCCATCCACCCACCCATCCATCCATTCATCTACCCATCCATCCATCCACCCATCCACCCATCCATCCATCCATCCACCCATCCATTCATCCCTCCATCTACCCACCCATCCACCCATCCATCCATCCCTCCATCCATCCATCCATCCACCCATCCACTCATCCATCCATCCACCCATCCATCCATCCATCCCTCCATCCGTCCACCCATCCACTCATCCATCCACCCACCCATTCATCCACCCACCCATCCATCGATCCACCCATCGATCCATCCATCTACCCATCCATCCACCCATCCATCCATCCACCCATCCATCCACCCATCCATCCATCCACCCATCCATCCACTCATCCATCCACCCATCCATCCATCCATCCATCCACCCATCCATCTATCCACCCATAGTTGGGATAAAGATGATACCCCTTGATAGATAGTTAATTGATAGAGGATGGATTAGACAGATGATGTAGACACAGTAGACCATAGATAACAAATCGATTATCCATTAAATATTGATAGAGATGAGGTGGGGATGGTAGATCCATTAGCAGTGAATAGGTAATTGATAGGTCCTGGCTTGCCAGATCGCAAGGTAGAACCCTAGTGATCGATCATTGATAGATGATCGGTCAGGGATCGATACAAGATGAGTATTGGATGCATATGTCACATGTGCGAATAACTAACATTGGCTTCAAATTTGTCTTCCCTTCCTTATGGTCTTTCCTCCTATTACTTCCTTCCCTCCTTCCTTCCTTCCTTCCCTCCTTTCTTCCTTCCCTTCTTCCTTCCTTCCCTTATTCCTTCCTTCCCTCCTTCCCTTCTTCCTTCCTTCCCTCCGATCCTTCCTTCCTTCCCTCCAAGCTTTCCTTCCTTCCCTCCAATCCTTCCTTCCAATCCTTCCCTCCAACCTCCCTTCCCTACATTCCCTCCTTCCCTCCAATCCTTCTATCCTTCCTTCCCTCCAATCCTTCGTTCCTTCCCTCCAATCCTTCCATCCTTCCTTCCCTCCAATCCTTCCTTCCTTCCCTCCCTCCAATCCTTCCTTCCTTCCCTCCCTCCAATCCTTCCTTCCTTCCTTCCAATCCTTCCTTCCTTCCTTCCCTCCAATCCTTCCTTACTTCCCTCCAATCCTTCCATCTTTCCTTCCGTCCAATCCTTCCAATCCTTCCCTCCAATCCTTCCTTCCCTCCTTCCTTCCCTACATTCTCTCCTTCCTTCCCTCCAATCCTTCCTTTACCCTTCCCTCCTTCCTTCCCTCCTTCCCTCCTTCTTTCCTTCCTTCCTTCCTTCCTTCCTTCCTTCCTTCCTTCCTTCCTGCCCTCCCTTCCCCTCCCCTCCCCAGCTCTGACATCCGGGTCCGCGCCTTTTCCAACGGCACGCTCTCCGTGCGTCCGGTGACGTCACGTGATGCGGGGGAGTACGTGTGCGTGGCGCGCAACGCGGCGGGCGACGCGCATGCATGGCTGCGCGTGGAGTTGATGGCTGGGCCAGGTGCCTCCTATCTGCAACCCGGGCTTCCCGTGACCCCCGTGACCCCCGTGACCCAGGACGCCGACCCCAGGGAGGACTGCACTGCCTACCACCGCCTCCAGGTCCCATCCGGTGTCCTGGGAGACCCGGATGTTCGGGTCGCGAGGCCTGATGGGAGTGTGGGGAACTGGGACCTGGGGCCTGGGTTAGACCTCGGATGTGTGACCACAGCTGGGGGGGCGGGGCCTGGGGCGGGTTCTTCCTCTTCCTCTCAGTCACTTCCGTCTTCCTCTTCCTCTTCATTTCCTGTTTCCTCTTCCTTTCCTTCTTCCTCTTCCTCTCCATCTCTTCCTTCCTCTTCCTCTCACCATCCTTCATCTTCTTCCTTTTCCTCTGCTTCCTCTTCTTCTTTTCCTTCTTCCTCTTCCTTTCCTTCTTCCTCTCATCCCTTCCTGTTCTCTTCCTCTCAATCTCTTCCTTCTTCTTCTTCTTCCTTTCCTTCCTCTTCCTCTTCTCAGTCTCTTCCTTCTTCCTCTTCTTCCTTTCCTTCCTCTTCCTCTTCTTCACATTCTTTTCCTGCTTCCTCTTCCTTTCCTTCCTCTTCCTCTTCTCAGTCTCTTCCTTCTTCCTCTTCTTCACATTCTTTTCCTGCTTCCTCTTCCTTTCCTTCTTCTTCCTCTTCTCCATCTCTTCCTGCTTCCTCTCATGTTTCTTCTTCCTCTTCCTTTCCTTCTTCCTCTTCTTCCTCTTCCTTTCAGCCTCTTCCTTCTTCCTCTTCATTTTCTGTTTCCTCTTCCTCTTCACTTCCTGGTTACTCTTCACTTCCTGGTTCCCCTTCACTTCCTGCTTCACTTCCGGCTTCCTCTTCCTCTCCCACATCCACCCTGCTGCCCCCTGAGCTCTCCGTCCCCTACGGCGCCCCAGTGACCCTCACGTGCCCAGTGACGCGAGGGTCGCGCGCGGTGACGTGGCTGACGCCGGCCTTGCGCCCCATGGCCTTCACTTCCGGCCCGGAGGACGCCCACTTCCGGGTGCTGCCGGACGGGCGTCTGCGCCTGCGCGGGGTGCGGCGGGCCGACGCAGGCACGTACACGTGCGTGGCGGGGCGGGGCTGGCGCGCCACCGTGCGCCTACACGTGCAGCTGCGGGCGCCGCGCATCCGGGTCACGCCTTACGTCCATGACGACGTGAACGACGACATCCGGGTCTCCCCCATGGTGCGTCTGCGCGTGCGCTGCCAGGCGGATGGCGTCCCCGAGCCCCGCCTGCTGTGGGAACTTCCGGGTGGGCTGGTACTTCCAGTCCCGTATCGCAGTCGCACGGGGGGAGGGATCAGCGTGGATGCGCGCGGGACGTTGGAAATCCCGGATGTGCGTGCGCTGCACAGCGGTGGCAGCGATGCCGTGGTGTGCGTGGCGCGCAACCCAGCGGGCGAAGCCCGGATGTGGGTGCGGCTGCCGCCATGGTGGGCGCGGGCTCTCCCCCCTGCGGCGTCGGCTCCACCCTCTGAGGCGTTGACTCCGCCTCCTGTTGCGCCGGCTCCGCCCCATCACGCACCTGCCCCGCCATCTTGGGCGCTGACTCCGCCCCCTGGTGCGCTGGCTCCGCCCTCTGAGGCAGCTCCGCCCCTCTGGCCCGCCTGCCCCGCCATCTTGGGCGCTGACTGCACCCCCTGACGCACCGACTCTGCCCTCTGAGGCGCTGACTCCACCCCCTGGGGCGGCGCCGGGGGCGGCGCTGCGTGTGGTGCTGGGCGGCAGCTTCCGGCTGCGCTGCCCCACCTCCACGCTTCCGGTGTCCTGGCGCCTGCCCGGGGGGCTGGTGCTGCGTGGGCCGCAGAGGCATGGCCGCTTCACGTTGGGCGCCGACGGCAGCCTGGAGGTGCGCGCCGCCTCCGAGCGCGACCGCGGCGCCTACGTCTGCCACGCCCACCCCGGGGCGCCGCCCAGACACGACCCCCGTGTGCCAGAGACCCGGATGTTCAGCTTCATTCCCGCCACTAGGCCGCTGGGTGCCATGGCAGGGCAACGGACTGAGGAGACCCTGATGTGGGGCTTCATTCCCGCCGGTAGGCCGCGGCGTTCGGTTGCCGGGCAACCAAGTGAAGATACCAGGACATTGGGCTCCACCGCAGCGTCTAGGCCTCTGTGTTCGGTTGCCAGGCAACAGACCGAGAAGACCCGGATGTGGGGCTTCATTCCTGCCTTTAGGCCGCTGGGTTCGGTTGCCGGGAAAGCGCGTGAGACCCGGATGTCCGGCTCCAGCAAGACTCCTGGGCCCCAGCCGGAAGATGACTGGATGTGGGGCTCCAAACCTGCATGTGCTGTACAGAAGCTGCAGTCCGACCAGAGGCCACGGAGAGGCTAGGACCCGGATGTGGACTGGGAGGGACCCCGATGTGGACTGGGAAAGACCCAGATGTCACCTATCTCTGGGTCCACTGAGGGGCCAGGACCCAGATGTGAACTGGGAGAAACCCGGATGTCACCTATCTCCGGGTCCACTGAGGGGCCAGGACCCGGATGTGGACTAGAAGGGACCCGGATGTCACTTTCTTCCATGTCCACTGACCCGGATGTGGCATGGAGAAACCGGATGTCACTTTCCTCCAGATGCACTGATGGGTCAGGATCCGGATGTGGACTAGGAGGGACCCGGATGTCACCTTCCTTCATGTCCACTGAGGGGCCAGTACACGGATGTGGACTGGGAGGGACCCGGATGTCTCCCTCATTCGTGTCCACTGACCCAGATGTGGCCTGGGGAACCCGGATGTCACTTATCTCCAGGTCCACTGAAGGGCCAGGACCCGGATGTGGACTGGGGGACCCGGATGTCACCCTCCTCCGTGTCCACTCTCCCGGATGTGGCGTCAGGGACCCAGATGTCACTTATCTCCAGGTCCACTGAGGGGCCAGGACCCGGATGTGGACTGGGGGACCCGGATGTCACCTATCTCCAGGTCCACTGAGGGGCCAGGACCCGGATGTTGCATGGGGAACCCGGATGTTATGTAAGTCCGCGTCCATTAACCCGGATGTGGACTGTGGCAGGGACCCAGATATGTGCTGGGCAGGACCCGGATATCACATCCACAGGCCTGGCTGTGGCGTGTGGAGTCCCGGATGTCATGCTCCTCTCCTTCCACTGACAGGGTCTAGGACCCAGATGTGGTGTGGGGATCCCGGATGTCAGGTCCCTCCACATCCACTGAGGGTCCAGGACCAAGATGTGGAATGGGAACTACCCAGATGTTAGGGACCTCCAGGTCCATGAACCTGGATGTGGGGTGAGTACCCAGATGTTAGGGACCTCCAGGTCCATGAACCTGGATGTGGGGTGAGTACCCAGATGTTAGGGACCTCCAGGTCCGTGAACCCGTATGTGGGGTCGGTACCCAGATGTTAGGCATCTCCAGGTACGGGAACCCAGATGTGGAGGCGAGTACCAGGATGTTACTTAACTCCAGGTCCACTGGCAGGCGCCAGGACCCGGATGTGAGGGGTTTGGACCCGGATGTGAGGGTTGGGACCCAGATGTGAGGGGTTGAGACCCAGATGTGAGAGGTGGAACCCAGATGTGGGCGGAGCGGGCACTCCACACCTTGGCCCCGGGCTCCAGCTGCGCTTTGGCCGTTGGGGTCCTTTCCCAGACTCGGAGGCAATAAAGCAGCCATGCTGCTTCTGGATGGAATTCTTCCTCACTTCCGCCCCCCAGCGCAGGCCAAGCCCTCCTGAGTCCCTCACTTCCTCCCCAGCCCAGGCCACACCCTCCTGAGCTCTGGCACGCCCTACTGAGCACAGGCCACGCCCCCTGGGCACAGGCCACGCTCCCTGACGGTCCTGACTCTTATTGCAGCCCTCCATGTAGTTCTCGAGGTTTCCCTCCTCCCCTTCCTCCTGCCTCTGCCAGGCCTGGCAATTTCTTGGCGCCCAGCCCAGCAACTCCAGGCTTTTCCCTTTCTTCCCTGCCTTCCCCTTCAGCACCACATCCTGTTCCTTTCCAAGGAACAAGGGGACTTTTATTTTGGAGGGGGGTTGTGGAGTTCTGGCTGCTGGAGTGACGTGGACATTTGACCCCTGCGAGCTTCCTGGCTGGCAGGGAGAGCAGCAGGCCCAGGCGCTGATGGCAGAGAACTGTGGATGTGAGTTCGTCCTCTGGGGAACACGGGGAGAGGTGTGGGGACCCGGGGTGGGGGGGCTTCGATTGCTTTTTGGAGCCCCCCCGGATGTCCCACCATGCCCTGGGGTGGGGGCTGCAGGGCCCTGCCACAAGCCTGGAAAGACAAGGTGAGGGGCTGATGTACTGGTGGGGGCAACAGCAGCCTGGCCCTAGGGTGGCCGGATGTTCCTCAGCTCTTCCCCACTTCCTGCTTCCGGCCTTCTCTTCCAGGAAACGGGGAGCATCATGGGAAGGATGCGATCCTGGGCGCCATGTTGGTCAGGAGAGGGCCTGGAGGGAGGGGGAGTCCTCCCATCCCTCCTCCCATCCACCCATCCATCCATCCACCCATCCATCCACCCATCCATCCACCCAACCATCCATCCACCCACCCATCCATCCATCCATCCACCCATCCACCTATTCATCCACCCATCCATCCACCCATCCATCCACCCATCCACCTATTCATCCATCCATCCATCCATCCACCCACCCATCCATCCATCCACCCATCCATCCATTCATCCATCCACCCACCCATCCATCCATACACCCACCCACCCATCCATCCATCCACCCATCCATCCATCCACCCACCCATCCATCCATCCACCCATCCCCCCATCCATCCATCTACCCATCCACCCATCCATCCATCCACTCATCCACCCATCCACTCATCCATCCAACCATCCATCCATCCACCCATCCATTCACCCATCCATCCATCCATCCATCCACCCATCCACCTATCCATCCAACCATCCATCCATCCACCCATCCATTCACCCATCCATCCATCCATCCACCCATCCACCTATCCATCCATCCATCCACCCATCCATCCACCCATCCACCCCTCCTCCTCCTCTCTCTCCTCCTCAGGTCGCACAGCAGCTGCGCAGCCCCACCCCTCGCCTTCCTCCTCCTCCTCCTCCCCCCTGGCCCCTGCGCAGGCCCCGCCCCCTCGCGCCCCAACTTCCTGCTGCTCTTGGCCGACGACCTGGGCCTGGGCGACCTGGGCAGCTTCGGGAACCGCAGCCTGCGGTGAGCAGAGGGGGAGGCCCGGATGTAGGGCCTTAGTTACCCGGATGTGGGAGCTCAGATCCCTGGATGTTCCACCAGGAGAACTGTATAGACATCTAGTAACTCAGTTCCCCGGATGTTGGATGTTAGTATCGTGGATGTTGGATATCAAATCCCCGGATGTTGGATCTTAGTGCCACGGATGTTGGATATCAGGTCTCCGGATGTTACATGTTAGTACCCCGGATTTGAAGACCAGGTCCCCGGATGTTGGAGACCAGGTCCCCGGATGTTGGATCTTAATGCCCCGGATGTTGGATATCAGGTCCCCGGATGTTAAATCTTAATACCCCGGATGTGGGAAATCAGGTTCCCGGATGTTGGACTTCAGTTCCCTGGATGTTGGATGTTAGTACCCCGGATGTTGGAGACTAGGTCCCCGGATGTTGGATGTTAGTGCCCTGGATGTTGGATATCAGGTCCCTGGATGTTAAATCTTAGTACCCCGGATGTGGGAGATTATGTCCCCAGATATTGGACTTCAGTGCCCCAGATGTAGGAGCTCAGGTCCCCAGATGTTGGAGGTTAGTGCTCCGAATGTGGGAGCTCAGGTCCCCGGATGTTAGCTATTAGTACCCTGGATGTTGTAGCTCAGTGCCCCGGATGTTGGATCTTATTCCTCTGGATGTAGGAGCCCAGGTGCCTGGATGTTAGATCTTAGTGTCCTGGATGTTGGATATCAGGTCCCCGATGTTAGATGTTAGTACCCCGGATGTTGGATATCAGATCCTCGGATGTTGGATATCAGATCCTCGGATGTGGGATGTTAGTGCCCTGGATGTTGAAGGACAGGTCCACGGATGTTAGATCTTAATGCCCCGGATGTGGGAAATCAGGTTCCCGGATGTTAGATGTTAGTGCTCCGGATGTTGGAGATCAGGTCCCCGATGTTGGAGATCAGGTCCCCGGATGTTGAATCTTACTGCCCTGGATGTTGGATATCAGGTCCCCGGATGTTACATGTTAGTACCCCAGATGTTAGAGCTCAGTTCCCCGGATGTTCCACCAGGAGAACTGTATAGACATCTAGTGGACCTCAGGTCCCCGGATGTTGGATGTTAGGTCCCCGGATGTTGGAGTTCAATTCCCAGGATGTTAGATCTCAGTTCCCTGAATGTTGAAGATCAGGTCCCCGGATGTTGGATATCAGATCCCTGGATGTGGGATGTTAGTGCCCCGGATGTTGGAGATCAGGTCCTCGGATGTTAAATCTTAGTATAACCCAGATGTGGGAAATCAGGTTCCCAGATGTTAGATGTTAGTACCCCAGATGTTGGAGATCAGGCCCCCGGATGTTGGATATCAGATCCCTGGATGTTGGATCTTAGTGTCCCAGATGTTGGAGACCAGGTACCCAGATGTTTGAGCTCAGGTCCCAGAGGTTGGATCTTAGTTGTCCGGATGTAGGCCCTCAAGTCCCCGGATGTTGGGCCTTAGATCCCCGGATGTAGGAGTCCAGTCCACAGATATAGATCTTAGTACCCTGGATGTGGGATCTCAGGGCCCCAGATGTTGGACCTTAGATCCCAGGATGTTGGACCTCAGGTCCCCAGATGTTGGATCTTAGATCCCCGGATGTGGGATCTCAGGGCCCTGGATGTTGGAGTTCAGCTCCTGGGATGTTGTGCATTAGATCCCCGGATGTTAGACCCCAGGTCCCCGTATGTTCTAGGCTGTGACTCAGTTTTCCTCTCCCCCCACAGCACCCCGCACCTGGACGGCCTGGCCCGGGACGGCGTGCGGCTGACCCAGCACCTGGCGGCAGCGTCCGTCTGCAGCCCGAGCCGTGCGGCCTTCCTGACGGGACGCTACCCTGTGCGCCTGGGTCGGTATGGGGGGGTGGGACATTTGGGGAATGGAGGGGGCGGTGGGGGGGAGGTGGGGGCGGGACATCCGGGGATCTGAGAGCCAACATCCGGGGTACTAAGATCCAACATCCATGGACCTGATATCCAACATCTGGGGATCTGAGACCCAACATCGGGGATCTAAAGCCTAACATCCGGGGAACTGAGCACCAACATCCAGGGCACTGAGCTCTAACATCCAGGGACTTCATCTCTGACATCCAGTTACTAAGATCCAACATCCGGGGATCTGAGCACCAACATCCGGGGCACTGAACTCTAACATCTGGGGACCTTATCTCTAACATCCATTGTACTAAGATCCAACATCCGGGGATCTGAGGCCTAACATTCTGGGAACTGAACTCCAACATCCTAGGACCTGACATCCACCATCCGGGGTACTAAGATCCAACATCCGGGAACCTAAGCCCCAACATCCAGGGAACAGAGCTCCAACATCTGGGGATCTGAGGGCCAACATACTCGAATCTGAGCTCCAATATCCGGGGTTGTAAGATCCAACATCCAGGGAACTGAGCTACAACATCTGGGTAACTGAAGTCCAACATCTGGGGTCCTGATATCCACCATACAGGGCACTGAACTCCATCATCCGGGGATCTGAGGGCCAACATCCGGGATACTAACATCAAACATCCGGGGACCTGAGGTCCAACATCCAGGGAACTGAGGCTCAACATCTAGGGCACTGAGGTCCATCAGAGGGAGGGGAGGACTACTCTGAGGATCTCAGGTTCAAATTCCTGAGACTCTGGGACTTCCCCCCTGAAACGCCAGGAAACCGGAAGTGATGCCATATTGGTTTCCCCCGGGGGCTCACAGGGCTGGGGTCCTTTCCACCCCGGGTGCGCAGGTCCCAGGCTATCCCAGACACAGCAGGCCTTCCCCCTGAAGGTGCTAGATAGCCCCTCCTGACCCGGGACGCCATCATCACTGACCTAGGGTCCTTCTCCTCTCTCTTGGAAGGCATGGTGACCACCAACGGGGCGCGCGTGCTGCAGTGGGCAGCCGTGTCGGGCGGGCTGCCCACCTCCGAGATCACCTTCGCCAAGATCCTGCAGGAGCAGGGATATGCCACCGGCCTCATAGGTAAGAAAGAAGTCATCCATCCACCCATCCATCTATCCACCCATCCCCCATCCATCCACCCATCCATCCATCCATCCACCCATCCATCCATCCATCCATCCACCCATCCATCCATCCATCCATCCACCCATCCACCCATCCATCCATCCATCCACTCATCTATCCATCCATCCACCCATCCACCTATTCATCCATCCATCCATCCATCCACCCACCCATTCCCCTATTCATCCATCCATCCATCCATCCACCCACCCATCCACCCACCCAACCATCCACCCACCCATCCATCCACCCATCCATCCACCCATCCATTCACTCATCCATCCATCTCTTCCCCTCCAGGCAAATGGCACCTGGGCCTCAACTGTGAGTCCCCCACTGACCACTGCCACCACCCCCTGAACCACGGGTTTGACTCCTTCTTCGGGGTCCCCTTCACCCTGATGGGGGACTGCCTGCAAGCGGAGCCCTCGGAGAAGCGAGCGCGTCTGCAAGGGCCCCTGGACCTGGGGGCTCAGCTGCTGCTGCTTTCCCTGCTCTGCCTGGCCGCTGGGAAGGTCACGGGCCTGCTGGGCCTGCGCTGGGTGCCCTGGGTGCTGGGCCCCGGATGTGGGGCCTTGCTCCTGGCCTGCACCTCCCGCCTCCTGGGTATCTTCATCGTCCATGCTGACTGCTTCCTGATGAGGGATCACCAGGTCGTCCAGCAGCCTCTGAGGTTTGAGGCCAGCGCGGGGCTCTTCTTGCGGGAGGCTGAGGCCTTCATCCACAGGTCAGCCTGGGGTCGGGGAGGAGGACCAATTCCATCTACTAGATCTCTATAGTCAACTGGTAGACCTTAGATCCCTGGATGTACATCCAGTAGATCTCTATAGACATCTGGTAGACCTCAGGTCCCCGGATGTTCCATCTAGTAGATCTGTAGAGACATCTGGTAAACCTCAGATCAGACCATGATCGATTATTGGTAGTATTGATCAGATCATGATCGATTATTGGTAATAACTGATCAGATGATGTTCGATTATTGGTAATAACTGATCAGCTCATGTTCAATTATTGGTATTATCGATCAGATGTTTGATTATTGGTAATAACTGATCAGATCTGTTTGATTATTGGTAATAACTGATCGGATCACGATTTTGGTATTTTTGATCAGATCACTATTGATTATTGGTATTATCGATCAGATCATGATCGATTATTGGTATTATCGATCAGATCAGGATCGATTATTGGTAATATCTGATCAGATCAGGATCAATTATCGATCATCTGATCGATTATTGGCAATACCTGATCAGGTCGGTTATCAGTGAGGTTATTGATGGTGGGGGCGGGGTCTGACGTGGATCCGCAGGCACCAGGCCCGCCCCTTCCTCCTCCTCGTCTCCTTCCTCCACGTCCACGTCCCGCTGGTCACCTCACCTGCCTTCCGGGGCCGCAGCGCGCACGGCGCCTACGGCGACAACGTGGAGGAGCTTGACTGGATGGTGGGTGAGTGCGGGGGGGCAGGAACTGAGGCATGGTGCGTGGGATGGGGGAAACAGAGGCACGGGGGTGGGGTGAGCAGGATAGGGAAACTGAGGCATGGGGACGGGGTGAGCGGGATGGGGAAACTGAGGCACAGGGGTGGGGTGAGTGGGTTGGGGGAAACTGAGGCACAGAGATGGGGTGAGCGGGATGGGGGAAACTGAGGCATGGGAACGGGGTCAATGGGTTGGGGTAAACTGAGGCACGGTGCATTTGGGTAAACTGAGGCACGGGGACGGGGTCAGTGTGTTGGGGATAAACTGAGGCATGGGGTTTGGGTAAACTGAGGCATGGTGCATTTGGGTAAACTGAGTCACTGGGCATGTTGGGGGTAAACTGAGGCACGGTGCACTTGGGTAAACTGAGGCACGGTGCATGTTGGTAAACTGAAGCACGGTGCATGTTCAGGGTGAACTGAGGCACGGTGCATTTGGGTAAACTGAGGTACGGTGGATGTGGGTAAACTGAGGCCCGAGTATAGGGGTAAACTGAGGCACGGTGCATGTTGGGTAAACTGAGTCACTGGGTATTGGGGTAAACTGAGGCACGGTGTATTTGGGTAAACTGAGGCATGGTGCATGTTGGGTAAACTGAGTCACTGGGCATGTTGGGTAAACTGAGACATGGTGCATGTTGGGTAAACTGAGGCACGGGGACGAGGTGAGTGGGTTGAGTAAACTGAGGCACCGGGATGGGAGTAAACTGAGGCACGGGGACGGGGTCAGCGGGTTGGGGTAAACTGAGGCACGGTGCATTTGGGTAAATAGGCACGGTGCACTTGGGTAAACTGAGGCCCAAATATAGGGGTAAACTGAGGCACGGTGCATGTTTAGGGTAAACTGAGGCACGGTGCACTTGGGTAAACTGAGGCAAAGTGCATTTGGGTAAACTGAGGCACAGTGCATGTTGGGGGTAAACTGAGGCACAATGCATTTGGGTAAACTGAGGCCCGGTGAGCGTTGGGGGTAAACTGAGGCACGGTGGGTGCCTGTTGGGTAAACTAAGTCACTGGGCATTGAGGATAAACTGAAGCACGATGGAAATTTGTAAACTGAGTCATGATGCATGTTGGGTAAACTGAGGCACGGTGGATGCTGGGGGTAAACTGAGGCACGGACCCATTTCCCCCCCCCCTCCCGCAGGGCGACTGCTGGCAGCGCTGGACGGTGCGGGGCTGGGGCGCCGCACCCTCGTCTACTTCACGTCGGACCACGGTGCCTCACTGGAGGCCCGGGCTGGGGGCGCCCGCCTCGGGGGTTCCAACGGCGTGCACCGAGGCGAGGGGGAAACTGAGGCAGGGTGGGCGGGGCCTCCCACGCAGCCCGCCCCCGCCCCTTGACCTTTGCCCTCCGCCCCCCCCTTGCAGGTGGCAAAGGCATGGGCGGCTGGGAGGGCAGCATCCGGGTCCCTGGGCTGGTGCGCTGGCCCAGGAAACTGCCCGCAGGGCGCCTGGTGCCTGAGCCCACCAGCCTCATGGACCTGTTCCCCACCGTGGTGCTCCTGGCCGGGGGCTGGGTTCCGGCGGACAGGTAGGAGTTCGCCTGCCTGGGTCCCCACGGGGTGGAGGAGAAGGGGGGTCATCCGGGGCCTCGGGGATCCCGAGGGGGGGAGGCTGAGGCCTGCACATCCGGGTCTCTGGTTGCTCAGAAGCCTGCACATCTGGGTCTTTGAGGGCTCAGACCTGCACATCCGGGTCTCTGGGGGCTCAGGAGCCTGCACATCCGGGTCTCTAAGACCCAAGACCCGGGGCTCAGGCCTTGACATCCGGGTCTCTGGGGGCTCAGAAGCCTTTACATCCGGGTAACTAAGGGCTCAGGCCTGCAAATCTGGACCTCTGAGCACTCAGAAGCCTGGACATCTGGTTCTCTGAGGACTCAGGCCTTCATATCCGGGTCTCTAAGGCATCAGGGCTGCACATCCAGGTCTCTGAGTACCTAGGCCCAGGTCTCAGGCCTGGACATCCGGGTCTCTGAGGGCTCAGGCCTGCACATCTGGGTCTCTGAGGGCTCAGGCCTGCACATCCGGGACTCTGGGATCTCAGGCCTGCACATCCGGGTCTCTGGGGGCTCAGAAGCATGGACATCCGGGTCTCTGAGCGCTCAGAAGCTTGGATATCTGGGTCTCTGAGGCCTCAGGCCTGCACATCCAGGTCTCTAAGACCAGAGGCCTGGGTCTTAGACCTGCACATCCGGGTCTCTGGGGGCTCAGAAACCTGGACATCTGGGTCTCTGGGATATCTGGCCTGCACATCCGGGCCTCTGAGCGCTCAGAAGACTGCACATCCGGGTCTCTGAGTGTTCAGGAGCCTGGACATCCGGGTCTTGAAGGCCTCAGAAGCCTGCACATCCAGGTCTCTGAGGGCTCAGAAGCCTGCACATCCGGGTCTCTAAAGGCTCAAGCCTTGACATCCAGGTCTCTGGGATCTCTGGCCTGCACATCCGGGTTTCTGGGGGCTCTGGCCTGCACATCCGGGTCTCTGAGTGCCCAGAAGCCTGCACATCCGGGTCCCGCAGGGAGGTGGACGGCCGGGACCTGATGCCCGCGCTGCTGGGGACGGCGCAGGCCGCAGGCCACGACTTCCTGCTGCACTACTGCGAGGCCCGGCTGCACGCCGTGCGCTGGTTCGACCGCCCAAGTGAGTGCCTCGACCTCAGTTGGGCCCTGGGGCGGGGGAGGGAGCTGCATGCATGCGCGCAGGGACCCGGATGCAAGACCTGGGGGTGGGAGACCCGGATGTGGGAATCCCGGGATGTGAGGACCTGGATGGAAGTCATGAGATGGGAATCCCCGGATGTGAAGTCCCCGATGGGAATTCCCGGATGTGAGGTACTGGATGAGAATCCCTGGATGTGAGGCCCTGGATGTGAGATCCCGGATGTGAGGCCTCGGATGGGAATCCCCGGATGTGAGGCCCCGGATGTGAGGTCCCAAATGGGAATCCCTGGATGTGAGGTCCCAGATGAGAATCCCCGGATGTGAGTCCCCGGATGTGAGGTCCCACATGTGAATGCCCGGATGTGGCCCCCCCGGATGTGAATCCCCGGATGTGAAGCCCCAGATGTGAATCCCCAGATGTGAAGCCCCAGATGTAAGGTTCTGGATGTGAGGTTCCGGATGTGAATTCCCGGATGTGAGGTCCTGCATGTGAATCCCCGGATGTGAGGTCCTAGATGGGAATCCCCGGATGTGAATACCCAGATGTGAAGTCCTGAATGGGAATCCCTGGATGTAAGGTCTTGCATGTGAATGCCCGGATGCGAATCCCTGGATGTGATGTCCTGGATGTGAATTCCCGGATGGGAATCCCCGGATGTGAGGCCCTGGATGTTACTCCCCCACCCCCCGCAGGCCACACGGTGTGGAAGCTGCACTTCGCCACTCCACGCTTCGACCCGCCGGGCTCGGGCACCTGCCTCGGTTTCCCTGCCTGCGCCTGCTCGGGGCGGCGAATGACCCGCCACCGGCGGCCACTGCTCTTTGACCTGACGGCGGACCCAGGGGAGACTCGCCCGCTGCAGGGCCCGATGGCGACGCGCAGGCGCGTGGAGGCCGCGGTGGCCCGGATGATGCGCATGCGCCGCCCCCTCGCGGCCCCGCCCCTCGCCCCTGCACACAACACCTGGAGCCCGCGCCTGCAGCCCTGCTGCTCGCCCGGACCGCTCTGTGCCTGCGACCACCTGATCCCCGACCTCTGACCCCGACCCGACCCCCAACCACCAACTTCCCTGGGGCTATGGCAGATCCTGGCCTGCGCCTCTCACATCCGGGGACTCACATCCGGGTATTAAACATCTGGGTATACTCAAATACAGAAATTCCCACATCCGGGGATTCCCACATACAGACTCTCACATCCGGGGATTCCTACATCCGGGGATTCCTACATCCGGGGATTCTCACATCCGGGGATTCTCACTTCTGGTGACACATCCGGGGATTCCCGGGGATGTATTTACACATCTGGGGAATCCTACATCCGGGGACTTTTACATCCGAGGATTCTCACATCCAGAGACTCTCACATCCGGGGATTCCTACATACAGACTCTCACATCCAGAGATTCTCACATCCGGGGAGTCTCACATCCGGAAATTCTCACATCCAGAGATTCTCCCATCCAGAGATTCCCACATCCGGGGATTCTCATATCCGGGGATTCCCACATCCGGGGATTCTCAGACCAGGGAATTCCCACATCTGGGGAAATCTCACACCCGGGGATTCCCACATCTGGGGATTCTCGCATCCAGGGATTCTCACATCTGGGGATTCCCACAGCCGGGGATTCTCACATCCGGGGATTCCCACATCTAGAGATTCCTACATCCGGGGATTGTCACATCCAGGGACTTTTACATCCAGAGACTTTCACATGCGGGGATTCTCACATCTGGGGAACTCTTACATCCGGGGATTTTCACATTCAGAGAGTCTCACATCTGGGGATTCTCAGACCCAGGGATTCCCACATCCGGGGACTCTCACATCCTGAGCCTCTCATCCTGGACCTCCACCTTGGTCCTCCCATCCGGGGCCTTTTCCCAGCCTCCCATCCAGGGCCCTCTCACATCCGGGCCTATGTCCTCTAACTTCTCACACAATAAAACCTCGTGAGCACCGCACCGCACGGCAGGGTCAGGGGTCACCGGGGTCAGAAGCCGGGCACTGGTCCTGCCTTCCATTTCAGGTCATTTCCGGTTGATGCTAGGATACAGGGCTGGTCCCCCCTTCCATTTCAGGCCACTTCTGGTCGTTGCTAGGGTATAGGACTAGTCTCACCTTCCATTTCAGGTCATTTCCAGTCATTGCTAGGGTATAGGACTACTCCCACCTTCCACTTCAGGTCATTTCCGGTCATTGCTAAGGTATAGGACTAGTCCCACTTTCCATTTCAGGCCACTTCTGGTCATTGCTAGGGTATAGGACTGGTCCCGCCTTCCATTTCAGAACATTTCCGGTCGTAATACAGGGCTGGTCCCACCTTCCATTTCAGGTCATTTCCGGTGGTTGCTAGGGTATTGGACTAGTCCCACCTTCCATTTCAGGCCATTTCCGGTGGTTGCTAGGGTATTGGACTAATCCAACCTTCCATTTCAGACCATTTCCAGTGGGTTGCTAGGATACAGGCTTGGTCTTGCCCTCCTCTAGGACATCCCACCACCTAGATTCACACCTGATTGGCCTATTCCATGAAAGCCCTGCCCTCACTTTCCTAATTCACTTGTCATTGGTCCAGCTGTAAGACATGCCCTTTAGCCCCCCCACAAATCCAACTCGCTGCTGATTGGACCTCACACGACAGTCCTGCCCCTAACTACCTGAACTCGGATTCAGATTGGCCCAGTGGGAGAAGTGGGGTACCCGGATGTTGGCCCACTCTAAGGGGGGGCGGTGGTTGGGTGGATGGATGGGTGGATGACCAGGCCTGCGACCTCTTCCCCTTCTGTGCCTGTCCCAGGGGACCCCAATGACCTCTCCAGGGATTGACCCAGATGGGCCTATAGCTCCTTATGGCGGTAGGATAAGTCGAGGTTGGAGGTCTGTGTCTCCCTAGGCCTAGGATGCATTGCACCTGCACGACATCCGGGTCTTCTCTGGAGGGAGGGACCCATTGGCTTCCCCGGGGACTCCTCCAGCCACGCCCCTGCTCTGATTGGCTGACACGCCTGTCTCTCCATCCTTTGGCCCTGCCCAGGGAAGCTGGGGGTCCGGTCCCGCCTCTTCCTTGGGTGATATTGAAAGGCAGGGCATGCTGTCCATCATCCCTGGGTCCCGCCCCCTGCCAAGCCAATAGCTGGAGAGTCGATATGTGTGAAGCCACGCCTCTTCGTGGCTAGCTCTATGAATGCTGTGGGTGCCCATCACCCAGAAGTCCCGCCCACTAGTGAATGTATGGGCTCAGGGGCTGTCCTTCACTTCCAGGTCCCGCCTCCTGGCTGTTGGAAGGCCACAGGGGCTGTCTGTCTCTTCCAGGTCCCGCCCTCTGGCTGTTGGAAGGCCATAGAGGCTCTCTGTCACCTCCAGGCCCCGCCCAATGGCTGTTGAAAGGCCACAGGGGCTGTCTGTCTCCTCCAGGTCCCGCCCCCTGGCTGTTGTGTGGACATTTGTCCTGTCGGTCACCTTCAGACCACGCCCCCTTGTTGTATGATCATGTGTCCTATCTGTCATCTTCAGGCCACGCCCCCTTGTATTATCAAGTGTCCTGTCAACTTCAGGCCACGCCCCTTGCAATTAGATGGCGTGACATAAGTGTCCATGAACAGGGACAGGAAGTGCCCCTAGTCAAGACCAGAAGTTCTTGTATACTAGGGACCGGAAGTCCCCATAGTCAAGACCAGAAGTTGTTATATACTAGGGACTGGAAGTCTCCACAGTCAAGACCAGAAGTTCCTACACACTAGGGACCGGAAATGCCCTTCCCATCAGGACCGGAAGTTTCTATATACTAGGGACCGGAAGTCCCCAGTCAGGACCAGAAGTTCCTATATACTAGGGACTGGAAATCTCCACAGTCAAAACCGGAAGTCCCCATAGTCAATACCAGAAGTTCTTATACACTAGATACGGGAAGTTCCTCTACACTAGGGACTGGAAGTGCCCTTCCAATCAGGATGGGAAGTTCCTATACACTAGGGACCGGAAGTGTCCTTCCAATCAGGACCAGAAGTTCCTGTACACTTGGACCGGAAGTCCCCATAGTCAAGACCAGAAGTTATATACTAGGGACTGGAAGTCTCCACAGTGAAGACCGGAAGTTCTTACACACTAGGGACCGGAAGTCCCCATAGTCAGGACTGGAAGTTCCTATACACTAGGGACTGGAAGTCCCCAGTCGGGACCGGAAGTTGTTATATACTAGGGACCGGAAGTTCCCAATCAGGACCGGAAGTTCCGATACTCTGGACCAGAAGTTCACATACTGTCAGGAGCGGAAGTTCTCATGCAGACCGGAAGTCCCAATACACGCCTGGGCCCAGATCAGGAGGGGACCGGAAGTGGGGCGGCTGAGGGGGCGGGACTTACCCTGGAGGGTATCCGTGGATCACGTGTTCGTCACCAGCACCTGGGGTGGAGGGGGAGGAGAGACGCAGCCCTGGGAGCTCAGCCTCCACATCCGGGTCCTTACATCCGGGTCCCTACATCAGGGTACCCACATCCAGGTCCCTACATCTGTGATCCCATGTCTGGGTCCCTACATCCGGGTCTCTACATCCAGGAATCCACACTGGGGTCTCCACATCCGGGTCTCTACATCCAGGTCTCCACACTGGGGTCTCCACATCTGGGTCTCTACATCCAGATCTCCACACTGGGGTCTCCACATCCGGGTCCATAAATCCGGGCCTCCACACTGGGTTCCCTACATCCGGGCCTCTACATCCAGGCCTCTCCATCCCCAGCCTCCACATCCGGGCCTCCCCCCTTCCATGTCCTCACCTCCTGTGCCTGGCGGGGGTTGGGGCTGGGGTGGAGGCTGGCGTCGGGAGGTAGATGTCTGCGGGAAGAGAGCGAGGGAGGATGGAGGCCGGCCTCTCCCCTCCCCTTACCCCCCTCCTTCCCCTGACCCCTGGCTCCCCCTGACCCCCCCTGACCCCGCTCACCTCCTTCCCGACCCGGAGGTCACGGCCTGGGCGGGTCAGGCAGCTGCGGGTACAGCCCTATGTGCCAGGAGTGGGCCGTGCCTCAGTTTCCCCACCCTGGGTGGGCCTGGTGTGTGTGTGGGAGGACCCCACTCATCCGAGATGGGCTTCGGGGTGGGATCTGTGGGCGAAGAGAGAGAGGGTGGTGACCCCTGACCTCCCCTGACCCCCCCAACCCCTGATCCCAAGGCCTCAGGGGGTGGCAAAGGGTCACATGGGATTCAGGCCCACAGCTGGATCAAGGCCCCATGTGAGGCCTAGCGGCCAGGGTGAAGCCATGGGGGGGGAAAGGTGAGAGGTCAGGACTCACCGGGGTCATCCAGGGCGTCGGCGAGGTCAAAGTCGGCCTGGCCTGAGGGGGAAAGAGGACAGTTGTTGGGGACAGACGTATGGATGGGGAGACAGATAGACACAGAAACGAACAGACAGACCGAGAGGATGACACACGGACAGACAGACAGGCAAGGGATGGACAGATGATCAAGACAGGACAGACAGATGGACAGACAGAAGAAGCAGATGGACAGCCAGGTGGACAGACAGACCAAGAGGCAGACAGACAGAGAGGAAGACAGATGGACAGAGAGGAGACAGACAGACAGACACAGGACAGACAGACCCAGACAGAGAGACTGAGAGGCAGATGGACAGACAGACAGACAGACCAAGAGGATGACACATGGACAGATAGACAGACAGACAGAGCCAGAGACAGATGGACAGATAGACAGACAATGAGACAGACAGAGAGGAGATGGACAGACAGAAACATGGACACACACACATGGACAGACAGGGGCCCAGACACAGACTGACCTGCAGACAGACAGAGACAGACAGATGCAGAGACTGAGGGACAGACAGACAAACAAGGGATGGACGGATGACCAAGACCGGATGGACAGACAGACAGGAGAAGCAGATGGACATCTAGGTGGACAGACAGACCAAGAGGAAGACAGACAGACTGTGAGGAGACAGACAGACAGACAGACTGAAAGGAGATGGACAGACCGACAGAAGCAGATGGACAGAGACACAGACAGACAGACTGAGATGCAGACGGACAGACAGACAAAAAGGAAGACAGATGGACAGAGAGGAGACAGACAGACCGAGAGGCAGGCAGACAGACATAGACAGACCAAGAGGAGATGGACAGACAGACAAACCCAGAGAGAGACAGACCGACACAGACAGACTGACTGACTGACAGACAGATGGACAGATGGACAGACAGACCCAGAGACAAACAGATAGACAGGGACACAGGCAGACTGACAGATGGACAGATGGACAGACAGACAGACAGACAGACCGAGAGGAGACGGAAGACAGACAGAAAGACAGACACAGAGACACACAGGCCAACAGGACAAGGCTCCGGCCTCCAACAACCCGGCCCAACCTGAAAATCCACTGCCACCTCCCCACCCCACAACCCCAGCCCAGCCCCGGGCCCTGATGGGGGGGAACCTGAAACCACCAGGAGAGGAGGGGGGGACACTAGAAACCACCAAAGAGGGGAGAACTACAAACCACCAAACTGGGGAGAGAACTAGAAACCACCAAACAGGGGAGAACTAGAAACCACCAAAAAGGGGGGGAGAACTAGAAACCACCAAAGAGGGAGAACTAGAAACCACCAAACTGGGGGGGAAGTAGAACCACCAAGGTGGGGGAACTAGAAACCACCAAGGGGGAGAAAAACCACCAAGGAGGGGGGAACTAGAAACCACCAAACTGGGGGAGAACTAGAAACCACTAAACAGGGGAGAAACCACCAAGGTGAGAAAACTAGAAACCACCGAGGGGGAGAGAACTAGAAACCACCAAACTGGAGGAGAACTAGAAACCACCAAGGAGGGGGAACTAGAAACCACCAAGGGGGGAGAACTAGAAACCACCAAGGAGGGGGAACTAGAAACCACCAAGGAGGGGGAACTAGAAACCACCAACCAGGGGGAGAGAACTAGAAACCACCAAACTGGGGGGGGAACTAGAAACCACCAGCCACGGGGAGAGAACTAGAAACCACTAAACTGGGGGAGAGAACTAGAAACCACCAACCAGGGGGAGAGAACTAGAAACCACCAAGGAGGGACAACTAGAAACCACCAAAGAGAGGGAACTAGAAACCACCAAGGGGGTGGGACTAGAAACCACCAAAGAGGGACAACTAGAAACCACCAAACTGGGGGGAACTAGAAACCACCAAGGTGGGAGAACTAGAAGCCACCAAAGAGGAGAGAACTAGAAACCACCAAGGGGAGAACTAGAAATCACCAAGGGGGGAGAACTAGAAATCACCAAGGGGGGAGAACTACAAACCACCAAAGAGGGTGGGGGAACTAGAAACCACCAAGGCCTCACCCCAGCCTCCTGGGCCCAGGCCGCAGAGCAGGGCAGCCAGCAGCAGCAGCAGCAGCGCAGGTCCTCCTTGAAACCTACAAGGCTATGGTCAAAGTCACCCTAAGCAGGAAAGTCCTTGAAACCCCTGTCCAACTTCAGTGCCAACAAAGCCAGAAGTAGAGCTGTGTGACTCCAGTGGTAGAGGGCTAGCCTTGAGCAAAAGCAGCTCATGGACTGTGCCCAGATCCTGAGTTCAAGGTCTGGGACTGGCAACAAACAGACATACACAACAATCTGTGCAGCCATCCAGCTAAAGCATGTCACCCTCTTGTCCCCAACTAAATTGGACAGAGTTCCCTGGGAAAGGGGCTGGGGGAGCCACTGTCATCTTGGCTCTGCCCATTCTGCCTGCATCACAGGATTCTGGCCACACCATTAGTTCATGGTTCTTTCTGACCAAAGGGATACAAGAATGGTGGCCATGCCCACATTCCATGTTGCCTGGTAGATGGACTAGGCTCTGTTAGAACACTCGGAGGCTGAGATCCACAGAGGGAAAATCCTGCCACAGGAGTGTGTGCCAGCTGCAGGCACCCCTGGCCAACCCAGCAGCTCAGTGCCAGACTGAGCTGGAGCCACAGGCCCTCAGCCCCATGAGCTGCCACCACAGCATGCATGGGGATGGGAAGCAGGACACATGGGCATCTGAGAAGAAAATCTGCTTCGTCCATGACCTGCCTGATGAGGTGGACTTCCAGAGTCCAGCAGGTGAGCTCCACCATTGATGCAGCCAGCTGTTGGCACACATCCAAATCATCGAGGAGTCCCTCATGGTGTGTAAAGAGCAGATGTCGGTCCTGAATGAGCTGTGTTGGGAGAAAGCCCAGTGCATGCACTCACTGTCCCAGGAGATGCTGGAGAAGAGGAGAGTGCTGTGGGAGCTGCTGTCACTCCTCCCAAGGGAAGGCACAGACAGCAGTCTCCAGATGCCAGCACAGGCTGAGCCCCCCACCACCAGCACTGCTTCAGACGCCTCAGGGCCTGTGGTGGGTGAAATGAGGGAGGAGCAGAAAGGTTTTGAAGAATTGCAACTTGAAGACAGCATGGAAACTGCCAGAGGAGAGGTCAGCGTCCTGACCCCATAGTGGACTCCCTCAAGGAGTACGTCCTGTGCCAGATGCCCCACATCCAGATCCGCCCACAGCTCCCAGGCTCAGGGGAGGAGTGCTCCCTCACTTTCTCCTGTAGACTGATGCGGATGATGACTCTCTATGTGACATACTGACTCTCAAAAGCCTTGGCAGCCACCAGAAATAGGTGGCCAGGTGGGTTTCTCTCAGGCCTCCATCAGCCGGGTGATGGGAAGGTTAAACTGGGGGTTGGGTAAGGCAGAGGCTGCCAGGAGGTGACCCAAACTCAAGAGATATCTAATGGCCAGGAAAGAGGCCCATGTTATGCTTATCACAAAGAATAAATTGTTTTCAAAGCAAAATAAAAAGCCTTCAACAAAGATTTGTTCTTCCAGCCCTGGGGCTTGAACTCAGGGCCTGGCCATTGTCCTGAGCTCTTTTTGATCAAGACTGGCACTCTACCAGTTGAGCCCCACCTCCCTTTCCAGCTTTTTCTGTGTGGAATAGAACCAAGGGCTTCAGGCATGCTAAGTGACCACTCTACCACTGAGCCACATTCTCAGCTAGGATGATTCTCCCCCCTCCCAAACCCATATGGCCATTCCTCAGATAAATAGGAAGTAGGTGGTGGTGTATGCATCAAACACCTAGGCCAGCAGCCACCAGGCTTAGTGGGGAAAAGATTGTAGTGTAGAAATCTCTGATTTTGCATGCACATGGTGTGTGTGTGTGTGTGTGTGTGTTGTGTGTGTGTGTGTGTGTGTGTGTGTGTGTGTGTGTGTGTGTGTGTGTGTGTGTGTGAACTCAGGGCCTAGGCTCTATCCCTGAGTTTTCTTGCTCAAAGCTAGTGCTGTGCCACTTGAGCCACAGCTTCACTTGCTTTTCGATGGTTAATTGTAGGTAAGAGTCTCAAGGACTTTCCTGTCCAGGGTGGCTTTGAATCATGATGGGGGCCCCCAAGGAAGCAAGAGTAAACACAACTCTCAAATATTATCCCTATGGTGGGCTACTCCTGCACCCTGGGGGCCAGATGTGAAACATGTGGCCCCGTGCCATCATTCTCTAGAGTTCAATTTGAGGAAGTGACCAGGGCCAAGCTGACTTTTGCTCACCCTGATTGCTGATGCCAGAGCAGGTCTGTTCCACCCTAGGCCAAGAGAGCTCCAGGAGGCCCGGCTTACCCGGGACACAAAAAGGGAGAGGTCATCTCCAGGCTGAGCTAAGAGCCTTTGCCTACAGATACCCCAACTTGGCCTTACTTATCACCATAAGACCTGTCAAAGAACAAGCCCAAAAAAAACAAAATTGGAGCTGTGCCTCCAAGTGGTAGAGCTCTAGCATTGAACCAAAGAGCTCAGGGACAGGGCCCCCAAGCTTTGAGTTCAAGACCCCCAGCTGACCTTCCCCCATAAAACACAGGTTGTCTAACTGTGAACTAGTAGGATTTGTGAAGTGTTTCTGAAGAATGGGGATACTGAAGAAAGCACCCTAATTCTAATGACAGCTGAACTTGTGACTTACAGCTATGTGCTGAGTCCTTCACAGGGCACTATTTGCTGGGTCCTTCCCACATGGGGGTTTTGTGCTGAGTTCTCAAAAAGATTTGGTGAGTCATCCCAAAGGGTTCTATATGCTGAGTCCCTGAGAAGAGTGGGCTGTCCTGGGTTTTTCAAAGGGTGCTGTGTGCTGAGTCCATTACACAACGTACTGTATGCTGAGTCCTTCAAAAAGTGTGGTGAGCTACTGCATCCCAAAGGGTCCTGCTATGTGCTGAGCCCTTGCAAAGAGAGGGATGAGGTGAGTTTTTTGAGTGCTGTGTGCCGAGTCCTTTACACAGGATGCTCTGTACTGTCCTTCAAATGGTGCTGTGTGCTGAGTGCTTCCACAGTGTGGTATGTGCTGAGTCCTTCAAAATTGTTCTATGTGCTGAGTTTTTCGAAGGGTGCTGTGCACTAGATGTTTTACACAGGGCTTTACACAGCCCTTCAAAGGGTGCTGTGTGCTGAGTACTCTACCCAGCATACTACATGTTGAGTCCTCAAAGGGAACTGTGTGCTGAGTCCTTTACACAGGGTGCTTTGTGCTGTTTTTGGAAGTGTGCTGTGTGCTGAGTCACCCCAAAGGGTGCTATGTTCTGAGTCCTTGAGAGATAGTTATCCCCAACACTCACACACACACAAGCACAAACACACATACACACACAAGTTTCACCATGCACCTGCTTGGTGTGTGGAGTAGAGGGGGATGGAGTAGAGTCTCCTCCAGCAGTGGGGCTGAGGGGAGATTCGATCCCCCGGGCAAGTACTGGGGGTAGAGGGTAGTGCTGAGCTGAGGTAAGGCTGCAATTGCCATGGTCTAGAAGCCTCAGGGCCCAGTCAGGGCTGCAATTGTGGCCAGGGCTGGGGGGCAGGGCCCAGGGGAGGAGGGGGCGGGGCCCAGGAGTGCACTTTGGTGGCAGCAATGGCCAGGGGCCCAAGGGGGCTGGGGCATGTGCACAGCAGGGGCCGGGTGGCCCAGGAGATGAGTATGGGGCAGAAAGAGAGCTGGGAGAAGAGTGAGCATGAGCACAAGCACCAGTGGAAATGGCTTCAGTGGCTGGCGGCTGCTCCGATCATAGCGTGGGTCCTGGCTGGTTGCATAGAGCATGTGGAGCCTGCATGGCAGGCCATGGCCGCGCGTAGCCCCTGCAGCAGCCATGGCGCCCCTGAGTCTGAGGTCCCGGTTCGGGGAGCAAGGCAGAGTCAGCAGCTGCTGAGGCAGAGGCAGCAGCCACAGGGGACAAGGCCACTGAGGGGGCTGCGGCTGAGGAGAAGGAGCAGAGGCTGAGAGCTGCCCCACCACGCGCCAGCAGACGCCCCCGCCCCTTCCCAGCAGTGCTGCATTGCAAACGTGCTGCAGGCTCAGACTGGTGGAGCTTCTTGCAGTCACCTGGTGGAGATGGCGCACCCCTGTCTGGCTTGTGGCCCTGACTTGGTCCCGGCCCCGGGCCCTCAGACTCAGGGTGCGCACCCAGAGTCGCAGCCTACAGCTTCTTCCAGCAGCACACGTGAGTGGCCGCCCTGCGGGCCAGCACCTCGCGTGACTCCTGCACCCTGTGACTCCACCACTCTACCCCTTCCCCCAACCCCCGCAGACCCGGAACTCAGCCTCTCGCCTCCCCTCTCCTGTCCTGCCTGCACCTCCCCAGCACCCCACAGTCCGCCCTGGCTCTGCCACAAAAGCACCCCAGGGGTGGGGGTTGGAGCTGGGTGTCGACCTGAGGATCCCACCCCCATCCCTAGCATCCAGTGTCCCATGAAAATGGGAGCTGCAAGGATGGGTGAGGAGCACCCATCCAGGGACACCACAGAGCCCCTGGCTGGAGCAGTGGGAGCCACACAGCTGTGCATCTGCACCCTTCCTCTCCCTGGTGGGAACCTGTGGCTTTAGTCAGAGGTGGGAGCTGCACCTCCACACCTGCCTTCTTAGGTCTTTTCCTTTTTGCTGGGGAGGGGGGTGTTGGATGCAGAAGATAGGCCCCTCCCTTGCTGTGTGAGGCCTTGTCTTCTGTGCTCAGTCACCCTTTCACCTGAGGACATTCCCAGAAGAGCCCACTAGAGAGGTGAGGGCACTGGGGTCAGATAGAAGGTGGATATTTGGGAGAAATACACACCCCTTCTGACAGACATACACCCAGCCTGTACCCCCAACCCCAGCTGTCAATAGTTCTGACTGGGTGATCACATTTCCCAGCTCTGCCAGCTTCTGCTAGTGATCCCAGTCCATCTGGTCTTCTCATCCTCCCCAAGATCTGCCAAGTCGCCCCGAAGTATATAGGCTGAAAGTAGGGAGTCTATCCATGTATATAGCCTTTAGAACCCCATCAAAGTCCCCAACAACGCTCCCACCCCAGGTCAGACACCTCTCTGGAGGCACCATGACCCCCTGCTTTGTTTTCTGTCCAGGCTCTGAGGAGCCACGTGTCTCAGGACTCCTTCACCCAGCGTCCTGGCCTAGGGTTTTGGTGAATGGGGAGTCAAGGCTGGTTGTTCCCAAGGGGAAGAGTCTGGCCCTGGAGAAACGGGGAGGCAGGGTGGTTCTACATTATTAGAGCATTGTTCCCCTTGGGTGGTTGTCCCTGGTTCTGACAAGGGAACCCCTGTACTCAAGCTGGTACATTGCCCAGATGAGAAACAAACTCCGGAGAGGCACTGCTCTGAGTCTGTGTTTGTGTGTGTGTGTGTGTGTGTGTGTGTTTGTTAGGAGAGCAAGGAGGATGAGAACAATGAAAATATATTTAAGTCACCATGTCTAAAAAGAGCAAAAGCATTTTATTTGTTGTTCTTTTTTCATTAATGCCCACTAGGAGACCAGCCACAATTTTTGTTTTCTCTTTCACCATTTCATGGCTCCTTTAGGGAAGATTTCAGTAGATGTTCCTTTCCACCTCTTTCTTCCCCTTTCCTGCAGCCCACAGTAACTGCTGGGCCTGCGTGGGTCTCTCCTAGGAGGCCTGTGTGAACCACAGACCAGAGTGGACACCTGCTCTTCTGTCTTCAGCCAGAAGGCTCATGAGGCTACTGTGATCACAGCCGCACTCTTCCAGCCAGCCAGTCTGCTTTGGTGTGTATAGTTGGAGCTAATTCAAGGTTGGGAAGGAGTCTGCCAAACATAAATAGGGAACGAGATGAGAGGTAGTAGGGCAGGGGCTGTGAAGCTAAGAGGGTCTGGGAAGTTATGATCAGTGTGACATGGCAGATGGTTCACCACGACCGAGGATGAGAGGGGAATCTTACCCAGGGTATTGATGGTGTACGTGGGCATCTTGGCATGGGGCTCCAGGCCCCCAATGGTGGCATGGATTCCCTCCAGGGGCAGTGCACTGGTGGGCAGTCCTCCCTGGAGTCCTGCAGACTCCAAGCTGTGTCCCTCTTGGGCTGTTTCCAGCTGCGCAATGGTAGGCAAGTATGTTCCCTCTGCTGGAGACTACTTGGGATCAGGACATGACAGTTAGCTAGGGCTCTCTGAATGCCATTTTCTATAACCTGCTGTAGGCTGTCTGGAAGGAAAAGGGGACCACTAACTATGGAACCCTTTAAGTTTGATTGGGACATGTGAAATGCCAGCTTTTCCAGGGTTTTTCCTTGAAGCTGGCAATTTCTAACTAATGCTTGGGATTCTGGGTCAAATTAGATGGACCATTTCAGCTACCAAACAATGACGTTCAAAGCAGCACAAGCAGAGTTCCCTAGCCAGATGGTCTCCTGCTATGAACGTCGTGCCTTGACTGCCTTTCTCCGGCAGCTGCCGATTCTTCTCCAGCTCTCTCTAGGGTGACCACCACAGTTGAGGATGTTGTGGGGAGCAGAGATTGTGACTTCGCCATCTGCAGCCTACTAACTGTGAGCAGAGACAATTCCCAGGACCTGTACTGGACTCTGGGAAATTCAGAGACCTGGGATGCCTCAGGGATCCTATCTCTGGAACATGAAACTTGGGGGCCAGATATGGTGGACCGTCCTGTCTGGCCCCAGGGAGTGGAGAGGAGGCCTCTTGAGCCAAGCTTTCACCTCAGGGTAACCTTGTTCACAGCTGAGTGGGGAATTGAGTGCCACAGAGCTGGTCAGCCGCTGGACAGAGATCCTTGAGAAGATAGGCATCCCAGAGGCCCCAGAATACAGTGAGTACATCATGGCTCACGTCCTTAGAACCAAAACAGTTAAGTGCGGTGGCACCAAGAGGGTGGGAAGAGGGAGGAGGGAGAACTGTTGGAGAGCTACATCAGGCTTTATCCCCACCCAGGATGCTTACCTGAATTGGATGGGACTTTTCTGTAGTATTGTCATAGACAGATGCTCATTCACCAACAAACCGTTACAGTGTTTGCCAGGTCCTGGGGGGGGGAAGGGGAGGGGGTCATACATGATGAAAGGTTCCAGTTCTGGTTCCACAGCACATGAAGAAATCTTGGTTTGAGCTGGATGCTGGTGCCTCACACCTGTCATCCTAGCTACTTAGGAGGCTGAAATAGTAGGGTTGAAGCTTAAGGCCCAGGCAGAAAAGCCTGTAAGACTCTTATCTCCAACTAACTACCAAAAAGAAAATGCCAGAAGTAGGCTCAAGCTGTAGACTGTTGGCTTTGAATACAAAGGCTCAGGGACAGCACCCAGGCTCTGAGTTCAAGCCCAGGAGTGACACAAAGAAAGGAAAAAGAAAGAGAGGAGTGAAGGATGGAGGGAGAAAAGGAGGAAAGGAAGGAAGAAGGGAGCATGCAAGCCTTGGTTTGGAGTCCCTGGATCAAGGGAGCCAACCATTCACAATATCTGTGGGGATAGTTTCTGAGCCTAAAGCTAGTATGTAGGACCAAGCTACTGACCCGTTCATGACATCAGCAACTTCATGACATCCAAGATCTGAGTGGTCGCTGACTGCAGAGGGAAACAGCCTCGGGTAGACCCTAGGGCTCAGGGTGGGTCACAGAGTTTCAATCTCCCCTGGCTCACCAAGTTTATTTTCTGGTCAGATAAGAAGAAACTGTCCAAGGGCTAAGGAGGTATAGGGTGAGGGAGTGTCAAGAGGGGGGTGGCAAGGGATCAGCAGGAAGATGAAGAGGGAGGACAATCCCAGATCAAGTGTGTCAGGCCATTGAAGCCATGACCTCACCTGACAACCTAGACCATCAGTGATAGAGCCTTCGACCCAGCCACATGCCTATGAAAAGTCCTGGCACTCTGGGTTCACCGTTGACGATTTGGCTGTCATTGGCTGCAGGATGCCTGTGCAGTACATCCTTGGGGACTGGGACTTTTGCTGGCTAAATCTGAAGATGACACCCGCAGT
The DNA here is from genome assembly GCF_019054845.1 of Dipodomys spectabilis. Lineage (NCBI taxonomy): Eukaryota > Metazoa > Chordata > Mammalia > Rodentia > Heteromyidae > Dipodomys > Dipodomys spectabilis. Next base: position 467,044 of record NW_024871264.1, on the reverse strand, counting down.
GTTCATTCCTCGACCAGAGACAGAGGTAAGCGGGCCACTGGAACAGGACACCCAGGGAATGAGTGCGAGAGTCAGACCCGTGTTGCCCTCAGACTTCCTTTAGGGGACTCTAGGGCCCCGTGACTGCCATCCTCAGAGGTAAGGTGGATCTCTTTCCTTGCTCAGCCATTAATCTAGATGGCAGATTGGGATTCAGAGAGGGCCGACTGAAGGTCGAGGCTAGTGGGAAAACCAGAGGCAGTGGGCTCGGAGCAGGGTTGTTTCTTTGAGAATACTCACAACCCAGGAACATTCCTGGGATGGATGGGCCCTTTTCTCCTCCCTGAGAGAGAGGGACCTAGAGCCCTCCAGTCTGCATCCCTTGGCTGAGAAATCCTTTCATTCCCGTATCCTGTAGTTGTATAACTAGATCTCACCTGACTGCCCAGTGTCGAGGCAGGACAGTGAGAGATCTTGAGTCCTTGATGAGGTCACGGGATCCTCAGTATGAGATTGTACTTGAATGTCCTGACTTGGTGCATGGTCAGTCTCATCTAAGACTGCCATGATCTAGGACATAGAATCTAGAGAATCAGAGCAGGATGGGGTCTATTCTGTGAGTCTTGAGTATTATGTGTGAGCTTTGAGCTCCCATGTGCTCACCTGCTTCCTTTTCTTAGGTGCGTCTATGCTAGGAAAAGCTTAAAACTAGGGCCTGTGTCCCATCCCTTTTTTTATGATCAAAGCTAGCACTCTACCATTTGAGCCACAGCTCCACTTGCAACGTTTTTGGGTGTTTAATTGGAGGTAAGAGTTCTCAATGACTTTGCTGCCAAGGGTGCATCCAACTGCAGTCCTCAGATCTCAGTCTCCTGAGGGGATAGGATGACAGGCATGGAAAAGCATCTTTGGCTGGGTGCCAATGGCTCATGGCTGTCATCCTAAGTACTCAGGAGCTGAATCTTAGGATCACGGTTCAAAGCCAGCTTGGGCAGGAAAGACCCTCAGATTCTTCTCTCCAATAAAGCACTAGAAAACTGGAAGTGGTGCTGTGGCACAAGTAGTAGAGTGCTGGACTTGAGCTGAAAAGCTCAGGGATAGCACCCAGGCCCAGAGTTCAAGCCCCACAACCAACAAAAAGAAAGAAAGTAAAACATCTTTGCCTGCAAAGGACGGTGGAGGTGTGTTTGTGTGTGTGTGGGGTGGGGGTGGTAGACATTTAGTGCCCCACTCAGTTATCATTTTAGATGGATTGTCCCAATCTCTTAGTCCATGGCAGCCGATTCTTGACCACAGGTGAAGCTCTGGGTTGGATGCCGATCATCAGACCTCAGTCTCCTCACGGGACAGTTGTGAGGAAACAAGGGACTAATACAGAGGGCTCTCTAGAGCTGGGCCAGGCACAGAGGGAGTGGCTGTCAGATATGGTTCTCAAAAATTCTGTGAGCATATGACAGGAAGTTACCCAGAAAGGGCTCAGATGGGGTCTGTTATTTCTCATACAACAGGTGTGGGATTATGAAACAAAACATGGCTGTCTTTCATCATTAACCTATCCCCAGGAGGAAGGGGATCCTTCACTGTATTTGGTCTTGCAGCTGGGGAAAATGAGTCATGGAGAAGCCAGGTGACCTACTCATGACCCCCAGCTGAGAGGAAGCTCGGCCTGACTTCTCTGCCATACTTCCTAGGACAGTGGGTGTTATTCAGTCCACTTCTTGTGGTGAGAAGTCCACTTTTGTCATTTGTGAGGCTTGAATTCGAGGCCTGGATGCTGTGCCTGAGCTCCTTAGATCAAGGCTAGTGCTCTACCACATGAGCCACAGCATCACTTCCGGTTTTCTGTTGGCTCTTTGAGTATAAGAGTCTCCCAGGCATTCCTGCCTAGGCCAGCTATGAACCATGATCTTCACATCTCAGCCTTCTGTATAGTTAGGATTATAGGCCTGAGCCACCAGCACCTGGCTTAAGTGTAATTCTGGCCCTCTCTTCCTCTTTCTCTCTCTCTCACCCCCCTCTCTCCCCCTCTCCTCTCTCCCCCTCTCCTCTCTCCCTCTCTTTCTTTCTCTCCCCTCTTTCCCTCTCTCTCTATCCTTCTCTCTTTCTCTCTCAGGAACTGGTTGAATAGGTACTAGAGTAGGTGGCCCAGCATCCCAATGTGGCTGGAACCCAAGGTGGTCCTCTCATTCTGGAGGTGGGCTGAGGGTCAGGAGCTGTTTCACTCAGCCTGTTGAACTAGCTTCATGAGGTAAGCCCCTCTGTGCCCTGGCTAGATTGTGTTGGTTATTCATTGTCCATCCTGTGAGTCCTTCCCCACATCCCTCTGCTACACCGTTGAAGGAAAGTGGATGAGGAGATGTTGCCTTGTCCCCCTGCCCAGCACAATCCCGGGACTCTGACCCATATCCCCACCTATCTGGTCAGGGCCTGGCTATAAGACACTGAAAACACTCCGTGTCTACTACCCTTTGCTGGGGAGTGTAGTTTTGGTTAGGGGTGTGGGGTACAGAGGAAAGACCCCAGACCTGACACCTCCCGGAGGACATTTGTTCTTGTGACAGAGCCAAGTCATTGGTGTGGATAAGGAGGAACTCGCATCAGACTGACCCAGAGCAATGCTCAAAAATAGGTAGGCTGTTGAAGTATCAAACACACACATGTCTGCTTCCTACTCCCAACAAGGATGTGTAGTGTGGGTGACCTGGCCCTGGGCCTAAGGCATTATAAATGGATGGTGGCGGTCAGAGGCTCATGGCTCCCATCCATAATCCTTGCTCTTCAGGAGACTGAGGTCTGATGGTCATGACTCAGAGCCAGGCCGGGCAGGAAAGTCTAGGAGATTCTTATCTCCCATAAACTACCTTCCTCCCCAAACCCACACACAAGCCAGGTGTGCTGTGGCTCAAGTGGTGGAGCCTCAGCCTTGAACAAAAGAAGCTCAGGGATAACACCCAAACCCTGAATCCAAGTCCTAAGTCTAACACAATCATAAAATAAATGAACAGTGTACACCTTTTATCTGACTTCCAAGAAAGATGGATGTAGTTTTCTGCTTGTACTTGTAGCAAACGGTAAGGGGCTTCCCTTGATGTTCCCCTAAACCTCTCCTCTCCTTTATCTGTCCAGGCTTAGGTTGCAGGACAGAATTTGGATCATCACCCTGGATGTGACCTTAGGTACCTTCCCCCACCCACCTTCCTTGGGGTCAGGATCCTGGATGCACTCCCTGTGGGAGGATGAGGCACCGCAGAGATGAGGGTAGGTATCCCAGACACTTATACACACACACACACACACACACACACATACACACACACACACAAACACAAACACAAACACCCCTAAGCCAACTCAGACTAGCCTTTTCCAAAGACACTTGATCTCCTTGGATTAACTGACATAGGAGAGAATTTTGATCCCCTGTAACTGATTATTTTAACTTGGGCTTGCTAGATGACAGGAGATAAACGGAACAACAACAACAAAAAGCCTTTGTTGCCCATCACCTGGAATTCAGGCTTATGCCTGTTATCCTAGCTACTCTGGAGACTGAGATCTGAGGATCACAGTTTGAAGCCAGCGATAAGCTGGAAAGCCCATGAAACTCTAGTCTCCATGGAACCACCAAAAAGCTAGAGGTGGAGTTGTGGCTCAAGTGGTAGAGCACCAGCCTTGAATAATAAAACTCAGAGAAACAGCTCCCAGATCCTCAGTTCAAGCCCACATGAAGAAATGGCCCCATCTTGTTGCCCACAGATTGCCAGGGCCTCAAGTCCCCTCTCATGGAGTGTGATACAACACCTGTCCCTGGGTGTGTATCATGGCCTTCAGAAATCCTGGGGTGGAATCCAGGCCTTTCCCTTTGTTCACTGTCAACCCACATTGGCTGGAAGGCAGAGCCTGACAAGGCCAGCAGCCTGCAGAGCAGAGAGGCTCCAGCTCTGCCAAAGTCATCAGAATGGTCTTTTTGGAGGCAGCACTTGAAAAGGGGGTCTTGCTTAACAAGGAGGATCTGACAGGAAGCACGGAGAACAAAGGTGCTGGATATGATGGACAACACAGCAGAGCATGTTGATTTCCAGCCAGGACTGCTGGTGAGAGACTCGGTATAGATGTGTGACTTGGTATAGATGTTGGAGACTGTCTTGAGACAGGTCTGAGGGGTCATAGAAGAACAGCTATCCAGGGCTTGGATTGTGTATTAGAGGTAGAGGGCTCATCAAGCTCGCAGGAAAGCATGGGTTGGATTCCTAGGTCCTGCATACACAGAAAAAGGTGGAAGTGGCACCGTGGTTCAGGTGAAAGAGCGCTCTCCTGGAGACAAAGAAAGTCGGGGACAGTGCTGGGGCCCCGATGTCAGGCCCCAGGGCTGTCACCATAAAACAGTTCTCCCAGGGACCTTGGTGACAGGTGGATGGCTATGCCCTGAAGCTCTCAGTAGATCCATCCGTGCTTTGTGTCTCCTTTGACAGAGGGGAGCTGGATACTCCTTCTGCCCTGGGCACCCCTAGGCCGAGTTATCAGCAACCCTCCTAACATCTTCCACCGGGACATGGAGCAGCCCCAGAAGTCCTCAGGTACCAGTTGGGTGGGGCAGGAGGATATAGGGCAGGCCCCAGAACTCCTAGTGGTTCTGATTGGCCCTGGAAGACCAAGCAATCTGGAGGAGACAGACGGGAGTAGAGAGGGCTTGTGATGTGGAGGGGGTCCTTTAATTCCCATGGCCCCACCCAGATTCCGAGCCTCCCTTGGCTGTCCCTGAGGGAGGTAGAGGGGTGTCTAGGTGGTAGCTTCTAGAGGAGGACTAGGTGGAAATTCTGAAGGACTAGACACCTTAAGCCAGTTGCTCACCCCTGTCATCCCACACCTCTCATCCTGGCCACTAGGGAGGCTGAGATCCAGAGGATCTCATTTCCCAGCCCAGGCAGGAAAGTCCCACGAGAGCCTTATCTCCAATCTCCAACCAGAAGTGGCACTGTGGCTCAAGTGGTAGAGCACTGGCCTTGAGGAAAAATCAATATCAGGGACAGTACCCAAGCCCTGAGTTCAAGCCTCTCAACCAAAACCAAAACAAAAACAAAAAACAAAAAAAAAAACAAACAAGAAAGAAAGACACCCCTTCCTTGTTTGCAAGAGATGGTGAAGTAGTGGCGTTGCTGTGGTTGGGAGACCAGATGCTGGCCTCACTGTACAGACATTTCTAATAACTCCCCAGGTTTGCCCCAGTGTGAAGCCATAGTAGGGTGTGTGGTTCCTTACTAAGAACTCCAGAGGTTGTGGCTTGTGGCAGGTAGCGAGTGGGTGAATGGGAGCAGGGGTGGGAAGGTAGTGTCAACTATATGCTCTCTATCCATGGAAGAATGGTTTGGATGCTGGTGACAAAGTCTGAATTGAAGGGTTGCATGTGGTTTGTGGCCTGACAAGTTGGGTTTACTTGGGTCTAAGAAGGTGGCTGAAGCCTGTCGCTGCCGCTGGCTCACAAGTGTCATCCTAGCTACTCAGGAGGCTGAGATCTGAGGATTGCGGTTCAAAGCCAGCTTGGGCAGGAAAATCTCTGAGACTTTATCTCCAGTGAACCACCAGAAAGCCAGAAGTCGTGCTGTGGCTCCAGTGGTAGAGCACCCACCTTCAGCTGAAGAGCTGAGGGACTGCGTGCAGGCCTAGAGTTCAAACCCCATGACCGACAACCAAAAATAAGGTAGGTGAGTTTTCTGCATAGTGGTGTGTACATTTAGGAAATGCCAAGATGTGTTATGAGCCATTCCAGATGTGTAAGATGTCCTGAGTTTTATCTACACTTGGTCCGAGGATGGCAGTGACATCTTCTTTGGGGTGGGATGCTCAGGGTGCTCAGGGACTGCTGAAACCTTGGGTTAACATTTTGATATCGTGGTCTCAGCACTGATGAAGCCTATCTGCATGAGTATAGTTGTAAATAGATTCCTCAGCCTAAATTTAGCCACTGTTAAAAAATGTTTATATCTTTATCTGTCACCCATCAGAGCTTAAACCTGAATATAAAGTCTAAGGAAAATGATAAGGTAAGAATATAGCTTTTTTGGATATAATGTAAACAAAAATGCAGCATAGAGTAACTCATTGGACTAAAGTCAACCTATTTCTCTAAAATAAGCATTTCCTTACAATGTGTATTATTCTCAAGAAGGAAATGGGGAATGTGAGAAGAGGCCTAAACAAGTATTGTCTTCAAATATACATACTTTGGATTTACCTCTTTATTTTGTTATAAGAATTTTTGATAAAACTGTTTGAATAATTGATTTCCTGGTCAAGTATAACATATCCTAGTTGCATAAACCAAGCTACATTCAGAAAATGGTATATGCTAATTAAATAAAGAAAACGTATTCAATGAATAGCAAAAAGTATATGCCTATGGGATAATATTTTGAAGAGTGCATTGGAACTATTCTAATATAATAATTAAGTTGAACAATTTCACATTGACAGTAATTAACTATAATAATTTAATGCTAATTGGACAACATTGTCTTTCTAAAGGAACAAAACCTATTTCTCCTTTTACTTTATCAGGGAAATATCTGAGCAAAAAATGGAAATAAACACATGACTCTATAACAACTGGAATGAATTTTTGCCTCTTTATTAGCAAATATTAATTTTACACAGTATTTTATTGTGTTATACACATATGTCCATATAATGTAGCTTGCTAAATTTTATTCCTTTTATTAATTTCATTAACCTAGTTTTATACTTATGTTTTATTATGTCATACTAATATATGAAATATTTGAACATATTTACTCCACAGTATTTCTCTTCATCTCCTCTCTTACTTTTTTCCAAATTAAATCAGTTCTATCTTTTACACCTGGGTTATTCATTTTATTTTCTTTGTCTAGAGTCTGTATATGAGAAATCTAGTATTTGTTTTTTACAGTATGGCTTATTTCTTTAACATGAATGTTTCCAGTTCTATTTTCTTTTTTTTTATTGTGAAAATACTGTACAGAGGGGTTACAATTACATGGACAAGATAATGAGTACATTTCTTATCAAGCATTGTAGCCTCCTCCTTTGTTTCCCCTTCCCATCCCTTCCCATCCTTCCCAGCCCATCTACCCAATCCTCCCCGACCCCTCACCCCGCACGAAAGTTGTAAAGTTTGTTTTCGACATAACGACTTGTACATCTCATTGTTGCAATGGGTCCACCTGTATCCCTATTTAAGCGACTTGTTTTTCCCCTTCCCCTCCACAAATTATACCTACATCAAATACAGTGAAAGCAGGGGTTATGCCATAGGGAATGGACATTCAAAGCAACAAAGAAATAATCTTATAAATGTGTTAGAAACAATCACATGAAAGAAAAAAAAACATTTTAATACATATCTTAGGGTTCATTTCCCTAACATCACCTTATCTGACCTTTTCTGCTTGACTCAGACATATACTAGATATTGCAAATAAGGGAAACCATGGGACCTATGTTTCTTTGGGCCTGGCTTACTTCACTTAATATAATTTTTTCCAAGCCTTTCCATTTCCTAACAAATGGGGCAATGTCATTCTTTCTAATGGATGCATAGAATTTCATTGTGTATATATACCACATTTTCTTGATCCATTCATCTACTGAGGGGCACCTGGGTTGGTTCCATATCTTAGCTATAGTAATTAATGCTGCAATAAACATAATCGTGCTGGCAGCTTTAGTGTGGTCTTGTTTGTAAACATTTGGGTAAATACCCAAAAGTGGCATTGCTGTGTCATAGGGGAGCTCTATGTGGAGTCTTTTGAGGAACCTCCATACTACGGTCCAAAGTTCTATCTATTTTCTTGAATATGATATGATTTCATAATTATGTGTGGCTAAATAGTATATCATTGTGTATATGTGTATATATATTACAATTTCTATTTTCAATGAGTGATTATGGAACATGTAGTTTAATTCTGTAGTTGCTAATTTTTTTAGGTGGGAGAAGGAAGGATGTAAATAATGATGCTTGGAATGAGAAACATGCTCTTTAGGCAGGCACTCTCGTACTTGAAACATCCTCTCAGCTGCTCTTTCATCAGTATTTCAATAGTGCATTGAATTTAAAAAATAAAATTTAATTACTTTTGCAAAGGTGTTTTTTTCAGTACCTATAATATTTTTTACTACAGTGTTACATTTACTATGTCATGTGAGTATGAGGATGTATGTGAGGATGAAAATCTAGGCATGTTTGTATATGTAGCTGACTCGAAGGAAACTGAATGTATGTGAGATACAGGTTTCAAATAAAAGTTTGAGACCTGTAAGTTGCTAAATTGATGTATATGTCCAGTTTGTGGTGTGTGATTTCAAGATCATATTTTGGTAGGTTTCATACCAAGTAAGTAGATGTTTCTAATCCAAAATCGTAAGGAATGAAATAATCATTGTCTTATTACTCCAGACATTGTAATAAGTGGAAAAAATGATTGAAAGTATGATGGGTCAGTAGTAAGCCTTTAGACACTCTACATTTTCCCCCAAATCTTCAGATGTATTCTTTGGATATTAATTACAAATGTATTTATAAACATAGATATAATATGATCTTATACATAAATATATGTATATATTATAAATATATCATATATAGTGATACTTTAAATGTGTACCATAAATATTGACTTATATTTAAATGTAATTCATCTCATCATTTATATATATATGTATGTATATATGTATATATACATACATACATACATATATATATATATATATATATATATATATATATACACACACTTTTATTTTTTGGTCGGTCGTGGGGCTTGAACTCTGGGCTTGAGTGCTGTCCCTGTGCTCTTCAGATCAAGGCAAGATCTCTACCACTTGAGACATAGTGCCAATTCCAGTTTTCTGGTGGTTTATTGGAGATAAGAATCTTATGGAATTTCCTGCCTGGGCTGGCATTGAACTGTGACCCTCAGAGCTCAGCCTCCTCAGTAGCTAGGATTATAGGCATGAGCCACGGGCTCCTGGCTATATTCACATCTGAGATTTGTTAGTGGAACACAGGGTACAGAAACTATTATTGTTACCATGGAATGACTTCACACTGACAGGTATAATTAAAAGAAGAAAAACGATAAATATTCACAGTGGCACAAAAATCCCTTAGGTGCCTAGCAAGACAGGACATTTTTCCAGACACTGCATGTGGTGTGAGCAGTTTGCAACCCAAGCAACTGTAGAAGATATTGCACCCTAAACAAAACTGACAATTGCATGAACCTAGTCCTCTATGACAGATTTAGCCAGGCCTATCTTAGCGATTCTTGTTAGGGACATGATGAAAAATTTATAGTTTAGTTGTGATTACAGAACTCTTTTACACATGTCACTTAGTCATTAACTATATTTAACAAAGTTCCCTTTGCTCTAACTTATATTTTCATGGCTCAGGAAACTGTTTTTTGTTTGTGAAAACTTGGCTGTTCACAACATAGACATGGGTTTTTAATCCTTTTGAAATTACTGTCTGCATAGTGTTCTATGAGATGCGCTTCTCTTTACCATATCATAGGAATAAACTTATTCTGATTCAAACTTGGACAACAGCTACCTTGTTCTCTCTCCTAGAAAACCATCTGTATAGACTTCTTTACATGTAAACAGACCTTCATTTACTTGCAAAAGTCTGTCAGTGAGTCAAACCTAACTCCCAAGTGAGGTGAATTCCTGTCATGCTTCCTTTACATTAAAAATGGGAAGAACTGTTCAGCAATGCACATACTTTTTAATGTGAAGTGTGACTCCTATTTTCCATAATGTGAATCAAGCAGAGGAATCCGTTTAAGATGTGAAAGAACCTTACAAAGAGTCTTGGACCTTGAGAATTGTCCTGGGTATGAATTTTTGGAGAAATATCCCTTCTAAGACAAAGGACTCAGTTTTTTTTTTTTTTTAAATATTGTGCTGGCAATGGGGTTTGAACTCCTGGCCTTGAGCTCTATCTGGGCTTTAATTCTCAATGTTTGCTCTATACCACCTGAGCCACACCTTCACATCTTCCTTTTACCACAAGTGCAAAAAATAATCTCTTAGCTCTATCTACTTAAAATAGCTTGGAATTGCAATTGTCAGATTTGAACCTACTGAGAATCTAGGTGTAAGCCACTGGTGCTGTGCTAGAACTCACTTCTTAAGAATAAATAATCACAAAAAGAGGAGAAATAAATATTTGTTCAATTATTTATGTGTTGTCTGCTAAACCAAATCACTTGCTACTGGAAAAGAAAAAGAGAGAAGATAGAGATTAATATGGAGGAGAGAGACACAAAGAAAGAAGGGATGGGAGGGTAAATGAGTGGAGGGGAGTGAAAGGGAGGATATGAGAGGAGAGGGTAGCTGAGTAGAATTGTCTACTGCTCACTAAGGTATTGTTGAACAATCAGTACCATTGCATTTATGTAGCCAAAGCTTTATATTTTTGGTAGTAAGCTGAGATATAAAATACCAGTTTCCAGGTAGTAACCTGTTAGTGTGCTTCCTCCTGCACCAAGGAAGCCACAGTTAGGTTACTGTTACAGAGAAGGCAAGAGTAAGCAGTTTAAGTTATTCTGAGAAACAATCATTGACATGCCAGGAATGCTCCCTTATATGGTGAAGTCAAGCATCACTCTTGTTCCCTGCTACAGTCTTTCTCTCAACGAGAATAGCAGAAACAGGAGAGGAAGGAGATATCTGAGTAATGATCATCTCTCTGTTTACCCTCATCCCTTGGCCTCTCAAACAATAAAGCCAAAGGAGACTTATCCTGAACTAGTGGCGAAAATGGGGGGAAAAGTTCAGTCTAACTTATTGTGAAACTTTTAATATAATTGGGGCAGTATTTCAAATACTGAAATAAAACTTTTTAAATTATTAATAAAAATTTACTCGAAATTTATTGAAAATTTAGAAGACTACAGGGCTCACTACATAGTGGAATCTGCATCATTAAAACTGACTCGTGCTCCTATCATCAGAAATTGAAGATTGTCCCTAAACATAGACTGCTGAAGTGATAAGTGATGGAAATTCATGATGGATAGCATAATGCTGAGAACATGGAAATTATTTCCTTTCCATCTTCAGTGTTTAAAGAAGAAAAAAGATCTCTAGGATGGCCCTGAAGGTGCAATTCTAAATTTAAGACAGAAGGTGAATAGTAAAATAGACCTATGTCAGCCATTCAGAGATTAGAAATGTGGAGAAATATATTCATTTATGTGGTCAAACATGGAAGAGAGGATGTGGCAAGCCCATAGCCAAATGCCAAGGTAGAGATATTTAACAAAATACCATGAAGTTGAAACAAGTCTTAAAAGGGGATCTAGGCTTAAAGGAAGTAGAAGGATGGAGAGGGAAATGGTGGACTAATACAGTCATAACACTCAATGTACATATGTAAGAATATAAGTAGGAAACTTGAAGGGATAAGTGGGGTTGGGGTAAAGGAAGGAAGAAAAATGGAAAGATTGACAATGATCCAAATGCACTGAACATTGAAATGCACATACACTCTATTCAACACTGACATGATGAAGCGAAACCCGTTTGCACAACTTGCTAAAGATAATTTTTTGAAGTTTTAATATTAAGAGACCAGAAGCATAAACCTTTATAGATAAATAAGAGGATAGTATTGACATATTGTTGAGGCTTGTGTTCCTTTCAATATACAAAATTTAATAAGTATCAAGTCTGCTGCAAATTGCTTAAACTGTAGAGAACCATATTTCAATATTACTGCACTTTCAATGAAAATAAATCTTATAGACCTTTAGGTTTCCCAGTTGTTTCTAAATATCTTAACATAATGCATTGGAACAAATTTCATTCCATATTTAAGTTTAAATTTTAAATCACTAAATTCTTTTAAATTCCTCTCGCTCAGGCACAGGTATGGATAGATAACTGATGTGGGCAGAATCAGAATTAATCAGAAGGCTGTAAATGGATGCTTACCTAGTTTACTCTCTGCTGGGTCATAGAATACAGAATGTCCTAATTGGAAAAAGTTAGCCTTCCCAGGTTTTCTGCATATAAACACTCCATCAACATTTTGTTATTAGAGGATTATTCAAGATTAGCTATATGTTGATTGATAATGACTGACCATGACTGGAAGGAGAGGGAAAAGCATCTACACTTCAGTGAGGTTCTGATTTGTGCTTCACAAAGTGTTTTGAAAGCTCTCCATGAAAATCTAGCAGCTGCATTTCTAAAAAGTCCTTGCTTGGTTACATTTTCTGATAATGTCTCAACTCAATATTTCTCCTTGGAGTTCCATACTATTCAATGATGCTGACTGGTCTTGGTGATGAAATTTGTGCTTTTCAAAATTGTTCTCCCAATTCCACCCACAAACTGAAGACAAAATTTATCTGAAAAAATTTGTATCTGTTGATAGTGCATGCATTTTTATGTTTCATTACAAACCTAGAATGTAGTAAAAATTTTCATAACAATTACTCTGCACTAGCTTGTGGGCAGATTCTAAAGTAAATAATATGCTGTGTTTATGTAGAGAATTTGAGTATCCAAAGTTTTCATATACCTGTGGTCCTAAAACCAATACCTTACTGATTTTGAGTGATAAATACAACTTCCTATAAGTACAGAAGTTTCCCTATATCTTTTTAATATATATTTTTATTGTAAATATACTGTACAGAGGGGTTACAGTTACCTAAGTAAGATAATGATAACATTTCTTATTTAGCATTGTTACCCACTCATTTGTTTTTCCTCTACCATACCTTTCCTTCACACCTCCCCAACTTCCCCATTCTCCCGCCACCCCTTGATAGACTGTCTTGTACATCTCATTGTTCAAATGTGTCAACCTGTATCCTTTCCTTATATCTTTTCTTTTTGTGGTCGTGGGGCTTGAACTCTGGGCCTGGGCGCTGTCCTGCAGCTCTTCAGCTCAAGGCGAGCGCTCTACCACTTGAGCTACAGTGCCACTTCCGGTTTTCTGGTGGTTTATTGGAGATAGGAGTCTCACGGTCTCTCCTGCCTGGGCTGGCTTTGAACCACGATCCTCAGATCTCAGCCTCCTGAGTAGCTAGGATTACAGGCGTGAGCCACCAGCGCCTGGCTTCCTTTCCTTCTATCTTAAATGAAGAAGTGCTGCTTGATTTATGCTGATTCTACTTGTTTTGTTTTTGTTTTTCATTTGCGGTCTCTCTCCACACCCGGTGTGTTTTGTCTGTCTGTCTCTCTGTGCGATAGGGGTTTGCCATTCATGACCTGTGTGGGCGGGGATGCTGGGGCGTGTGTGTGTGTGTGTGTGTGTGTGTGTGTGTGCGCGTGCGTGCGTGTGTGTGTCCTGATTCTACTTGTGTAGACACACCTAAAATCACTCACCAAGGCCAAGAGCACATAAACGAAACACCATCATTTTTTGTTACTTGGTATAATTGTTTCTACACATTTATTGACAGGTTAGAAATTATTTTCAAACTTTAAAACATTAAAAATATTTTCTTTTTTTCTTGGCCAGGAAATCAGCAAGACCTCAGTCAGCATTTCTCACATAGGACTTTTCACATGGGTTGGTTAAATGCATATGTAGAATCCAGTCTCCTGAGGATTCACTCATCTGCTTAGGAATTCATGCTGGCTGTTGTAAAAGAGCTCAAGTAAGGATGTCATTTAAAGCCTTATAACTTTATTCTTTACCAGGGCATTCTCCTGCTACTTTGTTGAGAGTTTCTACAAGAGCAAGCATTCTGTGGGGAGCAAGGAAACACCATATGACCTTTACTTCTGAGTGATTTGCTATCACTTGTACTGCATTTTGCAAGTGGAATCTCTCTAAACATACCAGTTTTAAGAGATAAGAGGAGTGGTAAAAAAACTCTTAGAGACAAATACGTCTTCAACATACTTTGTTCCAAGCATTCCATTTAAGCATATTCAACAACTAGTGAAACTTGTGTTGGCTGTATCTATGTGTCTTTCTCCATGTGTGCATGTATACATGTGTACAGGTACGTGTGTATTTGTGTGTATAGTAACATACATGTGTACATATATAAGGGCATATACACACATGTATGCATATGTGAATAAATATTCATATACAAATATATGTGCGTATATATATCAGTTGTTCAGTGATTTAATCTATAGTTCCCAGCACATTGTCTTTCTCACAAAGTGTACCTGATAAATTGCTCCTAGGATCTGTGTTCTATGATGGGCATCCCTTGTACTCACTTCCCACATTCCTTTGTTTGTCATCCCTGTGAGCAACTTCGGTCCACTTTCCATAGGATAGCTTTGTTTTTGTTATATGTATTTACTAACTGATAATAAAAGAAAAAGGTTGTTTGTAAAAGAAAAAAACTTTTAGGTAACAGGTTAAAAGTATCTTACCCATCCCAATGATTCCTATGAGATAAAAATTATAATAGTAAAAGTGAAAAGGAATTCCTAGATCTGCTGTTTTGCCATTTAGAATGGCAAAGAATAATATCAAGTCACTCTTATAACTCTTAAAGAATGCAAGGGTAACTGATGGTCGCTATCATGTTCCCACAAAACTAGTGGATCCTGAAGGATAGTAGTAGACCAGCCGAAATTCTTCATTCTTCTTCTTTACACAAAAACTTTGCAAATTCTCATTAATAAAGTTTCTCAAAACTCTGAAATGTATATACTTAGTAGTATATGTCTGCTACCATAAATCTTAAATACTTTATGGAAAAGTTTTATACCTGCCAAACAGTCCTAATTTTGGCATATATAAGTACCAGACATGGAGCATGAAAGAGAAAGAGAGGAAATGGGAGAGAGTGAAAGAGAGAGAGAAATATCACAATACTAGAAGTGCATAACAGACAAACAAGAGCTGTATGAGAATATTCATACTGCTATCTTTAGACTCTATGTGTACATTTGAAGGTATTTGATATATGATAACAAATCAACATGAAATTTTGATAAAAATAAAAATAACTCAGAAGAAATTATAAATGCAATAACAATCTTCACAGAAGCAAACTCTCAGAGATATTTCATGACTTTAAAAAGGATAAAGTGGCTGAAGTTAGTATAAATTTAGAAGTACAATTCACAAAAATATAAAAATATATTTATATCTTTCATTATATAACCCAAAGCAGAAAGCAAATGTTGTTTAGATGATTTTTTAAAACACAGTTTCTCAGGTGCTGGGAAGGTGGTTCAGTGGTAGAGTGCTTGCCTTGCATGCGTCAGCCCCCGGGTTTGATTCCTCAGCACCACATAAGCAAAAAAAGATGGAAGTGGTATAGTGGTTCAAGTGCTAGCCCTAGCCTTGAACTGAGGGACAGCACCCAGGCCCCAGAGTTCATGCCTCATGACCAACAAAATAAAAATAAAGAAAAAAACACAGTCTATCACTTTTTTGGCCTCAACTCTGTAATACAGCTGCTTCAGCTGAGGGCTAAAATTTTAGGTGTGGACATTTATCAACACTCCTGACTCAGACTCTATTTGATAATTTTTTAAATAAATATTTTGTTCCTAATTTTCCTTTTTGTAAATTAACATGCACCTATAAAAATTGATTTGGCCATGCAAGTAACCTTCTCAAAGTACCTCCTAATGATGACTTACAAAAAGTTGTACTAGGGCTGGGAAGGTGGCTCAGCGGTAGAGCACTTGCAAAAAGAAAAAAGCCATAAGTGGCGCTGTGGCTCAAATGGTAGAGCGCTAGCCTTGAGCTGAAGAGCTGAGGGACAGTGCCCAGGCCCAGAGTTCAGGTCCCACGATCGGACCCCCCCCCCCAAAAAAAAAGAGTTGTACTATATTTCAACAAGTAAAACAATGCTACAAATAAAGAAAAACAATAATTAAATGTTAATAATTAATAAAATAAAAAACAAAACAATTATCACTGTTTTCACTATTTGAAGTATACTACATATTAGATTTTACTATTTTCTCATAATTCTGTACATTTAACACTGACTGAAGTTGTGATGTTCAACAAGAGTTTTATAGAATATGAGTAGTCTTTAAAGCTACCCACTAAGATTACATTTATGGCTCTTCTCATTATTTGTTTATGGCTTATATCATCATTTTTCCTCGTTAACCTATAAACTAAGGAAGCCCTAAAGTTTTAACAGACTGTGTAGTTAACAAAGTGTTAACTCTTCATTCTTATTCTTTACACAAAAACTTTGCAAATTCTCATTAATAAAGTTTCTCAAAACTCTGAAATGTATATACTTAGTAGTATATGTCTGCTACCATAAATCTTAAATACTTTATGGAAAAGTTTTATACCTGCCAAACAGTCCTAATTTTGGCATATATAAACAAATTCCCAAAATTAAATATATTTTAAAACATTGGGCTGGGAAGGTGGCTCAGTGGTAAAGTGCTTGCCTTGCAAGCCGGAGGCCCTGAGTTCGATTCCTCAGCACCACATAAGCAAAAAGAAAAAAGCCGGAAGTGGCGCTGTGGCTTGAGTGGTAGAGTGCTAGCCTTGAGCTGAAGAGCTGAGGGACAGCGCCCAGGCCCAGAGTTCAAGCCCCACGACCAGACCCCCCAAAAAAACAAAAAAAAACATTAAAACTTTTAACAAACCTTAACCCTTGCTGCAGTGTTCATTATGACAGGTGCCTTGTATAGAATAATTGAATTCCTCCTCCTCCACATTTCTTGAACAACAAATATCTGGAATTATTTTGTTTTTGACATGTCAATCTTGATTTTATTCTTAAATGTGTGCTTATATAAGAAATATATGGTTCTAAAATGTCATGACAATTTGAACTTACTTTTTGTTGAATCGTCTAGTTTAATAAAATCCAACTGCAGTTTTTTTTGGGGGGGTCTGGTAGTGGGCCCTGAACTCTGGGCCTGGGTGCTGTCCCTCAGCTCCTCAGCTCAAAGCTAGCACTCTACCACTTCAGCCACAGTGCTGGCTTTTTTCTTTTTGCTTATGTGGTGCTGAGGAATCGAACCCAGGGCCTCATGCATCTAAGGCCAGCGCTCTACCACTGAGCCACCTTCTCAGCCCCCCAATTGCACTTTTGATATAAAAAATATTTTGTGCTCAATTCAGCCACACATACACTAACATTGGAACGATACAGAGAGGATTTGCATGGCACCTGTGCAAGGACGACATGCAAATTCGTGGAGCGTTCCATATTTTTACAACAACAGATGCTGGAGGGGATGTGTCCACAAGGGAAGCATACAGCATTCTTGGTGGGAGTGTAATCTTCTTCAACCACTTTGGAAAGCATTATGGAGGTTCCTCAAAAGATTCCACATAAAGCTCCCCTTTGACCCAGCAGTCCCACTTTTGGGGATTTACCTAAATGATCACAAACAAGACCGTACTAAAACTACCAGCACAACTATGTTTATTGCAGCATTATTTATCATAGCTAAGATACGGAACCAACCCAGCTGTCACCACTACATGAATGGATCAAGAAAATGTGGTATATATACACAAGGGAATTCTATGCCTCCATCAGAAAGAATGACATTGCCCCATATGTTAGGAAATGGAAAGACTTGGAAAAAAAATTATTAAGTGAAGAAAGCCAAGTCCAAAGAAACAGGTCCCATGGTTTCCCTTATTTTCAATAACGAATATATGTCTGGGGTAAGCAGACAAGGTCAAAAGCTATGTGCATATGAACAGATATGATGATGTTAAGGGAATTGAACCCCATGATAGGGAAACAAGTAGTTTTTTGTTTCTTGCTATTGTTTCTAACATACTTATAATGTGCGATGTGAATTTTTGTTTCTTTGTATGTTCTTCCCCCACGCTATAACCCTTGTTTTCTCTGTATTTGAAGTTGGTGCACCTGCCTCTTGTATGTACGCTTCTCTAATTTGGGGAGGGGAAGGGAAAAAATGCATGCATGCAAATGCATGTGCATGCATGTGTGATGGCCTGCTCAGAGTTTGAAATCAGGGCTTAAAGGCCTTGCTAGGCCTTTCCTCTCTAGGTTGGTGAGGTACTATATGAGCTATATTTTATTTCCTGAGTCTTTGCTAGTTCATTAAATTTTTTTAAGAATACTTTTTATTATCTTACCACAAAAGCATTCAACCAAAAAAATAAAGCTAATAGAAATTTTGAATAAAACATTTAGAAGAATTTTAAAACAGTGCAGTAAATAATATTACGATGTTTTGGCATAATTGCAAACATTTTAACACTTTCACATTCTCTTTGGAACCAGGTTTACTATTAAATAAAGATGGCAGATGAAGAGTAATACAACCTAAAAAGAAATCCTTTAGTTATATGGCTGAGAATGAAAACAGCTCAAATACATTTTGCTTTGCAAGTTAAGTCTCTCAACGAGCAATCTCATCCATTGGGGCATCTGGTTCTGTTAATGACCACATTGGCCAGTGACAAGTCCCCTAATGTAGCACGCCAACATTTTCATTTGACAGAAATGAAGGGAATAGTGCAGAACAGAACTTAAAATTTCAAGCAAGTGTCCATTTGGGCAATTTGATCTGCATCAAGATTAAAACATTGAATTACCAAATTCTGTTCTACATAAGTGAATTTGGGATATTTTACTCATTCCTTACCATGTCTTACCATAAATTAGAAATTCAAGGCCCTAAATACCTTCAATTATATAGCTATAGATCTGTATCAGGAAGAGAGGAATTGGCTTGAAAACCTAAATAAGTAAATTACTTACTTAGATTTAATTTTCCTCTTGGCTTCTGATGGGCAAGAGATATTTGAAGCCTAAAAGTTTAACAGTTCTCAAAAGACAAGTGAGCCTGTTTCTGTAGAAATTATCTTGATCAATGCTCGAATACAGGAAGTAAGTAATTTCTACTTACAGTTATAATGGTTCATAATAAAGAACCCGAGTGCTATTCAGTATTATCTAGGCACTTTTCTCTTTCTGGGAAGTTTAGATGGTTTCCAGGGAATGTATTCTGACTTTCTAACTCAAGGTACAAAGTTTGGTGGGGATACATGAGTCAATTGTTTATTTTGATGTTAGCTAATGTCAAATGATGAACTATCTGAACTTTGCCACGTCACCATCAGTTTTATCATTAAAATTGGCTTTAACTATTAAAATTGTATACAAGGAAATTAGGGGTGTTGCAGTACTTGGTTGCAAAAAATTTGCCATCTGGTGTTGGGTCAGAAAATGCTATTTCGTTAGTGCTGAGAAAACAGCCAAACATGAAGCAATTCCTGACAGTGTCTACCAGTCGTCTTGCAATGTGCTTTCTTCTTTTCAGTCTGAAAACTCAGATTCTGATTATCCCACAGACTGCAGGTTCTGATGCATTTGAACACTGCCAAGCTCTAGAACTTTCTTTAGAGTTTGAAGATTCTGGGCCAGATGGTTCAGACAAGACTCGGAAGGCCTGTTTGATAGGTTCTGCAATTAAACAGCCAACTACTCTCTTTTCATCAGATACAAAGAGAAAAGTTTTAGTTTTGTTTGAACATTTGGGAATGACTTGCTGGAAACCCAACTCATGATCCACAAGTTCTTTTACATCTTCTACCTTTCTCAGAGCGTAACTTGGATCATGAGGCAGGATCAACACAATCTTTCCATCCCAAAACTCCGCAACCACTCTCTCTTTTTTCCAGCCCACATACTTAACTCCCTCCAGGAATCTCTGGTGGTATTGGGCATGTTGCAGTTCATCTTCAGGGTTGGCAGCAGAATAGATCATGCCACAAGACTTATATATAGTAGTCCCAAAATGTTTTTGACCTGCATCAATGATGAGCTGGTCTTTTGTTTCTTTATTTGTATCTCTCATGTTCATATTTTTCTGAGCCTGTTTCAAGAAGTTAGTACCACTCATGGATCCCAAAGAAATCTGTTCTTCAGCTGTAGATCTTTTTGCATTGACTGAAGACACATTGAAGATGGGGTAGACAGTGGACTCAGGAGAAATTGTCATGTTTTCAACAGAATTCTCTGAAGGAAAATTGTTATCTTTATCAAGTTTATATTCCTTTGAAGAAACTACTGCACCAAATGAATCTTTTATTAATTCTTCTTTGTTTCTACTTCTTGAATGTTGTAGTTCAACATTCTTTTCTAGTAATGAGCATTTTGACATTTGATTCTCCACAAAAGTTTTTCTCTTACATATAACCTCTGAATCAGAATCTCCAGTTGTTTCTGGTTTATTTTTGTATGTGACTCCTAGTGATGGTGTATCTTCTGGTGACAATGTTTTAAGAGACATTTTTTTCCTACTAATAAAAAATGCGGCTCCACCTTGGAGTGTAACCTGTGGTTTTACCTTTTGGCTTAGAACCCGAGGAGTATTTGGATTACTTTCAGCTAGGTAACAATTATATTCTTTCTTTACAACAGGTTTATTTGACATTTGATTTTGCTTGGAATTTCTAGAATCTGTTGACACTTCCTTGATGTGTGTATAACTGCATTGACACTTAACAGTTAAACTTTTTCATATATTTTTGGTCTTCTTTTTGATAGAGACTGGTTTTCCCTGCAATTTTTCAGTTATAATGGGAATAAGTTTATCTTCACCATTAGTCTGCAGACAAGATCTACTATCTCTTATCAGCTTTCTCTCCAGAGGATTGAGGTACAATTTATCTTTGTTGTAAAAAGATATAGTAAGCATAGTAGATTTAAATGGTGAGCTGTGATCTACAGATGGCAATCTGTTTTTTGTAGTTGTTTTGTGTGGACTTGAAATCAAATGGTCTTGAGGAAAGCAGTGTTCTCTGACTTCTTTTTTATCACCGTTCTGACAAGTGTACTTTTTTGTAGGTGATGGAAATAGACTTTCAGTGAGGTTCAAAATTAATTCCTGTGATGATATTTCTGATAATAGGCTGTCACAGTTCAAAAAATTCTGCTTCTTCTTTCTTGGGGTGAACACTGCCATCTTCTTAACTGAACTCCTCGGGTCAGAGACTGTGGTTCCCCGCGGCTTCTACTTGCAGCCCGGGCCCGGCAGCCGCTCTGTGCAGCCCGGACCCCTCAGACCTCTCCTCAGCGTCATTAAAAATTTTGAAAAATAATTTCATGAATTTTTTTTGTCCTGATTGACCTCCAATGGTTATCCACAGATCCCAGGCTCCTGAGTAGCTATCCCGAGTAGATAAGATTACAGGTGTGACTAACCAATACAAGGTTTTCAGAATAATTTTAAAAGTAGAAGAAAATTTACTTCAGGGGGGCCTGTTTTATTATCTCTTACTTTTAAAGCATTTTGGGTTGATTAAATGTGAATTTATTTCATTTTTGGATTCTTAAAAGACAGTAAGTGATGATATTTAAAAGTTTTGGTACTTTTTAAAAAAGGAAACTGGAACTGTGGGACAGAAGAAATTTGCCTCTCTTTGGACCTCAATTTAGAAGCTCAGCTCTGTGCATGATAACCCAATGTCACCAACACAGTCTGTGATGAAGACAAAATTTGACAGAAAACAATCACCATGAGCAATATTTACTATGCTATTATTTCTTGGACAATATGAATATTGAATTGAGAGAGTAAGAGAATGGAAAGAATTTACCTACCTTTTGTGTATTGCTGAATGACTTTTGGAAACTTTGACTCATTTCCTTCCTCACTGTGTGTCTTTGGGCCATGCCCTTAGTGCCTTTAATTACAATTTTTCCCAACACTAAAATGGTAATAACATTAGCTTTATAGCAAATGTTATCTTAAGAATTAAGAGAAATAAAACATAAAATACTTAACATAAACTTCTATGAATGAGCTTTGAGTTTAGCCAGAAGTTTTTTTTAAATACCTAATAGAATGTCATAAGTATTACAGAAACCATTACATGTAGTGAGCAATGTTATCTATTGATCATGCTCTGTTTCCAAGGAAGCCAGGTAGATAACTTCTCATGCTGTAAATCAAACTGGTTATCTTCAGTCTTGTTAGTGTAAAAATATGAGGGACATAATAATGAAGGAATGTTGTAGACTGAGATGAAGTCCAAAAGAAAATGTACAAAACTGATAACACATAAAAGTATCCGAGCAGTATATTGTGTTTTACACCACTTAAGTTACATCACAAAGATAAGGCAGACCTAGAAGAATGAATTGTCTTTTTGATATTCTATGATAGGTCTTTCCTTGTAGAGGCATCATCAGATGAGAGGAACTGTATTTTTTTTTTGTTTGTTCCTTCCATTTATTCTTCAGTTTGAAATCTGAACTACATGAAACAGAAAGAAACCAAGGGAAATTAGTCACGCAGGCTTTGGAAAGAAAAATCAACATAAAATAAAATACATAGCCTTGTATAAGGTCTAACTAAATTGAGTTATATAGTCTCAAAGCATTAACAGAAAATTATTTAAGCAATATCATGTTATTGAAAACTGAAAAAGTTAGGAGTAGCTTACTTTTTTCTTTTCTACTACCTTGAATTAATGATTGATTTTGTATAGAGAGATTAAAGATGAGATTAACAAGAAACTTGATTAAAAATGGACAAAATTTCTGAATAGACATGTTTTCCAAAAAGCCCTGAAAATCACCAGTGTGTTTACAAAGTTGTGTTTAATACAACTTTTATGCTGGCTTAATGTTTTGTAAACAAAAGTCATTAGAGAAATGCAATTCAAAATTACTATGATACTACTTTATAACTATTATAACTCTTATCAAAAAAAATCAAAGGAACCAGGTGTGGTGGTAAAGGCTTATAATTCGAAGATTTTAGGAGGTTGGAGTAAAAGGATTTGGGTCTGAGGTCATCTTGGGTACTGCACACAGTAAAAACCTGCCCTCTAAAAAAACTCAAAAGGTAATAATGTTGGCTGGTGAGAGTGTGGAGAAAAGGAAATTTTTTACACTCGGTCAAAATACAGGTTAGTACTCTCCTTGTAGAAAGTAGTATGCAGTTTTCTAAAGAAATCCAAAGTTGAAATATCATCTGACCCACCAATCATGTGATTATTTCTCTCTGGGTAACTCGTAAATATATCTGTAGTTCATTATTATTCACATTATTCACAACAACAGCCAAGATATAAATCGAAGTTCAGTGTTCAACTACAGACTAATAAACAACTGTGGTGCATGCAAAAATATATTTTTCTGTTTCATCCTTAAAATAGCAAGAGACTTCTTCCATTAGCCACAACTTATAATGACCTGAAAGATGTATTCTGAATGAGGAAAAATGTTGTCTTCTGATTTTTGTAAACACACACACACACACACACACACACACACACACACACACACACCAACCTCATACATTGAGGGAGAAAATTTTTTTAATTTTAATTTTAATTTTTTGTGAACATACTGTACAGAGAGGTTACAATTACATGGGCAAGATAATGAGTACATTTCTTATCAAGCATTCCAGCCTCCTCCTTTGTTTACCCTTCACATCCCTTCCCATCCTCCCCCTGCTCCCCCACTCCATCTTCCCACCCCCCCCACCAAAGTTGTAAAGTTCTTTTTGACATGACAACTTTTATTTCTCATTGTTGTAATGGGTCCACAGTTATCCTTACATGACTTGTTTTTCCCCTTCTCCTCCACAAATTGTACCGACATCAAACACAGTGAAAGAAGGGGTTATACTGTGGGGGAGGGACATACAAAGCAACAAAGAAATAATCTTATAAACGCGTTAGAAACAAATGCATGAAAGAAAAAAAAAACATTTAAGTACATATCTAAGGGTTCATTTCCCTAACATCACATTATCTGACCTTTTCTGCTTGACTCAGACATATACTAGATATTGCAAATAAGGGAAACCATGGGACCTATGTTTCTTTGGGCCTGGCTTACTTCACTTAATATAATTTTTTCCAAGCCTTTCCATTTCCTAACAAATGGGGCAATGTCATTCTCTCTGATGGAGGCATAGCATTCCATTGTGTATATATACCACATTTTCTTGATCCATTCATCTACTGAGGGGCATCTGGGTTGGTTCCATATCTTAGCTATGGTAAATAATACTGCAATAAACATAGTTGTGCTGGTAGCTTTAGTGTGGTCTTGTTTGTAAACATTTGGGTAAATGCCCAAAAGTGGGATTGCTGGGTCATAGGGGAGCTCTATGTGAAGTCTTTTCAGGAACCTCCATACTGCTTTCCAAAGTGGTTGAGCAAGTTTACACTCAGAGGGAGAAAATTTTTGAAAAGTAAAGCAAAGTGGAATTGCTGGGGCATTTAGGTCACAATGTATAAGACAGGAGGTATACAGGTTGAACAGGCATAGAGTTGTAATGTACAGCATGAGGATACAGGGGACAACACTGGCCTTACATAGGAATGAAGCTAAATAAGTAGGAGTTGTTCTTCCTAGTAGGGGTTGCGCTTTTGGATGCTCTTCCTCCAGTAATGGATAAGATGAGCATAATTCTTTAAATATACCTGCCTGTTTGCAGAAATAATAACAAACAATATAGCAATAATGTTGTATGCTCAACATAGGACATGAGATTATCCTTGGTATAAACTAATTATTACAAATAAGGGAAACCGTGGGACCTATGTTTCTTTAAGTCTGGCTTACTTCACTTAATATAATTTTTCCAAGAACTTCCATTTCCTTACAAATGAGGTGGTATCATTCTTTCTGATGGAAGCATAGTATTCCGTGTGTGTGTGTGTGTGTGTGTGTGTGTGTGTGTGTGTGTGTGTGTGTGATTTTCTTGATCCATTCATCTACTGAGGGGCATCTGGATAGATTCCATATCTTAGCTATGGTAAATAATACTGTGATAAACATAATTTTGCTGGTAGCTTTAGTGTGGCCTTGCTTGTGGCCACCTGGTTAAATGCCCAGAAGTGGGATTACTGAGTAATAGGGGAGCATTATTGTGTACATCAAGGATAATCTTAGTAGATGAGCAGAATAGCCCTATAGCTATGTACATATGATTGTATAAGGTGATTCTAAGTGAAATGTACTCCAAGACATGTTCTTTGTTGTTGTTGTTCTTAATGTACTGCATGATTTCTTTTTATCCTTTTGTGTTTTCCCCACCTATGTTTTATCCCCTGTAGTCACTGTATTTGATTTTGATACCCTGGTTATTATAAATATGTTAATATGAACTAGGGAAGGGAAAGGGAAAAATGGTGAGGCAAAGGACAAAGGGGGAACCTATGCAACAGTGATACACAGAAGACAATATGTTGGAAATAATCTTGGAGGGGCTGTTGGAAGGGAAGAGGGAGAAAAATGGGGGAAGGGATAACAAATTAGAAAAGAAATGAATTCATTACCTTACTTAAGTAAGTATAACCCCTCTGTACATTACCTTGACAGTAAAATTTAAATAAAAAGTAAAATAAAGAAGGTATGGGAAGTGGAAACAAAGGAGGAGGCAACAATGCTTAATAAGAAATGTATTCATTATTTTGCCCATGTAATTGTAACCCCTCTGTAAGGTATTTTCACAATAAAAGTAAAATAAAATAAAATACATGAGAGCAGCAATACAGGATATGGGACTGGGAAAAATACTCTACAAAGAGTAGAACAGCTGTGGAGAGCAATAATTTTACTTTAACATAGGAAGTAATTAACTAGCATACAGATTTTCAGCCTCATGTCATTCACTAAAAAGGGAAAACAAAACACACAATCAGCAAACCAGTAGAGATAAAATAGAAAACTAAACAATAAGGATGAAGAGATGGCTTGGACCAAAATAACAAATGACACAATTAGGAAACAAATAACAAGCTGGTAAGTTTTAAAAAAAATTACCCATAATTCTATTAATTGTTGTTTACATCACAATTTGTTAGAACTATAATTCAAATCACAGTTTAATACTATATCATTTTAATAATAGGTTACTTATTATTGATTTCTTAATGTTGAATGTTTAATATATAAATTTTACATTTAGCAGCTATAGAAAAGAAGAAAGTGAATCTAATTTTACTAATATATATCATGAATTGTAAAATTGAGAAGCAGAATTTAAGCAAATAATATATTATTACTTTTTTAATTCTGTGAATTAATGTAATAATTCAAAGTGTATTCTACAATTAGCAATCATGTTAACATCAAATAATAAATTATTGCACATGACTCTTGGTATTAGGTGGAAGGGTTCAGCACTATGGTAAAATTCACACCACACAATACAAGAGGGAATGATTCTTCTCATCCAGCTTAAATTGTGGAAATTTGATTTCTATATGCATGTTAAATTCCTGTCTAGGTAACATCTATAAAATTACATACAATTATATACACGAGGAGTATTTCAGATGATACCTAAAAGTCATATTCATTAAGTTTTTATTATTCTTCACCAAATAAATATTTATAGAGAGACTGCATTTCTGAGTAGATGATGGTGTATGTGTGCCAGATTATTCATATTGAGGCTTATTTTATATTTCTGACATTGTTTCTACAGCTGGATTTAATTTTCCATAAGAGGTTAAGTGTATTATATCAGATATATGAAGGTAAACAGAATCTTTATTCTATTAATCCTTTGCCACTTGTCTAATCCCAATATAATTATCCATGTGTTTGAAGTAATGAAAATAACAACAGATATAAGCAAGATAAATCATTCTGTAGTACACAAGTATTTTCACCTTTATTTTGATAGTTGGTCCTCTTTTACACTAGAGAATATTCTTGGGAAAATGTGCTCCAGGCTGACCACAACTGCAGAATATTTTGGTTTGATCTACCATAAGATAAGGAAGGAAGGGGAACCTTCCTTCCAAAAGTCTACTCCCAGGGATGTGATCAGTTTTATGCTGGTGACTTGGAAATGAACATTTTTCACAGTCAACCTTGAAAAGCCATCTTGATAGACCATTTCTGTAATTGGTTACAGAGGATTATTGATGGCTTTGCAAAGATGCCAGATTGCCTCATTTTGAGACAATTTAAACAGGAATTTAGTCACCTGTTCTTTGTATCTTTAGGAGAAAACCCCATTGACTCTAGGCCAGGGACTCACAGGGGCCCAGAAAAGCTACTACTTTGAATAGTAATACTAGATCTCTAAAAAAAAAAACAAAACCGAAAACAAAACAAACAAAAGAACACTCCAGTAAGCACAGCCAGTCAGGGCTGCTATCACAGCCTACATGAAGTCAGGCCAGAAACAGAAGTTGAGAGTCATTTAGCTGATAACTAATATATTTTTTTATGAGACAAACTCAAATGACACTCCAGAGAGAGAGTCAGAAAGACTGATGAAAGGGACTAAAATTGATCACATGAAGATTGGAAAGTAGAATTCCTTGTAGAACAAATAAATCATAGAAGGCCTGTGCATGTAAGAACAAGACAGCAGACCAAATTCCAGAAACGCACATTATCTTAGAGGTCAGCTTAATGAATTATCAATGGAAATCTTTGAAATCTTAAATATTTGAACACATGTGGAAGAAGGACAATTGCTGAAGAGAAAGAAAATGTCATCACTCTGTTGGGAGGTCCAATATCACATTAGGAATTGATAAAGCACAGATTTGTAATAAAAAGAATACAATTATTCCAAGTGAGGGGTTCATTTGTTTTGATGTAACAGTTCTTGATTTAGGTGCTAGCAATTAACATACAATTGATCCAGTCCCACAGCTGAGTTGATATTGACTGCAGTATTCCTACATAAAGGGAAAGAGAAAATTTACAAATGTCTGGTGAAATGAGTTGAGGATGAAGTGTTCTAATAGTGATATCTGAGGTTTAGACACAGGTAAAGAGGTGGATTTTCTTTTCTAAAATTCCCCCACTTTTAGCCTGGTGCCAGTGGCTCACAACTGTAATCCTAGCTACTCAGGAAGCTGAGGTCTGAGGACTGCAGTTCAAAGCCCCCTGGACAGGAAAGTCCCAGAGACTCTTATCTCCATTTAACCACAGGAAAACCAGAAGTTGCACTGTGGCTCAAGAGGTAGAGAACTCACCTTGAGTTGAAGAACTCAGGGACAGTGCCCAAGCTCAGACTTCAAGCCCCTCGATCAACAGCAAAAAAAAATCTCCCTTTTCTTGAACTGCCTACATCTTTTCCTAACATTCAACAAAGAAGCCATTTTATCACCCACGACATTTAAGTCCTATCCTAGCTACTGCAAATGGAATGATTTGGTTTCTTATGTCAAAAGTTCATATTTTTAAAAACAAATACCAGAAGTGGTAACTTTTTTTCCAGTCCTTGAACACTGGGCCTGGGCCCTGAACATGGTTATGCTGAAAGCTTTCATGTGAGCTTGCTTGTTATTTATTGAATTACTGCTGATGAGGGGAATTACTGGGTCTTAAGGGAGATCTATATTTAGTCTTTTCAGGAAACTCCGTACTGCATTCCACGGTGGATGAACAAGTTTAATTTCCCACCAAGAGTGTAATAGAGTTCCCAATTGGCTACATCCATGTCAGCATTTGCTATTGTTAGTTTTCTTGATAATGGCCATTCTTACTGGGACGAGGTAGAATCAGTCTTGTTTACTTGTAGATTTGTGGGCACCTTCTAGCTAACATAAATGAATGAATCATGAAACATACATTGCTCTGAGTCTGCGTTCCATTCTCTTTGCTCTTAGTATAATTTTACCAAGCCTTTCATTTTCCTTAAGACTGGTGAAAAGTCATCATTTCTGATGGGTGAATAGAATTTCACTCTGTGTGTGTGTGTGTATGTGTGTGTGTGTGTGTGTGTGTGTGTGTGTGTGTGTGTGTGTATGTGTTAGATCATGATAGGCCCATGAATTCATTTCTAAGCCTTCTGTTTCATCTATAATTTACTAATTCCATATTAAATTTGGATTTCTTTCTCTACTTTATTGAAGAATATAGTTGGGATTTTGATGAGTATTGCATTGTCAATTTTTGGGGGGCCGCATTGCAGTTTCATCATGTAAATTCTTCCAACCAGGAGCTTTAAAAGATTTTCCATTTCTTGAAATGGAAAGGCTTGGAAAAAATTATATTAAGTGAAGTAAGCCAGGCCCAAAGAAACATAGGTCCCATGGTTTCCCTTATTTGCAATATCTAGTATAGGTATGAGTCAAGCGGAAAAAGTCAGATAATGTGATGTTAGGAAAACGAAACCTCAAATATGTATTTTAATGTTTTTGTTTCTTTCATGCATGTGTTTCTAACGCATTTATAAGATTATTTCTTTGTTGCTTTGTATGTCCCTCCCCCACAGTGTAACCCCCGCTTTCACTATATTTGATGTCAGTATAACATGTGGAGGAGATGGGGACAAACAAGTCGTTTAAGGATTCAGGTGGACCTGTTGCAACAATGAGAAGTACAAAATGTCATGTCAAAACCAGCTTTACAATGTCGGTGGGGGGGTGTGGGGGGGTATGATTGGGTGGGAGGGAGGGGGGAGGCTGGGAAGGGAGGTGAAGGGTAAACAAAGGAGGAGGCTGCAATGCTTGGTAAGAAATGTATGCATTATCCTGCCCATGTAATTGTAACCCCTCTGTACAGTATGTTCTCAAATAAAATAAAATTAAATTAAAAAAAAAAAAAAAAAAGATTTTCCATTTCTTGAGCTGGGAAGGTGGCTCAGTGGTAGAGTGCTTGCCTTGCATGCCTGAGGCCCTGGGTTCGATTCCTCAGCACCACATAAGCAAAAAGAAAAAAGCCTGAAGTGGCACTGTGGGTCAAGTGGTAGAGCGCTAGCCTTGAGCTGAACAGCTGAGGGACAGTGCCCAGGCCCAGAGTTCAGACCCCACGACCGGACCCAAAAAAAAAAAAAAAAAGATTTTCCATGTCTTTGAGTCTCCTTAATTTCCCTTTTTAGATTTTTAAAGTTTTCACAGTCGAGGTCCTTCACATTTTACTTAAATTAATTAATTCCTAGTTTTGTTGTTGTTGTTTTGTTTAGTTTAGATTTGATTTGGTTTTAAGGCTAATACATATGAGGTTGTTTTTCGGATTTCAGCCTGGATTTTCCCATTGTTGGTAACACAGAAAAACTACTGATTCTTGTGGTTTTTATACCCTGCTACATTGCTGAAGGTTAGCATCACCTTTAGTAAATTGAAGGAGGAAGCTATAGGGTCCTTTAAATACAGGATCATTTCATCTGTTAAAAGGGGTAGTTTTACATCTTCCCTCTTTGGATCCCCTTTATGTTTTTCTCTTGCTTATTGCTCTTGCTAGAAAGTCCACTGCCTTATTGCAGAGTAGTAGAGAGAATGGACATCCTTGTCTCATTCCTGATTTTAATGTCTTCATGCTTCCACTGTTAGGTAAATGCTAATTATCTGTCATATATATACTCTGTATTATATTGAGGAATGTTCCACGCATTCCTAGCTTCTCAGACAATCATAAAGGGGTATTGGAGCTTGTTAAAACTATTACTTCATCCATATAGACGATCATGTGTTTCTTGTCCCTGCTTCTGCTGATGATTTGTACTATGATTATTGACAAGAATATTGAATCCAATTGTATCCTAGGATGAATCCTAATTGATCATACAATATTATTTTTTGTTAGTTGCTGAAATTAGTTGGTGAGAATTTTATTAAGAAGTTCTGCATCATCGCTTATCAAAGACTTGGGTTCATAGTTCTCTTTCTTTAGTGAGTCCCTATGTGATTTAGAGAAGAGTCTAATTCTAGCTTCATAGAATGTGTTTGATAATTCCATTTCCTTTTCTATTCCATTGAAGAGTTATAACTGTGAATTGTAAGTTCTACGCAGGCCTTAATTTCATGGTAAATTCATAGAGTTGTAGATTTTTCTGGAATGGGAAGTGGTTTATTGACATTTCCTTTTCATTTCTTCTTATGTGTTACTTCTTGCTTCAGATCCAGTATAGGAAAGCATCAATTTCCCTAGGATTCTTCAGGTGATTGGCAAAAGATTTTCAAAGTACTCTCTTATAACATTCTCAATTTTGCTTATATCTGTTGTGTTGTCACATTTTTGTCTCTAATTTGCTGTATTTGGGTGAGTTCTCCAATTGTTTTGTTTTTGTTATGAAGGTGATATACAGAGAGGTGGGTTACAGTTACATAAGTAATGAGTACATTTTTTTTTTTTTTTTTGGTCCGGTCGTGGGACCTGAACTTGGCCTGGGCGCTGTCCCTCAGCTCTTCAGCTCAAGGCTAGTGCTCTACCACTTGAGCCACAGCACCATTTCCGGCTTTTTTCTTTTTGCTTATGTGGTGCTGAGGAATCGAACCCAGGGCCTCATGCATGGAAGGCAAGCACTCTACCACTGAGCCACCTTCCCAGCCCAAATGAGTACATTTTTAACAGTGTTACCCCTTCCTCATTTTTTTCTGCTTCCCCCAACCCTGACATCTCACTCTCACAAAGTTGTAAAGTTTATTTCTAACATAGTGTCTAGTGAATATCACTGTTGCTTTGGTTAATCTTTGTCCCACCATTTCTGTGATTTCCCTTCCTTTCCCCAAATCAGATTAACTTATGTATAAGACAAAGGGTACAGAAATCAAAAACAGTGATTACAGTGAATAAACCAAAGGGGAAAACTAAATAGAAATAACTAAAAACAGTTCACTATACAATCATCTTGTATCCATTTCTTGGAGCTCATTTCGATAAGCATCATTTTATGGTGATATGCATATTGCTATTGAGCTACTGTGAATGTCCTAGACATATTCTGGTTTTTCCAAATGAGTGAAAACATGTAGCCTCTGATTCTTTGGGTCTGGCTTGTTTGAATTATTATGTTTCCAAATGATTCCATTTCTTACAAATGGGACAATGTCAATCATTCTGATGGAAGCATAGAATTTTGTTGTGAATATATACAACATTTCCTTGATCCATCATTGCTGGGTCATAGGGGAGCTCTAGTGAGGAACCTCTATATTTCTTTACAGAGTATTTGAACAAGTTTACATTTCCACCAATAGTGTAGTAATGTTCCTTTTTGGCCACATCTCCACCAGCCCAGCATCTGTTATTATTAGTTTTCTTCATTATGGTCATTCAAACTGGGGTTAGGTGGAATCTCAATTTTGCTTTGCTTTGCATTTCTTTTATGGCCAGAAATGTTGTATATTTCTTCATGTGTCTATTGGTCATTCATATTTCTTCTTCAGAGAGGTCTCTCCTTAAATCTTAAGCTCACTTATATTATGAGGGTTGTTGTTTCTATGAGAATTTGTTTTTTTTGGGGGGGGTTAATTTTGGGGCTCTAAGAATATTTGAGATATGAGGCCATTGTATGTTGCAGAGCAACTAAAGACCTTCTCCCAATCTGTGGATTTTTTACTTATCTTTCTATCTATATAAGGTCTCTTTTTAGTCAGATTTGGTAAGGTTCTGTCAAGTCTGTTAATTTATTGAAAGAAGCAAATCGGTTTTGTTGATCTTTCTATGTTTTATTTTGTCGTTAGTTATTTCTGATTTAACTTTTTTATTTGTTTCAGCCTACTTAGGTTGGACTTGTTCCTCTCTTCAAGGAGCTTTAGGTACATAATAAAAATACTGATTTGAGATTTCCCCAATTGCTTGATGTAGGCATTCAAAGCTATAAAATTTCCTGAAGTACTGCATTTAATATGTCCCAGAGGAGCTGGTATGTTGTGTCTTCATTTTTCTTAAATTCCAGAAACTTTCAGATTTCCATTATAATCTCTTCAGTGTCTCACTGGTCATTCAGCAATGTGTTGTTCAGTCTTCATAGGTTTGACAATTTTTTTTTTTTGCTTTAGCTGTTTAATTGTAAGTTTATTCTGTTGTGGTCTGACAAGCTATGGGAATTCAATTAATATTTCTTTCGATTTGGACAGAATTTCTGTGTGACATAGGATGGGTTCTGTTTTGGAGAATCTTCCATGACCTGCTGCAAATAATGTATATACTGACACAGAATGTATATTCTGTAGATGTCTGTAAGGGCAAGGTGGTCAATGCAGTTATTTAGGTCTTCAGTTTCTTGGTTGAGTTTTTCCTGGATAACCAATCCATGCATGACAATGATGGGTTGAGATGTGTTTTTGGGTTATGTAGTATTTGGTTGATGATTTGGGGTGGTCCAAGATTCACGGCATAGATATTTACACTTGTTGTATCCTAATGGAGAGCTGCCTTTATCAATATGTAATGTCTCTTCCTACTAATTTTAATTTGAATTCTACATTATTTTATGTTAGTAATTCTACTGTGGCCTGTTTATGGTATCCATTTGCTTGAAAAATTTCCTTCCAGCCTTTCAGTTTGAGTATGTGTTTGTTTTTGTCAATGAAATGTATCTCTAGTGGACAGTGGATGGATGCGTCTTGTTTTTTTATAATACTATCTAATCTGTGTTTTCTAATTGGAAATTTAAGTCCATTGATATTGAGAGTTAAGGCTGGGAAATATCTATAATTCCTGTTGTTAGCAGCTGTGCCACATCTATTCTCAATATATTTACTTTGTTCGGTATAATTTGTGGAGGGGAAGGGGAAAAAACAAATTGTTTAAATAGGGATACAGATGGACCCATTGCAACAATGAGATGCACAAGTCATTATGTTGAAAACGAAGTTTAAAACTTTGGTATGGGGGGGGTGGGAGCGGGGAGGGTTGGGTGGGCATGGTGGTGGGAGGATGGGAAGGGATGGGAAGGGAAAACAAAGGAGGAGGTTACAATGCTTGATAGCAAATGTACTCATTATCTTGTCCATGTAATTGTAACCCCTCTGTACAGTATTTTCACAATAAAAAATATATATATTTACTTTGTTCTCTGGTAGAGAGTATTTTATATAACCAGTTCCTGTTCTTCTTGGCCTTCTCTATATAGGATATATTTGATTAATTTCTGTCTTGTTGATTTGGTGGAGATAAGTTGTTTCAAGTTTTCTTTGTCATGAAATATTTTTATATATCCTTTAAATGTAAAGGAGAGTTTGGCTTAGGACAATATTCATGATCGGTAGTTGTTTGCCTTTAATGTTTGCCATATATCATGCCAGGTTCTCCTTTTTACCATATCAGCTAAGAAATCATTATTTATTATGACTGTATATCCTTTATAAATAATCAGTTTTTTCTCCTGACAGCTTTAAGAATCCTTTCCTTGATCTCTAATGATCCTCTAATGGATTATGATGTGGTGGTGGGTTGTTCTGTTCTGGTATTTTCTGTTTGGTGTTCTAAAGGCTTCTCTTCTCTGAATGAGCCTTTCTTTTTGGATGTTTGGCATGTTCTCTGCTAGAATTCTGTAATATGTTTCCCATCCATTTTGTTTCCTGCTCTTCTTCTTGATACCTATCTCCCCCAAGTTTGATCTTCTAACTGAATCTTGAACTTCCAGCAAGATCGTTACTTATTTCTTGGATTTGATCTAAATGATTAGCTCCTCTTTTCTATGAGACCTAGTTTGTCTTTGATGCCTAGCATTATCTTCTATGTCATCTATTCGCTGTACAGACTTTCTACTTTGTGTTTTATTTCTCTATCTTCTAATTGGTCATTTTTTTAGAGCTTCTATCTATACTAAAGCTTTGTTTTAGGTCTTGTGTGGACTTTCTTTACATCTTTTCTTTGGTTAAGGGAGTTGTTGGAGGGTTTTTTTTTTTTTTTTTTTTAGCTGTGTCTTCTCTCATACCTTTTAACTACTTAACTATTTTTTCCTTGGACTCCTTTGCCTTCTCAGAATTTTTTTTTTATCTTTCTGTTTGTAGTCTCCATGAATTATTTTGCTAATCTTTGATTGGTCTCATCTTTTTCACAACTTTCCTTGTAGAGGTTTTGTATCTTTTCATTAATGACATTTTTCCACAGTATTTGTAATGTATTTTGAATTATCTCTTCTAGCTCCTTAATTGTCTGTTCTAATGTCTGGTCAGTTCTTGTGTGAATTATACTACCGTGGCATCAGTTTTCTTGTATTTTTCTGATTTGTTCTGTCCATTTGGTGAATTTCTTGACTTTCATTTTTGGGATCTATGATCTTAATAGGTGACTATGTTCTTGGTTGATTTGCAGGTGTTGGTTTGGTCTTCTGTTGTGATTTGTTTTTCTAGAATTAGGTTTTTGTCTAGACGATTAAGTGTAGGATTAGAGATCATTTGTGGTGAGATATTGTCATGTTAATACTTGTGGTTCCAATGACAGTTCGAACTGTCCAGTGGTAAGGTCAATAGTGTTTGTGTTTGGATGTGGCTGCCTCTGTTCCTGCTTTTTTCCCATGTGGCCCTTTTGTTTCCACAATGCAGCTGTGCTTTTGAATATGTTGGCCAACACAGTCACAACAGTCACTTGCCTGGCTGGGTAATTTTTCATAGATTTCTGTTTTCTTGTGAAGACAGTATAAAATCTTCTTTTGAATTATATATTTATATATAATTATACCTGACTTGGTTTGACCTGCTAGAAGTGGAATACCTGCTAGGACTCTAAATCTCTGTTTCATTAGCTGGAGCCAGGGTAATTTTCTGTTCTTATTCAGCCATTGTTTTTCCACTTCCACAGGTTTATTTTTGATATTGTGGATTTTTTCACATAATTTAGGATTTGTGATGGTTGTATCCCTTTATTTTATTTCTTTTCTGTTTGTGTTACTTTGAAATAGTGATTTCAGGCTTCTATGAAGAGACACTAATAATATGAAATGTATGTTATTACATTGAAAGAAAGAGACCAGACATTTTAACCTTTTGCTGCCAGTAAATTAATATTAAGCAAAACTAATGAAAATAATTACTTATTCACTCTTTAGAGGATGAGTATAGTACTCTTGGATAACTTGGAGAAAAAGATTTTAGACTCATTACAACTGATGCCTTAGATTGAAATTACAGGCTAAACATTCTTTTTCAGAAGACAAAAGCTTCAGTTCTTTCATATTAGTATTATAAAATCATAACACCTGCATGTTGATTTGTTTTCATCTGCAATTTTCAATTCCATTCTTCATCCATTAGGTATCTAGTGCTTTGAATTACCAATTTCTTAAAATACCTATATTTCTTATATTGTGATGTAAATCTCAATAATATAAATATGAATTTATCTCTCAGTCTCATTTTGAGCTACATTCATATGAAATTTATGCAATCTAAAGCAAGAAACCTGACTATTTTACTCTTTTCTATGTTTTAATCAATATATCCATTCTCTTTAGAAATATGTTCTCATCTTTTACTAGAAACATTTTTCTCATCTTTCTCATGTTTCTCATCATATTGCTCCAGTGAACATCGTGTATTTTCTGTACTTTAATTGAAATAAATATAAAGTTTTGAATATGAAGACACCTCCCCCCATTATCACTTTAAAGTAAAACTTTGGGGACTATTTTACGTATAAAAATAAAAAAGTTCAATGTAAATGTTTATACATGAATGATCTAATGATTAAGACATTTAGACCCAAGAACTCCCATACCACATCAAGTCTCAATTTACTTAAAGGCACCAAAATATTAGTGCTCATGAATATCACTCATTGTTAAAAAATAACTAGTCAAAACAAAGTTTATATTATATTTGAAATTTTAAAAATGAAAATTATACCCAGATTTGCTATCAATATAAGGTTTCCAGAGATACATTTTTTTTCACAAACAGAGAAACAAAAATAAAGGTTTGTCACACAGAATGAAAGATATAAAATCAGACTGTCTTTCCTTAAGATGACAAGTACATGCAAATCTGATTTATTCAAAGATACGATAAACATTCATAAGAGGATATGTGATCAGAAGTGATAGGTAAGCAAAAAAACTGGAAAACTGTATATGTAAATTTTGCTTTCAATATAGGATTACAAGTTTTCAATTCATGAGCCTATTGAACAAGATTTTGTATCTGTAATACAGACCCTGTATTCTACATTTTAGACAAACTCCGATTCTCTTACCTGAAATCCTGATCAATATTCTTCTACTTTCATGATGTCAATTGCTACTAAAATAACAAGGTGAGTGCTCTTTTTCGTTTCTAGACCCAATAAATTTTAGTATTTTGGAAAAGTAGTATAAATTCATGGAGTTTGCTTTGACTGTCAAGTTTGAGGATACTGCATTCCGGGTATTGTGAATTGGCCTGAAGCAGCCAGGAACATATTATGAATATACAGACACACATTATAATAAGATATAGGAACTTGATCTCAGAGAAAGATAAAGGTCCAGGCAAGATCTTGAAGCCGAGATAAAACAATGGAGCAAACATCAATCAACTATTATTACAAATGGAACTGATCTCTGATGTGTCTGGTGGCAGCTCTTTGTGTGTGTGTGTGTGTGTGTGTGTGTGTGTGTGTGTGTGTAGAGAGAGAGAGAGAGAATTTTAATGTATCTTCTGTATTTATAGTCCATAGAGCATTACTTATTATGGAGAAGGTGCTCATATCAGAGCTCTGTTTTCACTGTCATCACTTTTAACTGCTAAAAGCATTTGTTTAATCTCTAATTAAAAAGGGAAAAATAAACTAACATCTTACATGATTGTTTTGACAATTAATTGTTATATTAAAGGCCAAAGGGAGGAATTGGAGGTTAATACAATCTTTTCCCTCTCTTCTGATTATTACACAGCAATAGCTGTGATTTTCAGGAGTCTCTTGCAATGTACTCAGGGCTGAATTACTAATATGCTTAATAATATGAAACATATGATACAGAACTAGATCAGCCAGCAAGCACAAAGAACTAGTGATAAGATCAAACTTTTGAGCAGAGTTGCCACATCATTTAGGAATGCAATTCCTTCATATGAACTTCAAATTTTGTGGCTTTCCTTGTGTGATTAAAAGGTAAGAAAGTAGAAACAAGAATTCCTGTTCAGCCCAGTAGAAAGTACTCATTATACCATCCTCCTGTTGCAAATTTCCATTCCATAAAGACTCTTCATTAGAGTACTTTCATTTAATACACTTCAGCACATCATCCTTCCCTGTTGGAGACAGGACAAAAGATAATTTTTTTTGAATATTATCTTACATAAATTAGTGTGTATAGGCTTGATTTGTATAATTACAGATGTTTGTAATAAATGTATGTAGGGATCATGTCACAACTAAAAAATAAAAATAAAATCATATAACAACTAGAAGTCACAGCATTTTGTGCATAAATACATACATTAGATTAGTTGCAGAATTTCTATTTTGAGAATAACTTTATATTAAAGTATAATGCACTTTACTAAGGATTGAAACATTTTATTGAAAAAATATATATATTTTGAGGGGCTGGGTCCGGTCGTAGGGCCTAAACTCTGGGCCTGGGTGCTGTCCCTCAGCTCTTCAGCTCAAGGCTATCGCTCTACCACTTGAGCCACAGCAACCCTTCCAGCTTTTTCTTTCTGCTTATGTGGTGCTGAGGAATCAAACCCAGGGCCTCATGCATGCGAGGCAAGTGCTCTACCACTGAGCCACCTTCCCAGCTCCTGAAAAATATATTTCTTATAGCTACTTTTGCTTCATAATTTTAAGAAGAAAAATGATCCCAAAGTAATTATTTTTTATTGTTTTCCTGTTTCCATGTGATTAACTTTCAAATTAGAAATCCAGATATATGATTTAATTTAACCCAAAATATTTATTGAGTACAAAGTCTTTCTACTCTCTATATTCTTCACACTAAGATCACCAAATATGAGTCTGAAATAATTAGTGTCTTTTTTACCTATGTTAATATTATTTACAATGTGAGTGAAATGTTTAAAAAGTAGTATTTATTTTAGCTTAATTGCTCTGAAGAGACAATAAATTATATTATCAAAGGCTAAAAATGATTAGATTTAAAATTTAGAATTTAGGAAATCGTTTTGACCACTCTCGTTACTGCAGCTTTCACTACAATGTCATGAGACAATTTATATTGATAAAGCAAAAATCCGAGGTTAGACATTTATGAATAAAAAATCATGTCATTCTGAACATGTAAAGCTACATTTCAAACAAAGAAAATTTAGCTTTTAAATACCTGAATATGCTACTACATTTAATTGCAGGGTAAGTACTTGTTCTGAAAGGAGATAAAATTACATTTATTTTGAAATGTAAACCTAAGCATTCATTTGAATAAAAGACAATGTTTAAAATATTACTCATTCAAGAAAGAAGATGTACCTTTAGTTGTTTTTCATGCCAATTATGTTCTCTAAGCTTACTACAAATACTAGATTAGTAAACCTAATTCATTGCTTTCTGGGAAATAGAAATTCAGTTTCCTAAAACTCATGACTATAACTTTTTCTCAAACAATTGCTAAATAATTGCTTTATATTTTATGTCATGGAATCTTATTTGACATATTTTTATTCATTAAGTTAAATAATTGGCCAATAACTATATAAATTATGCATGAACAAAGTTTAACTAACACAAAGTATTTCTTTCACAAGACATATCATGGGTCTCTTAAAGAACACTAGAAGGCAGTGTCTTATTTATTAATTTTTAATTATTTTCTTAATGGTTATTAATTGTCAGAAGTGGCAATTCTATAATATATTTAAAGCATTTGATTATACTCCCTATGTTTCCTTTTCTTTACTCCTTTCTCCAAAGATCTTCTGTTTTTCACATAAAATTGCATCTTTGCATATGTGCATATAAACTAATTTGGAAGATTTAAGCTAAACTGCAACTTAATTCAAGATGTACAGTGGATTAATAGGATGAATAAAACTTGAATAATTTTCGTTAACTTCTGAATTGAGTTATCATTATTATTATGGTTAGGGTTAGGATCCCAGACAGAATTAGAATTAGAATTAGAGAAATAGAAAATTTAGGTTCAATACAGGATGACCCATTGCAATAATGATACTCAAAAGACACTGTTGAAAATGAAGTTTACACCATGGGGAGGGAGGAGTAAGGGAAGTGGGGAGGAATGGGATAGTGGGAGAACAAGACAGAATGGGGTAACAATGCTCAACAAGAAATGTACTCCTTTTGTTACATATGTACTTAATTGCTCTTTAAAGCATCTTTACAACAAAATAAAATTGTTAAGATATAATGAAAAATAAAACCTGGTAGGAAATAGAAAAACACTTAAAAATTTAGGTTCAAAATGCAAGTAAAATTTAGACCTACACGCTGAGCAAGAGTTAGGATAAATGTGAAAAAAGAGGCTTGCTATTAACATGATGATTCAGTTATATGTAGGCTTAGGCTTAGGCAAGGTGTTCCAGTTAGAGCTGGGGTTAGGATGAGAAAAAGATGTAAGATATTGTGTAAAACTGCCACATATTTTAAGAAGAATGAATGGCATCAAAGTTAGAATGAATGAAAACCAGTGTTTATGTTACTTTAAACATTCAGATATAATTTGGTTTAAAGTGTGAGATACTTTTTTGTTCTAGTTAGGGTTAGGGAAGAATAAGCTTTAGGGTAAATTTTAGTATTCCACTAAGAAGTGGAAGCAAAAAAATGTGTGATTGAATAGAATCTAGACAATTTTCCTTACATTAACCACTTGGTATTAAATCAGACTGTGATTAGGATTAGGTTTCTGGTTAACCGGGGTAGAGGATAGAGTACAGAAATGGGTTAAATTAGTGGCTTGTGCCTATTATCCTAGCTACTGAGGAAGATGGTTTCTGAGGATCCCAGTTCAAAGCTAACCCGGGCAGGAAAGTCTGTGAGACTTTTATCTCCAATTAACCACCAGAAAACCCAAAAGTGGTTCTGTGGCTCAAGTGGTAAAGTGCACACCTTGAACTCAGGGATCATGCCCAGGCCCAGAGTTCAAGCCCCATGACCGACAAAAAGAAAAAAAAAAGAAATGTGTTAAATGATAAGTAAAGTTGAACTTATTTTAGGTTCTAGGAATTCAGGAAATGCCGGGATAATGGAAGTACAATGTATTTCATAATATTTGGATTTGAGATCAATGGGTATAATGATTCCTCTTATGGAACAAGATACATTCAAAATTAAGAGTGAGAAAATCTGTAGGGTTTACAGAAAACCTGCAATTTATTTCAAGAATTAAAAGTGGAATTTCAGTTAGGATTGCAGAAAATGAGCATTTTTCATAAATTTTAGAATTGGGATACTGTTAGTGTCAAGGTTATGGTTAGGATGCCAGCCATGGTTAAGGTTAGAGTGAAGGAGAAAAAAATGAGGCTCAAATTGAAGGTAAATTTAGAATAAGCCTGGTAAGAATTAGAATGAATGTGAACTAGAGTATTGTATTAATATTAGAATCTACTTACAATTAGACTTATGGTCATTGTCAATGTTCCCGTTAAGATTAAATTAGGGTTAGAAAATGACTAAGATATTCCAAAAAAAAGAAACCTATTTTTGGAAGGCTTATTTGAACCAAGTTAGGATGAGTGAAAACTAGTGTAGTTGTGTTAGTATTGTCATATAATTAGGATTAAGATTAGGGACAGTATTTTGTTCTGATTATGATTACTTTTATGAATAAGAAAGTTTTTAGTATAAAATCGAGTTTTCACTTACAAGTAGAAGCAAAAATGTGAGATTGAATAGTAACTAGAGCATTATCTTTATATTTATTTCTCAGTGATCATTCTCATAGTAATTAATGAGAGTTTTCCAGACGGTTTAAGTTGAGAGTTAGCATTAAGTAATGGACTAGATGGTAAGTAAATCTGAAACTGTTTTAGGGTACAGGGTTTCTGAAAAAGGTGGGATGAATGGAAACTACAGTATTTTTCCTGATAAAGAGAATTTGAGGACAAGTAATCTAATGGTTCATGTTAGGGAACAAGATAACTTCAGAAATGGAGTCAGAAAATTTGTGGGAATGAGGGCAAACTGAAACTAATTTCCAGAGTGCAAACTGGAGTGTTCATTAGAATGATTTAAAACTAGAGTCTTTTTCTTAAACATTAGAATTGACTATCAGAGTGAAAGGTTTCAGTTCCAGCTGGGGTTAGTGTAGAGAAATGGAAAGTTAAGTGTCCAACTGAAAGTAAATCTTTGAATAACAATTCGAGTTAGAATTAGGATGAATGTAAAATAAGGAACTGCTAACAATATTAAGATTAGAGTATGATTAGTGTGAGGGTTAACCTCAATATTTCAGTTAGGGTTAGGGTTACAATGATGGCAAGATAATGAGTAAAATTACAAACTATTTTAAGAAAGATGAGTTGAATCAAAGTTAGGATGAATAAAAACTAATGTATTTGTGTGGCTTTTAGAATCCAAAGCCCATTAGTTCCAGAGTTAGGGTTACTTTTCTAATTCAGGTTAGGCTTACTGTTAGGGTAGGGTAAGCTTTAAGGTAAAACTGAATTTTCTGCTAACACTTTCAAGTAAAATAAGTTTGAAATTTAACAAAAACTACAGAGTTTCTCTAAGTTTCCTATGCAGGGTTCAATGGGGTTAAATTTAGAGTTAGGTTTCTAGTAAGGTTTAGATATATAGTAAGGGTTAGGAATAGAGTAGATTTTAAGTAAACCTGTGACTTCTTTTTGGAGATACAGAAGTTCTGTAAAAGTTAAAATCAATGGAAACTATAGTATTTTTCATGATATGAGGATTTGAGGTTAATGTCTCATAATAGAGAACAAGATAGATTTCTGAGTCCAAATCAGGGACTCTGACTACATATCATTGCAAAGATAATGGGTATCTGTAAGGATGTATCTAAAGGAGTATTTTCCATTAATTTTAGGATTGTGTTACTATTATCATCAAGGTTACTCTTAGGGTTGTGACCAGGATTAGAGTTAGGATTAGGGAAATTAAAGGTTGAGAACTTGAGTGACTTACTTCCCTTGTATATTTATATGCACTATGCTAAGGCTTGAACCAAGGTTTGGGTTCTGTTCCTGAGCTTTTTGCTGTAGGCTACAAGCCACGAATCCACTTCCAGCTTTCTTTCGCAGTAAATTGGAGATGAGAATCTTATAGACTTTCTTATCTGAGCTGACATTGAACTGAGATCCCCAGATCCCTGCCTTCTGATTAAATTTAGGATTAAAGGCATGAGCTACCAATGCCCAGGAAAGTGACTGACTTTTATTGACTGTTTTTACTTATGTTCGAGATTGAGACTTTAATTCAATATCTGACAGCTTTGCTCACTAGGTAGTATTCTGCCACTTGAGCCATATCTCCAAAAATGATTATTTTAAATAGCCTGAAATCATTAAATTTTCTTCAGATGATATGCATCATTAGTGTTGTTCTAAAACTCATCCTAGCGAAAAAAGATTTATAGACCTTAGAGATGATCTAAGCAGATTCTCATGCTTTGCTTCTAATGGCATAACATTTTAGGGACATGATTTTTTAATTGTTATTTTAAGTAGCAAAGGAGTTATCATTAAACAAAGCAGTTTATGCACACAATATACCTTGATCAATGCCAACCCTTTCAACATTCTCATCCATGTCTCCTCTATGAACCTCTTCCTTAACTCTTCTTAATTTTGTAGGAGATTTACTGGATTCCTCTCTGCGCTTCACCCCTTTTCTCCTTTTTATTCTTCTCCTTTTCCCCCTTCATCCCTCTTTTGACTACCCACTTCCATATTATCCAGCAACTCTACTCCTAGGCATTTACCTGAATGTTTACAAACTAGGATATAGTAAAAGTTTCAGCACAACCACCCCTCAAGAGAGAAATGAATCAAGAAAATGTAATACACACACACACACACACACACACACAGGAAATTCTACTTACCCATCAGAAAGAATATTGTACAATTTGTATCTCATTTCTCATTTCTTCTGCCTGGTATCCCATCGTTGCCGTATTGTCCCTGTACTGCAGTAACTGACACATGCAAACTGATGTAAATTTTGTCAGGTTTATTGGCTAGGAATAGATTCCTGAATATGAGTTCTTTGCTCATTCTATCCATATATTCACACCTTTGAGTAGTGATTGTACAGATTCATTTGTACCATTTGCTACACACAAAAGAGATGAACCACTTATACATACATGGATATATGCATTTTATGATGTCAAGAATTATGGAGCTAACAAAAATTATATGCATTTTCCTTCCTTTTCAATTCTTTCAATGCCTAAATAACTTTGTCTCTTTTGAATACCTAATTTTAAAGAGAATGTCATCATTTCTGTTCTGTCAGCGCTCTTGAAATTAGATGTTCCAATAAAACAAAATTACTTAGGCTTTTTGGTGGAAGAGAAGAGTATTACTAGGGTTTTATTCAGGGGTTCTCTGCTTGCTAGACAGGACTTTGGTTGTATAGCACCAAGCAGCTCAACTTCTGTTGCCATAGTTCTAGTCCCTTTTATTTGCTTGAGGTCTTGAAGTTTTTGCCCAGGTCTGGTCTTAGATTGACTGAGACTTTGCTACCTATGCCTCCCACATAATTAGGTAGTATTACAGATGTGAACCAGGATGGCCAGATCATTTGTTGAGATGGCTGTCTTGGCAGTTATTTCTCTGGCCTGGCCTCAG
This sequence comes from Dipodomys spectabilis, assembly GCF_019054845.1. Classification (NCBI taxonomy): domain Eukaryota; kingdom Metazoa; phylum Chordata; class Mammalia; order Rodentia; family Heteromyidae; genus Dipodomys; species Dipodomys spectabilis. The sequence goes on along the minus strand of NW_024871264.1, from coordinate 422,736 downwards.
ACATTTCTGCTTCCCAATCAGCTAGGATTACAGATGTGGGCTACTATACTTGGTGTACATGACACCTTCCTTTTTTTTGAGAGGTTTTTATTGTAAAAATACTGTATAGAGGGGTTAGACTTACATGAGCAAGGTAATGAGTGCATTTTCTATCAAGCATTGTTACCTCCTCCTTTTTTTTTCCCCTACCCTCCGTCCTTCCCACCTTCACAACTGCACTCACCCTCTCCCTCCTTCCCAGCCTCCCTGCCTAAATTGTAAACTTCCTTTCTCAACATACTGTCTTGTGCATCTCATTGTTACAATGGGTTAGCCTGTATCCCTGTTTAAACATTTTGTTTTTTCCCTTCACCTCCCCAAGCTAGAGAAGTGTGTATACAAGATGCAGGTCACCAACATCAAATACAGTGAAAACAGGGGTTATACTCTGTGGGAGGAACACACAAAGAAACAAAAAAAATCACAATGTAGATGATAAACCCCTATCTTGGGGTTCATTTCGCTTCACATCATCTTATCTGGTCATACATACATAGCTTTTGAATTTTTATGCTTGTCCCAGACATATACTAGTTACTGAAAATAAGGGAAACCATAGGATCTATGTTTCTTTGGGTCTGGCTTACTTCACTTAATGTAATTTATTCCAAGACTCCACTTAGAGCTCTCCTATGACCCAGTAATCCCACTTTTAGGCATTTACCAAATCATCACAAACAAGACCATACTAAGCTACCAGCACAACGATGTTTATTGCAGCATTATTTATCATAGCTAAGATATGGAACCAACCCAGAGGCCCCTCAGTAGATGAATGGATCAAGAAAATGTGGTGTATATATATATATATATATATATATATATATATATATATATATACACACACACACACACACACAATGGAATTCTATGCCTCAACAGAAAGAATGTCATGGCTCCATTTGTTAGGAAATGGAAAGACTTGAAAAAAATTATATTAAGTGAAGTAAGCCAGGACGAAAGAAACATAAGTCCCATGGTTTCCCATATTTGCAATAAGTAGTATATGTCTGAGACAAGTAGAAACGGTCAGATAAGTAGATGTTAGGCAAAATGAACCCCAAGATAAGGATTCAAATGATTTTTCTTTCTTGCGTTTGTTTCTAACATATTTATAAGATGATTTTTTTGTTGTTTTGCATGTCTCTCCCCCACGGTATAACCCCTGTTTTCACTGTATTTGATGTTAGTATAATTTGTGGAAGGGAAGAGAAAAAAAACAAATTGTTTAAATAGGGATACAGGTGGACCCATTGCAACAATGAGATGTACAAGACGTTATGTCGAAAAAGGAACTTTACAACTTTGTCTTGGGGTGGGGAGGTGCGGGTGCTGGGGGATGGGAAGAGATGGGAAGGGGAAACAAAGGAGGAGGCAACAATTCTTGATAAGAAATATACTCATTACCTTGCCCATGTAATTGCAAACACTCTGTACAGTATTTTCCCAATAAAAAAGAGAAAATGGTGTGTGTATATATATATATATATATATATAGAGAGAGAGAGAGAGAGAGAGAGAGAGAGAGAGAGAGATCACATTTTATATATTTATATATGTATATATACATATATATGTATATGTGTTTATATATATATATATATATATAAAACCATAGATCCTGTAGTTTCCCTTACTTGCAGTAACTAGTAAATGGTATCATATGACCATATAAGATGATGTTAAGTGAAATGAACCCCAGAAGAGGGACACAAATGATTTTTTATTCCAAGACATTCTTATCTCTATATAATCCCCCAAAGAAAGTTGGAAGGGGAGCTGTGGTTCAAGTATAGAGCACCACCCTTTATGGAAAAAGCTTAAGTGAGAAGGTAAGGTCCTGAATTTAAACCATCATATCAGCACTCAAAAAAGTTGATTTCTTTTCCTTGAGGTTTTTATTAAATTGCTTAGAAAATAATCAACATTGAATTTATGTTTAGCATTACTATCAAAATCATGTTATATTTGTTGATGTTATTCTTTATTTTCCTAAATTTTACTTACATATTAATATCCAGTAATGGAAAGATATGATCAGTGCTTCACAAGTTTTAATGGCAGTTGAATATATGGATGAGAGATGCTTACAAGGAGTTTGGACTGAATAGATATGTGCAAGCTCTTCAATAAATAAATGATAGTTGAAGAACCTGTGGCCCTGTATGAAATAAAATAAAGAAATCAGCAAAGAAAGATAAGGTACATGCTCACACACATTCCTTGCATTAAAAAATCTCTGTTCCGGCTGACTGACAAGATGTGAGGAAAGATGGTTGAGTGGATAACTTACCAAATGGGCCTCTAGCCTCATTAACATCATTCTGGCAGTAACTTACATTTCAGTGTGTGAGTACATATTTCCACTTTCACTTGGCCTTTATTAACTGCCTTTTTGAACTCTTTTTGATACACCTTTTAAATATTATCTCCCAAACAGGAGATATTATGTGAATGTATTTGATAATATTTCAGATGGGGGTGGTCTTGTGTATCTGGATGTCTGTTGTCTGAGGCTGTCTAGCTGGGCTTCATACAGAGCTAATGCTTCCTGTCTGCTGGTTGCAGAGAGGAAGGTTTTCTTCCTGGCCAGGCTTTGATTTGATATCCTTTCATCTTAGAACTCTAAGTAGCTAGGATAACAAGCATGAACCACCACCAACTGGCTTGTTTTAGAAGCATTAATTCCTTTTCATTCATTGTTTTTTTTCCTGGAAGTTTGATCTAGACAGGCTGCTTGTACCTCATGATAAGGTGATTTGAATAATACCCTTTGCCTCTGGCATTTCTGAAACTCATTTCCTCAGTTCTAGGCAAATGAATTTGTTCTAAAGCCAATAGCATTTTTCTTCTGAGTGGTTAGGTACCTTAATCTCTTATCCTTTGCTTTGGCAAAACAATCTGGATGTTTCTGTAAAACCCTACTTCTTGAGAGTATTACAGTTAGAAGGTATCATGTACACACTTTCATCTAGTCTCTCCTTTTATAATAATATGTTACAAGATTGGGTGGAAGAATGATGACTATTGAATTAATTAATTAATTTGATAACCACTCTAGAATTTTTAAGCCTTAATGCTTATTAACTCAAAGGAGTATTAAAAACAATCAGAATAGTGGAATGTGGCTACTACTCATTTGATGTATGTGGAAAGATGATCAGAATTCTTATGATTAATAAAATATATCTTCAAATTTCCAGTGGTAGACTGCTATGCTAACTGGGAGGAGACACTGGTGATGCCAGGGCTTTGAAAGCTGCTAATGAAGCAAAATGTCGGGGAGATCATTTGGTAAGGATATAATTCCAAGGCTCATACCAAATATATTGAAGTAGAATGCTAAGTGATGAATGACTGAGCGCCAAATTTTATTTGTTGGCTTCTTTGTGATGTCCTGGGATTTGGACCTAAGGCCTAGGTGCTGTCCCCTTGTTTTTTCCTCAAGGCTAGTGCTCTACCAGTTGAACCACAGCTTCATATCCATATTTTTGGTGATTAATTGGAGATCAGCCTTACCCAATTTCCTCTTTTGGCTTCCTTAAAACTGATCCTCAGATATCAGCCTCCTGAGTAAGTAGGATTCAGGTTGTAAGCCACTGGAGCCCAGGTAGAATCACATTTTAGAAGTATTCTTTTGGTGAATCAGATGTGTCTGACTACTATTTTAGCTCTTTGGTTCCAGTGGGTCATGTCAGATTTATACTAAAATCAGAAATTTTCTTCTTGTAATCTGCAGCATCCAATATCTATCTAATTTTTTCCTATTTTCATTTCTGACCTCTATTTTCTTCATTGTACCTTTCCATTCTTACTTCACAAGCAAGCATGCCAGTGCTGTTTTCCTTTTCTGAAGCAAGTCAGGTTCATTCCCATCAATGGGGGATGTACTTGCTGTTCTTACTGCCTGGAGTACCTGCTCCTAAATAATTGCCTAGATGATGGCTCTCATATCAACTATCTCTTGTTCAGGAATGTCTCCTCCCATCCCCACTGTGAAGTTGTTGCTACAAAATCACCAATGTCATGTCTCTGATTTATAGAAATTATCATTATGATTTCTGGTTTTCTTTTCAGCATGAAATTAGTGAGGAGAGAGCCACATTCACTTCTGTTTCTCCAACACCTGTAATTGTGCCCAGTCTGTAGTGCTCAGGAGCCTTACATGGAGATCAGCCTTCTCCAGCTCAATTTATCCTAGATTCTCTTTAGGACAGCTCGTCAAGCTGAAGTGTGGTGGCTAGTAGTCAGTCCCTCTCATTCTTTGTGTTTTTGGTGTTGTTGAGTCCACTTCAGGGCAAAACCAGTGCCTGACACCTATTTGTTGCTATGGCAAAGGTGGTTGTGGCATTATAGAAGTAATGGCCATTGTTTTGGGTATCTGTGTGAGGACACCCACCCCAACACAATTTCCCCAATATATGTTTCTCCTTTGCCCAGAAGTGCATTCACCAATTCAGCAACCAAACTGTCACCCAGTTCCTGATACATTCAGAGTATGTTTCCATTTCCTTTAAAAAAAGAAAATTTCAAGACATGCTTTGATGATTTGTCATTGAATTACTGAAACAGAGTATATAATTTTATGTTTTTGTAAGTCTTTGTCCATCTCTCTTGAGCCCTTGTCATATTTCTATGTGTTTGCAGCTTGGGAAGGGAAATAAGGCTTAATTCAGTATAGTCAGAGACTATAGTTCAGAAGGCTCTTTTTAGACCCTTTTGGAGGGAATGCCAACTTTCCATCTGATGTTCTACAAATGGCCATCTTGGTACAGGACCTGAGTAGACTGTCATAAGATAAGAGTCTTGTCCTGATTTCTACTGACTTTCCTCTGGGGTCAAGGAGTGTGATCCCACTTTGATCTCCTCTGAAAAATCTAAGGCAATGGGGGTAATAGAGACTAAAACTCAGAACCCAGCTTCCCACATCACTAGGATTACAGGATTGAGTCTCATGGACTCAACTCATAGCTGCTTTTTTATACATGGTGTAATCAGTTTCATTATATTCACTTCTTAGACAGATATATACAAATATATGTACGTTTGTTCATCTACTTATAATCAGTGTTAGATCTAGAAACACACAAATATGTATTCATATAATTATAATCAAATTATATCACTACTTTCCCCAATAATATTTTACACTAATATTTTGTGAAATAAATATTCAAGACTAAAAATTTAAACGCCTTTGTAGTTTGAAAAATCATATTCAATCTTATCTATTATACAATATACTATATATAACATAAAGAATATAACATATGTTTACATATAACTGATTTGTGTTATTTTTCTTCCTGATATTGTGTTGGTTCATGTATGTAAGCCTTCTTTCTTTTATTGATGATGGCTTTTATTTTCTATATATTATGTCAAATATTTTCAGCTCTAAGTAGATTTTTTTATATTACTGGAGTCAAATTTTTCTTCCATGTTTACCCAAAGCACAATGAAGATGTATACAGATTTGAACTCACTGTTGGAAGAGCATCCCACATACCAGTATACGTATTGTGGCATTTGTCCCAATTGACAGAATATATTTTTAGGACATCTGATCTGCTGTCCTAGACCTTTTGTAGCCACCTTATCACCCCATGCAGGCATGGCCTGGCTTCATTGCTGCTCCCTGTGCATTTAACAGTTCCCTTTATATGCAGTAAAGCCCCCTGTCACTCTGTGTTTTCCACCCAACAGAACACATATGCACAATGCTTCAGATTGTAGGCTTAAAAAGAAACATATTTAGGATTCATGAATCTAGAATATATCAAAAACATTGACATTTTAAGAAAGTTAGAAAAATAAATAGAATGAACATTTTACAACAATCAGAAAAAAAAATATTTTCCCAGGAAGGGGGAAGGGAATTTCTAAATCTAGATTGGCCTCTAAGTTGCCTTCAGGCAGAAATTCTGCCCCAGAGTCCTCAAAGGGGTTTACTTCCTCATTAAAGACAGGATTTTCGGGGCTGGGAAAGTGGCTCAGTGGGTAGAGTGCTTGCCTTGCATGCATGAGGCCCTGAGTTTGATTCCTCAGCACCACATAAGCAAAAAGAAAAAAGCCGAGGGACAGCGCTCAGGCCCAGAGTTCAGGCCCCATGACCGGACCCAAAAAAAAAAAAAAAAAAAGACAGGATTTTCTTCCTGAGTCCAGGGAGGGACAGATTCTAATTTCGCAATTGAAAATTGGATCCCCTGCAGGAGGACAGATTGGTCTGGGTATTCTGTGAGGAAAGATTCCCTTTCCTCAACTGAATCTACATTTTGGACCTCTCTTAATGGTTTTCCTGAACATAGACTGCGGTAATTTTCCATTAGCACACATTTTATCCTGGACACCAAGATGTATCTTTTTGATTGGTTTGGAGCCTATCTAGGTGGACTGTGAATATCAATGGAAGTCATTCTGGATCATCTTCTTCCTTGGTAATATATGCAGGTGCACCTGCATCACATGTGGCCTTCAGAACCAGTGGGATGTCCAGAGGACTCAAAGCCTGCTTGAGCCTTTCTACAAATAAAAAAAAAAAAAAAAACCCTCTATGTTCACATGCTTTCTGGAGATCAGTGATGGCTTCCGATCTCTATCAGTCAACATAGATGACATCACTGATGGGTTCTTTATCTGGAGTTCTGCAGGAGCTGCTCTACGGTGATGCAAACCTGAGCGTGGAAATAGTTACAGGAGTCTTAGAACTATAGAAGTTAAGATGTGAATAAATTTCATGAGGATCTCATGGGAGAAGCTGTAGAAATTGAATATGGACTGAACACTGATGAGAAGTTAGGGTGTTTCTAATGAGTGGCTGCTTCCAATTTCTTTCAAAAGGAGAACAGATATTAACTGGCAAAAAATATCCATAAAAGGATATTTTGCCAAGCTGGGGTGCATTAAGGGCTCTTGGCCAATCACTCACATCCCTAGAGACTCAGGTTCCATCCATACTCACCAGCTCTAAGGCAACTAAACAAGGATGACTTCCTCTTTTTCTTGGTCTCATGGGTCATGCGTTCCTCCATCTGAATTTGTAAGCTCCAGAAGAATATATAAGCAGAAGAGCAAGTGTGAAGAGGGCATGTTGAGCTTGACATACTGTGTAAGTTCTTTCAGGGTGTCATGGTTCTTGTGGTCATAGAAATCATCAGGGTAGAAGACCATCCTAATAAGGAAGATGGCACAGACCATGCTGTGGGCATATTGGTGACAAGGAAAATGAGAGCCCGCCCTCCCCATCCTGAGCCTTGTACTAAAGCATTTTTCTGGCGGGATGTGCATGTTGGGAAGTGGGAAGAGACTTCTGCAAGCAGGATATTCCTCACAACCCACTTCTAGGAATTTCTCAAATACAATCCTCTAAAATTCCCCATGTTATAGGAGGAGAAAGTTGTTTCCCCACTGAATCTGACTTGTTATACACAGTCCTCCTTGTCATCCATGAGAGTCCAAAACCACAACCACATCCACAACTGTGTAATCTGCTATCCACTGAAGTGCCAAGCCTCAACCCCCTGGTGAAAATCACAACTGGTGTGCAAAGAAGAAAGTTGACTTTGATTCAGAAACCTCAAAGATACCCAGTTTTCAAGGACAGAATTTCTCTTTGTGCCAACATCCACATACTTCATCTTGTTCATCTTCCTCCCAATTACGGTAGAAGGATCTATATCGATGGGATGAGAGGAGGAGGCTAAATCTATGCTTCTCCTTTTCTAAAATAACAGAACACACATGGGACTGGCTAAGTCCCAAATGGCAATGTAAACATGACAGACAAAAAGTGGAGATATGTCTATACAATTTCATGCAAATTCTGTGAGGATGCTTATATGGATCTGTCCAAATAAGTGCACAATGGCTCATGCCTCTAATCCTTCTAATCAGGAGGGTGAGATCTGAGGATCACAGTTTGAACCCAGTCTAGTTTGTAAAATTCTAAGGACACTTATCTTCAATTAACCAGCCAAAGGCCAGACCCAGATGAGGGGCTCAAATGGCAGAGTGCGACAAATGAGACAGCACTTAGGCCCCAAATTCAAGTTCAAGTTGCATCCTTACTTCTATCTATATTCCCTCAAAGGCCTCCAAGATAGTGATTTCCTAGGTGAGAGTGGACGTTGGGTGGCACTGACTCATTCCTTTAATTCTAGTCTCTCAGCAAGCAAACTGCTAAGGCTCCACTAGCTTCTGAGGCAAATGAATGTTCTGGCAGCCCAGTCCTAAGGAATTAGCTGGGAGTGCACTTCTTTGTCTCAAGCCAAGTTCATGTGATAAGACCTCAGTGAAACAGTCACAGAGAAGTATCAAGTATTCCAATAATCTGCCGGGGGGGGGGGGGGGGGGAGGTAAGCATCAGCCCTGGGTTTGAAAGAGGAACACTCATTTTTTAAACAGAATATCCAGCAACTGCTCCATTTTGTCCCCGACTCTCTATAGTGGTGGAGGAAATTTCCAACATAGAAGAGATCACCTTTCTGATAGGCAGGGAACAGGTCCATTGCCAGCATTTCCAACAAGCCTGAGTCCAGGATCCATATGTTATAAGGCACATTCAGGGTTTGGTCTGACTCATTGTCACACTGAGGTGGTAAAAAGAATGGATCTTTGAAACATGGAAACTGGAGTACACTTCAAAATGAGTAACAGAGTGGATTGAAAAGTACACAGTAAATATTTTCTCAGTATACACATATAAAAGCACACAAGAAGAAAGTTGTACGACGGGCTAGGATGAGATTAAATAGGTTTCCTGTCATAGTTATACCTGGACTGATTTGGTTTGTTCTTATAAAAAGGCCTGAGACATTGGATTTGTGGTTTGGCACTGATCCAATGTCTGCAGCATGGAGTAAGACACTCACACCACTCACGCCTGAGACCTGACCCTCTTGAACTTTGAAAACAACACAGGAACATCTTTCTTGTTCCTGAGCTACAGGCCAAGTGAGCTGGCTTGAGCTGACTGTAGTTAACAGTTGCGTGGCGCTCAGAGTTCCATATTCTATTCCATTGTGAGGGAGGTAGTATCATCTCTCAGAGCCCAATGATCTAAGCTGCTTGCTCACATAAGACCATTCCAAAGACAAACTGGAGGCTGAAATCTCCCCTCCCACATCACTCTATACACATGTGGTCATTATCAAATCCCAACATCTTCAGCTAGGCCTACGAACCAGCATGATCTCAGCCTCAAGGAACCCTTCCTAGGTCAGATCCAGCCTTATTTGTCACTATTTCTCTCATCCTGCGCAAATCATTTTGCTTCCCAGGCCCTCTCAGCCTGCCATGTGCTTCTTGTCTGTATTTTTGACATCTGCTTCCTAGGACATTGTTAGGTTTTTGTTTCCTAATTTTCTGTTTGCTCTTGAAGCTCTTGTGTGCTGTCATGTGGAAAAAAGGCAAGTACTTAGAGGTGGGGAAATCATACAAGTATTGAAAAACAAACCTTACACATATAGTCAGACATTTTTATGGGTGTTCATTCTTGTAAGATAAAAGACTATTCTTGATACTTTGCTCATATTTTATGATAGAGGGGAGGGGAAGAAGGGAAGAGGTGCTGCATTGTCGTCTCATAATTCAATGATTATTATTTTAAAATACTATAGTTGAAGGAATTTAATATTTAAAGATTAAAGCTGTACTCCTGTTCTTTTTATAAGTTAGTCATTTATAAAGTATTCCTCACTTAAGTCTTGTCATCTGTGTCCCCTGAACTATCCTCCTCATTCAAAATAATCAGAAAAAACCTTCACAAATAAGTGGGCTGTTGTCTAATCTCCGGATACGAATTTAAGATACAACATTGCCTGTGAATCTGTGTGTGTACATGTGTGTGGGAGTGTGTGTGTGAATGTGTGTCTGTGCATATGTGTGTTTTAGGACTTGAACTCAGGCGCTATATGTCATTCCTGAGCATCTTTGCTTTGAGTGTAGTGCTCTACCAATTGTGCCACAATTCCACTGCAAGTTTTCTGTAGTGAACTGGAGAGGAGAGACTCATAAAATTTGCTGCTTAGGCTGTCTGAACTAAATCTCAGGTCTCAACCTCCTAATTAGCTAGAGTTCTAATTATGAGCCTCCAGAACCTGGTGATAAAACTGGAGGCAGTGGGGTTGCAAGTTTTAGTCCAGCTTCATAACATTCTGTATCATAAAACAGCAACAGTAAAACCCTACATCAAAATACAATAATAAGATATAATTAGAATACAATTTAGTGATATAGTCTGCTAGCATAACTTTCAGGAAGCCTTGTTCTTAATGATTTAGCATTACAAAACCAAACAGAATGAGATAATTTCAGTAGACTCTACAAATTTTTTAATCCATCATATAACAATTTCAAAACATTATAATAAACTGGAAAACATTCATACTTATAAGGAGAATGCAAAAAAGATAAAATATGGCAGAATATGAAATGGAAAATTCTACACTACAGGAAAATTATTGTCACGGTGAATATATGGTGGTATCGTCACAGTGAATATATGATAATGTTCTTCAGAGCAGCAATAGGTAAATATATATTTACTACATATAGTCTAACTTTTCTGTCTCTCAAACTTCCAATCTTCTACTGCAATTATCAGTGTATTCATGTTTATGGTATATACCAAAATAACTAGTAGAGTCAGCTTGCCAGCATACATTAGCTTCAATGTTTTAGGAGATAAACCTGCTAATTATATTGACTATTTTACATATTAAACATGTAGTGTGTTATCATTGTACTCTCTAAGTATGTACCTACAGTTTCTTCAAAGTAAAACAGAATACAACAAGGTTTTTCCTGTAAAGCTAGCTATTTGGGACATCAGTTCCAGACCAGTGTAGTTTTATCTGCAATGCTCCCCAACTCCTAGCTATGCGTGATGGAATACATCTATCATCCCAGGTCCATGGGGAGCTGAGAGCAGGAGGACTTCAATTTCATGCCATACAAGGCAAGAACTTCCACATGGCTCCATCTCAACCAAAGAAGGTTCAACACTGGTAGCACCTATCACCCCCACCTAGGTGAAAATAAAAATGAAAGCATTTGTAGTATAAGAAACAAACAATATTAAAACATGCTAATACAAATCATAATGAACAACACACACCTAGTGTTTGCTTCTCATACCTGTAATCCTACTTATAGCTAGGATTATATATGTGAGCCAGAGGCAACAAGCAGTTCATCATTTTAAAAATGACTATTTGAAGCCAGGTGCCAGTGTCTCATGCCTGTAACCCCAGCTACACACAATGCTGAGATGTGAGGATTGCAGTTCAAAGCCAGCCCAGGAAGAAAAGTCCCCATAAGACTCTAGTCTCCAATTAATTACTCAAAAAGCAGAATTGGCTTTGTGGCTCTATTGGTAGAGTGCAAACTAACTTGAGCTCAGAATCTCAGGGACATTTCCTAGGCCCTGAGTTGAAGCCCCATAACTGACAAAAAAACAATAAGCATTGTAATGTCTGAATTTCTTTTTTTCTATTGTGAAAATACTGTACAAAGGGGTTACAATTACATGGGCAAGATAATGAGTACATTTCTTATCAAGCATTGTAGCCTCCTCCTTTGTTTCCCCTTCCATCCCTTCCCATCCTCCCTCTCCTCCCCCCACCAAATCCTCCCCCCCCCACCAAATCTGTATAGTTCATTTTTGACATAACGACTTGTACATCTCATTGTTGTAATGGGTCCACCTGTATCCCTATTTGAACGATTTGTTTTTTCCCTTCCCCTCCAAAAATTATACCGACATCAAATACAGTGAAAGCAGGGGTTATGCCATGGGGGAGGGACATACAAAGTAACAAAGAAATAATCTTGTAAATGTGTTAGAAACAATCGCATGAAAGAAAAAAAAAAACATTTGAATACATATCTTAGGGTTCCTTTCCCTAACATCAAATTATCTGACCTTTTCTGCTTGACTCAGACATATACTAGTTATTGCAAATAAGGGAAACCATGGGACCTATATTTCTTTGGGCCTGGCTTACATTACTTAATATAATTTTTTCCAAGTCTTTCCATTTCCTAACAAATGGGGCAATGTCATTCTTTCTGATGGAGGAAGAGAATTCTATTGTGTATACACACCACATTTTCTTGATCCATTCATCTACTGAGGGGCATCTGGGTTGGTTCCATATCTTAGCTATGGTAAATAATGCTGCTATAAATATAGTCATGCTAGTAGCTTTAGTGTGGTCTTGTTTGTAAACATTTGTGTGAATGCCACAAGTGGGATTGCTGGGTCATATGGGAGCTCTATGTGGAGTCTTTTGAGGAACCTCCATGCTACTTCACAAAGTGGTTGAACAAGTTTACACTCCCACCAACAATGCAGTAAGGTTCCCTTCTGTACACATCCCCTCCAGCATATGTTGTTATTAGAGTTCTTGATCATAGCCATTCTTCCTGAGGTGAGGTGGTATCTCATTTTCATTTCTTTTATGGCTAGGGAGGTTGAGCATTTCTTCATGTGTCTATTGGCCATGCTTTTTCCTCTTCAGAGAAGTTTCTCTTTAAGTCTTTAGACCACTTATTTATTGGGCAGTTGTTTCTTTGAAGATTTGTTGTTGGGGATTTAATTTTTTGAGTTCCAGGTATATTTTAGATATAAGACCCTTGTTTGTTGTATGGCTAGTGAAGATCTTCTCCCAATCCATGGGTTTTCTATTGATCTTACTAGCTATATCCTTTGCCATGCAGAAGCTCTACAATTTCACACAATCCCATTTGTCCAACCTTTCTTTGATTTGTTGTGCTTCTGGGGCTCTATTAAGAAAATTTCGGCCTGTGCCAAGGAGACCTAGAGTTTCTCCTATTCCATCTGTAATGTTTCAGAGTGTCTACTTTGACCTCGAGGTCTTTGATCCATTTGGGGTTGATTCTGGTGCAGGGTGATATATAAGGATCTAGCTTTAGTTTTCTACAAGTAGTTAACCAATTTTGCCAGCACCTAATGTATGAATTTCTTGTGAACTAAAATGAAAGCTGTGGCATACAATTCTACAGACTACTACAGATTTCATCCTATTTGTTGTTAGAATTAGTAGCAGCACTTGAACAAAGGACATTTTTTTTCATAAACTAGGGCATACTGGTCTCTAATTAGAGGAAACTGCTGCACTCATATGTAGTATTTTTTGGTTGTTTTTGTTTTGTTTTTAGAACAGGATGAGAAACCTTCTTTCTGCCAGGGGCCATTTGGATATGTATAACATCATCCACAGGCCATGCAGAATTAATAGTAAAGACATGACACTGTCAACTGGCAATAAACTTACTTGTCTTTATGCCATGTTCCAAATGATTTGATTAGCTAATATGTCCCTATGGTGTATAGTTTCCTATTACTCCCTTCCTCAAAATACAAATATGTTCTACCAATTCAGATTTGAGCTAGGAAATATGTAGCATCAGTGCCAAGAGTGGAGGGAAATTGTAACACAACCAGGGAAGCATGCAACCAACACTTCAGTAGCTGGACACTGGAGACTCAGGTCTATAATCTGAGCTACTCAGGAGGCTGATGATCACAGTTCAAAGCCAGCTCCAGTGAGAAAATCTGTAAGACCCTTCTCTCCAGTTAACAACCAAAAATCCATAAAGGGAGCTGGGGCTCCAGAGGTAGAGTAGCCTTATTACAAAACTCAAGGGCAGCACCCAATACTGAGTTCAAGCTGAAAGTCAGGCACAAAAACAAAAACAATCAAAACTAACAACAAAAAAACAGAAACTGGGAGAAAGCTCAGAAAAGGACGGCATTGTTTACAAGACAAATGTACACATTACATGTATTGTGAAATGGTAAACTCACTCTACACACCTGAGTAACAATTACATTTAAAAAAGAATGTGAGAAATCCCAAAGCCATAGAGCCTTATGATGTGCTTCTGCTTTCCAGAATTTCAAAGTCCCATCATCTGACCTGGTAGCACATAGGTTGTAGCCCAGGGTGATTAGAAAATATGAAGGCAGAGATCTTTTCAGATTGTCCCAGCAAATCTTTGATTACTTTAAGCAAAAAAGAAAACAAAGCAAAGCAAACAAAATAAACTTTAAGGTTAATTAGGCTGTTATTAACGATTCAGATATTGGTACACTTTGTGGAGAGAAAGGGAAAAAACAAATTCTTTAAATAAGGATACAAGTGGACTCATTGCAACAATGAGATGTACAACACATGTCAAAAACGAACTTTAAAACTTTGGCGTGGGAGGTGGGAGATGGGAAGGGATGGGAAGAGGAAAGAAAGGAGAAGGCAACAATGCTTCATAAGAAATGTACTCATTATTTTGCTCATGTAATGGCAACTTTTCTGTATATTATTTTCACAATTTAAAAAATTGAAAAAAAATATTCCAGGCAGATTTATACTGTTAAATGATGAGTTAGTACATATGTAGTACATTTGTAGATACTGAACTCACATGTGTCGGAAAAATATTCTTGGGTTCATAACTAGAAACTCTGAAGTGTAAGGTATATTAATTTGGTAAGTTTCATTAGGTAGCCAATGAAGAGAACAGCACATGGTATTCAGTCAGGTAAATTAGTTTATTTTTATTTATTTATTTTTGAGTCCAGTCGTGGGGCCTGAACTCTGGGCCTAGGCACTGTCCCTCAGCTCTTCAGCCCAAAGCTAGCTCTAGCACTTGAGCCACAGTGCCACTTCTGGCTTTTTTCTTTTTGCTTATGTGCTGCTGAGGAATCGAACCCAGGCCTCATGCATGCAAGGCAAGTGCTTTACCACTGAGCCGCTTTCCCAGCCCATGCCATACATGGTGGAGAGGCATGTAATAAAAGGGGGAGGGGGGTTGGCGACCCAACCTAGGGCCAAGTTGTATCTAGGCCAAGGACAAGATGAGGTATGCCCAGGTGGGCAAAAAGTCTGGCCACACTGGATCTGGATGTGACCTCAGGGCCTGGGACTCTCCTCTGATCAGATGGAAAGTGTGACCAGCGGCTGATCAGGTTGTGACTTAGCAGGGGGGGATGTGGCTGCTTCCAAGAGTCCCAGATAACTAGGTAACACATAAAGGGTGGAAACTTAGCCAAGAAGTGGGGAGGTGTCTGCATAGGGTCTGCATTGCCTGGGGCAGACCTAATACCAAGTACAGGTAGTACCTCTGCCATGTGATTCCTGACTCCAAACCATTCATTCTCAATCATTTCTTCCTTCCTTCCTTCTTTCCTTCCTTCCTTCCTTCCTTCCTTCCTTCCTTCCTTCCTTCCTTCCTTCCTTCCTTCCTTCCTTCCTACCTTCCTTCCTTCCTTCCTTCCTTCTTTCCTTCCTTCCATCCTTCTTCTTTCTTTGTTCCTTCCTTTGTTCGTTCGTTCCTTCCTTCCTTTCTTTTCTCTCCTCATCTCTCCCTCTCTCGCTCTCTCTACCAATCTTTCCTTTCTTTCACTAAACCTCTCTCTCTCCCCTACCTCAGTATTCTCAACTCTCAAATAATGAACACTTGCTGAGTTGAACTCACAAGCTGGGAAGAGTAGCTCAATGGGCGAATATGAAATTTAATTTAATGTTTCCTTACACCTCTACTACAGATCATTGGAATCAAATAATGAACACTCAGCAGCATGGCATCTCAAGCTATTTGGAGGAGGAAAGCAAGCACGTTTTCACTGCATTCTGTGAGCTCCACCCTGGAAAGATGGGGCAGTCTCCTCCCTCCTCTTGGCTGAATCTCAGCTCAGTTTCTGCATCAGAAGAGGTGACTGCCTCCAAGTGAGCTAGTTACCTAAGTGACACAGGTATTGGGCAGAAATTAGCCTCTTGTGATGCTGAGATTAATGCATGATTCAACATGATCCACTAGTTTGTTGAGATTGGGACTTCCTAAATTTTTGGTTAGGCTATGTTCAAATTGTGATCTATTTATTTCTGATTGCTAACCATGATCATAGTTGTGAGTCAGCACATCAGATCATTCAAAGTCCTTTATCACACATGGAAGACATGAGGTTTTCCAAATGACATACAAGTTGATAGACAACAAAATAAGTCCTTAATTCTGGTTAAGATGTGTTCTTAATGTGAAACAAAATTTACTTAGCAAAATATGACTACTGTGATTATACTTATAAACTTACCCTACATTTTAATATCAAATCATTTATATCAGCCAATGATTAACTCAAATTACCTGTAATCATTTATTTCTGTCATATCTTCTAGAGGTAGGCAGAACTGGATCACACACTATTAACTAAAGTGGTAGAATTTGAGAGGATCACAGTTCTGAATCAGTCTAGGAAGGAAAGTATCACCCATATCAACCTACTAGGTAGGGATATTGGAATGCAATCATGATCCCTGCTTTTTAGGCTGGGTGCAAAACTTGCTACTTAAACAAGAAAGGATTGTTGGAGTGACTCCAGTGGTGGAGTACCTGTCTGGCAAACACAACATCAAAAGACAAATCAACTTTCTAAAATTAAAATAAGAAAAAGAAAGAATGAACAACTCATGTTGAGCATGTGTTCAATGTAAAGATTTACACTAAATTATTGTAGTTATAATGCCATCATTTATTTCTAGGGGCAAGCACATTTTGTGTCAAGCCTACATGAAAAAATAAGACACTATATACAAAGCTTTGGTAAAACACAGGTCTGGCTTACAATGGTGAACTCTTAAGTTTGCATGTGCAGTGGTGTTGCAGGGTTGTTAAGGTTTATGGAAGTCCATCCTTTTGAGGAACTTGACATGAAATTACCTAAACATAGAGTTCACTGGACAGATACTGCTGATATATATATATACACACCCACACACACATATATACACACATGTATGCGTTTGTATATTAAGTGATACGTAAATAAAATAAAATTAACGATGAATAAATTCAGTGAACAGATACCTTTCCCAAATAAATATTTTACCTGAATAAATTCATGTCTTAAACTCTCCAATCACACTTATGTGGCTGCTGATTCCCTTCAGCTTTTTTATGATATTTTTTCTTGGTTTTTCAGATGAAAAAACCTGCCAATAAATATACCTGTATGACATTCCTTTCTTTAAAAAATGAAAAGCAGGTTGTGTAATCTGGCTCTTTATGTGTCATCAAAATAATTTTTTATAATTTCAAGTACATATTTTCTTAGACTTAGATCTCACTCATTTTCTTCTAATAATGCCTATGGGAAGGGGGAAATGAAGGATCATTCTGTTACTTTGGGAGCTTCTGTTATTAATCACTGCAATAATATTATGAAAATGAAACTGAAATTATTTAGAGATTATTTGAAAGTTACCTTTCTACACACTCATGCTACTCACTCAACTATATCACAGGACTTAAAATAAGTAACATTATAGCTGGGAGCCAGTGGCTGATGCCTGTAATCCTAGCTTCTCAGGAGCTGAGATCTGAGGATGATAGTTCAAAGCTAGCCCTGGCAGGAAATCTGTGACACTCTTACCTCCAATTAACAGCCAGAAAACCGGAAGTGGCACTGTGGCCCAAGTGGTAAAGTGCTAGCCTTGATCTAAAGGCTTAGGGACAGAGCTAGGCCCAAAGTTCAAGCCTCATGACCAAGAAAAATAAAAAAGGATAAACAGGAGGGGGAGAAGCAACATTTTAAAGCTTATGTATACATGTACACAAAAATTTTCTAGAAATAAAATTATAATATGCCCTGGACTGGCAAAAAAAAAGAGATTAAAGTGAAATTGACTTCAGTCATTCATTTAGACAATCTATACTGAGGACAAGCTATTGGAACTCACATCACTAACTAAAGGGCTAGAATTTGAGAGGATCACAGTTTAGAACCAGTGTGCAAGGAAAGTAATAATAATTCTCATATCATCCTAAAGCCTGGCATGTTGGAATGCATTTGTGATCCCAGCTACTTGGCAGACAGAGGTGAGGAACTTAGCCTCTGTTCAGCCCTCAGGAAAATTGATGACCTATGAGCAAAGTAACTAAATTGAAAAAGGATTGTTCTAATGGTAGAATATTTGTTCAGCAAAAAAAAATCTAAATTCATACTCATTTCCTAAAAGAGGAAAGAAAAGGGAAGAAAGACAAAGAAAAGAAAGTAGAGAAGGAGGAGGACAGAAGGGAAGGAAGGAAGAAAGGAAGGGAGGAAAGAAGAAAGGAAGGAAGGAAGGAAGACAGGCAGGATGGAAGGAAGGAGGGAAGGAAGGAAGGAATAGAAAGAAAGAAAGAAAGAAAGAAAGAAAGAAAGAAAGAAAGAAAGAAAGAAAGAAAGAAAGAAAGAAAGGGAGAAAGAGAGGTTTAAATAAAAACCTTTGCATGTGTTAGATGTTAATAATGGCACTAAATCTTTTTAGCTATTGATGCAATCATTTAATTCTCTGGGCAGAGACATTTTGTATCAAGCCGTGTTGTACGGACTTGGGACCCCTGAAAGACCACCAGAGACCATGACCAATACGAACAGCAAAAGAATCTTTTATATGCAAGTTCAAGCTTAGTCTTCCGTGCACTCGGTAACTCGGTGATGGTAAGAGTCCCCAAGCACAAAATCAGCATAGCTTTTATAATGTTGAACAAACAAGTTTAGGGAATTTCCACACAAGCAGTTATATAATTGGTTTGAGTCCACCCTAACTGCATTGCCCTTTTTCTCAACTATTGGTATATTCTGTTCCTGGAACACTTGGGCAAGTGTTCTGCTTTCTTAAGGGCGGGAAGGCTTGGTGGCAACCTGTGTTTTCTCTCTCTCTGTCTCTGTGTCTTTCTGTCTCTGTCTCTCTGTCTTTCTGTCTCTGTCTCTGTCTCTGTCTCTGTCTCTGTTTCTGTCTCTGTCTCTGTCTCTCTCTCTCTCTCTCTCTCTCTCTCTCTCTCGGGGTTACTCTGAGGGCAGCCTAGCACAAGATGGTGGGGTTAATCTCAAATTGGAGTTACTTTGGCTCTTCATTCCCTCCTCTTCTTGAGCATCGGGGACCAATCATGTCCCTTAATTGGCACAGTCTTCTATATTTACTGTTTGGTGTTGGGATCTCAGAACTAATAGATGGACTGTGCTGATCCTCTCTTTTACAAAGGACATCAGTCTACAAGGTCTGACTGTGAGTAACAAAATTAACAATACCAAAGTCCCTTACATTTTCTTCCAGCAATTCTGACTCCGTATATCACAGCTAACAATTTTATACCAGCTGTACTTGTAAGCTCCAATTTTAAGACATACTCATACCATTTGCTACATAAACTTTCTCAGGTTTGTCTTCTTTACAAATATTTTAAGACAATCCTTACTTTTTAAATCATTTCTTATCCAGAGGATACCAATTTTTCCCCAATTCCTTTCCTAAGGCTTTCTTTACTACCCTCCTCTTCTTTACAATTCCTTGAGCTTCTTTGTGGCTAGAGTTTAAAACTGCTCATTTTCCCTTTGACTTGTGGAATCAAGTTACCTCAGAAAGCCTCAAGGTACCAGTGGGATGAAAAGCTTGCTAGATTTTAAGGCTAAGATTAGGGCTGGGTCCCATTCCTCTTACTACCTCCATTGATTTTTTAAAAATTCTCTCCTTTATCTTTAAAACTCACCCAGGAGGAAGCAGATTATTACCATATCAGAGCCAACCTAAGCTGTGACCCTGAAGTGCCTAAGGCAAACCAGTGATATCCTTGCCCCAAATATCCACTGTGGGAGTAGAGAAGGTTACCGGATATCACCAAAAGAATGTCCCAAAAGATCTTAGTTTTAGCACCTTTCAACCAGGAAGCAAACTCAAGTGATGGAATCAGGCAGGAGTTCAGTCTACTTTTATGACGGTAGAAGTGGTCTGGATGATGATGTAGATTTCCTCCCAGTGACTGTCAGGCTCTCCTTGAACTTTACCCATTAGGGTGTGCAGCAGCAGCAGCAGGGTCTCTCTGTGGCTCCAAGGGACTGTCACACCAAGTGCTGGGCTGCACATTTCTACACAGACTGGTTAAGGATACATTGCATAGGCTTGGCAGGCTGTGACCCCACTGGTTTTTAAGACTATTTAGACAATAGCCCAGGACAATTTACCAAGATGACAACTTTTTAAACAAATAATTCTTTTAATAAGGCTAGGATTTTCTAGGCAGATATAGAGGGCTCAGGCCTGTACTATTATTTCCCTTACCTTTCCTTCTGTCTATTTTGCCACATTTTAAAAAAAGTGACTCTGGTCCCTTGTTCTTAAAATGGGATGATGGACAAAGATTCATCTTCTGTCACTTCTTCAAGCTGACTTAAGGGTGTTGATCCTACCTAGCCACGAACCTATAACCGTAGCCTTTTTTACAAAGAGGATACCAGGGTTAGATGTCATTAAGAACAACATTTTAACTTTTGACAAATGCACAGACCTTTTTCCTGGCTAGAGCAGTGTAGCTTATTTAGCCTTCTGGTTTGCAAAAGGATCTTTCTGGATGGCTTAGGAATGTGATCTCTAGTAATCCTAACAATGCCTGAGTTTCCTATGCAGGCCTTCGGACAGATATCAATAGAAACACACTCTCAGTTTTACAAACATTTTTGCTGAGCAGATGAATTTCATGTAGCTGGTGTCAGCTCAAAAGTTACTGCCAATTAGAGCTCTTGGCACATACAGGGGTTGGTATCTAAACTATCCTCCTCATTTTACAACCTTAGCTTTTTAGTACTACCACAGATGACTAAGTTCCTGTCCCTTACAAGGTATTTAGTCAAAGATATTAGGCATGCTTACAAACTATTTTCCCGTGACCTCCTGGCTCTGACCAGTTGTAGAAGGGCCACGCACAAATGACTCTAGGATCTGACATTATTTCTGCCATCCAAGCAGTGGCTTATGGTCTCTGGATGCTCCTCCATTGCTTTCGTCCCAGGAGTGTCTTCTCTACACTGGGGAAAACGCCTCATTGACATTTCTCTTAGTTGGTTGCTGGACTTGAACGTGGGCCCTGAGGGCTGTCCATCAGCTCCACAGCTCAAGGCTAGCACTCTGCCACCTTGAATCCTAAAGCAACTCTGCTTGCTCTTTCAGCCTTCTGCTAGCTAGGTAGAGGTGACAGTCTCACATGGACCTTTTTCTGCCCAGGCTGGCTTTGAACCAATTTGCAGATCAATGAGCCTCATAAAAGGCCACCTTCCTCCAGTTTAAAGCAACAAGGTGGTCAACATAGAAGTAACATTTAAGCATGTTCTTACCTGAATCTAATTAAGAGCCAAATTACTTCTGACAAACTTACAAGAATCCTCACTCTTTTTTGGGCGGGCTCCTGAGAACTGTTAAAAAAAAAAAAAAACCTATGAGAGCAAACAAATAGGAATGAAGCAATTATTTTGGTAATCCTTTTTGCACTTTGAGGCAAACATTTAGAACAATTTTACTTTTAAACTTTATATACAGAAATCCATTCCTAATTTTTAAGCCTCCTATTAATCTGGTTTAATATTCTATGCTTTAGATTTTAGTTGCATTTTGAAAAATTCCTTGAGCTCTTGAGGCTAGGTGTCACTCATTTCCTCTTGGCTTCTTGTTTTAAAATAGATACACATTAAAACTTTTAAACTTAAATAATTTTTTCTTAATGCAAAAATTACAATCACCGTCATTGTACCAAAAAGCTAGACTTAACACCTTGATGCCTTAAAAAAAAAACATATCCACTGGCAGAATATCATTGAGAGAAAATCTTAATTTTAATTTTAACACATCCAAGGGGCAGTTTGAGCAATGCTAATCAGATCAACACATCACTCATTTTTACCATCATGTTTCCAGTGTCTATCTGCAGGGAAAAAGGACAGAATAAAGATGGCCCACTTGGTCCTTCCTGTGGAATGGTCATGTACCCATTCTGACTCTTTAGGGTTAGATGAACTGTGTTTGTGCCAGGTTGCCCTTTTCACCATTCGTGGACTCTTCCCAAGGCCTGTTCCACCATGCATGACCAGCTGAACTGCACTACTGCCTGTTCACCCTTCACTCCTAAAGATAGGTATTCTGTTGCCTTCTAAGTTTCTCCTTTCTGTTAAGCCAGATATCTTGATTACAGTGTAAACAGCCTTATGCATTCTAAAATAACAAATTTTCAAGTTAAACAATCCTTAAAAAGCCATTTAAAACAATGTGAAAATTTTATAAAATTTTTCTGGTAATGTCCCAACCTCATAACCTTTTGAATTTTAAACTTAAACTCACTCAATTGTTACAGCATGCTGACATTTTCTATCATGAACGTGTTCACAAACACATAGAAAACACAGATCTTTTTTTTTTTTTTGGGTGGGGGGTCTGTTCGTGGGGCCTGAACTCTGGACTTGGGTGCTGTCCCTCAGCTCTTCAGCTCAAGGCTAGCCCTCTACCACTTGAGTCACAGCACCATTTCCGACTTTTTTCTTTTTCTTATGTGGTGCTGAGGAATCGAACCCAAGGCCTCAGGCTTGCAAGGCAAGTGCTCTACCACTGAGCTACCTTCCCAGCCCAAAACACAGATCTTTAAGTGTGCAAAAAATAAAAATCATTTGTATGTACATTTTTTTAAGTTTTCAAACAAAAATTTAAGACAATATTTCTTTTAAACTAAGTAACTTTGTTGAGCTTCACTTTCCCAGGGCTTGCTTGTTTAGCAAAGCATTTCACCAACTGGTCTTTTGAATACTTTTTGTTGGAGGAAGGCTGGGGGAGGGGGGTTACCTGAAACTAAACTGGCTTGATTTTTATCCAGTTTTAGACAAGAGCACATTACATTGTCGGGACTAGCTGAAAAGTCAAAAGGAGGCACACAGCCTTCTCTGTGAATGAGCCCAGCTGGAGGCTAGAACTTTTATTTCCCCAGAGATGTTCAAATAAGTTTCAAAAACACATAACCAAAAACCCACATTTAAAAGTAGTGCCAAGGGAAGGTGGCTGGGAAGGCTAGGAAGGTGGTTCACTGGTAGCGAATTTGCCTTGCATGCATGAGGGCCTGGTTCAATTCCCTAGCACCATAAGCAAAAGGGAAAAAGCTAGAAGTGGAGCTGTGGCACAAGTGGTAGAGCACGAGCCTTCAGTTGAAGAGTTGAGGGACAGCACCCAGGCCCAGAGTTCAGGCCCCATGACCGGATCCCCCACTCCCCCCCCCAAAAAAACAAAATTAACTAGTACCAATTCTAAAACAGAACTAGACAACACAACAACCAAAGGCTGAGTTTATCCCTACCAGTACTCTGTGCCATTCTCACTCAGCAAGCTGAATCCAGAGTCTGCTGAATGAGCCTACCACTCTTACCCAGAACTTCCCTATCTCAGGAAATATAGAACAGAGAACAATCAGGTCTCAGTGAATGGGGTGACATCTCACCAACATTTGTTGACCCAGGGGCCTTACAAGGTGGAAGAGAAGTCCCAGTCATTTTGGGGCAAGGGAAATAAGTCCCTAGCGGCCATCCCTTCAGAGTGGCAGATTCTCCCCCATACTCAGTACCCCCTGGGTCAAGGCTTAAGGGTAAGATAAACCCCAAATGACAGACAGAACACTCAACACACAGACACAACTTACAAAGGCATGCTGCAGCATTGTAAATTGCCAACCAGAAAGTGCCAGACTACAGAAGGAGAGTTTCCCCCAAAATGGAAAACTTCCCAATACAGGCGGAAAACTTCTCAAAAAATGTCTGCATGAAGTGCCAGACTACAGATGGAAAATTTCCCAAAAAATGTCTGTACTAAACAGCAATCTATCCAGAGGGGTCTGGGGATATCTCCTCATAAACCCCATTGGCAATCTTATAGCACGTCCGCCAAGACTCCTTGCCAACCAGAATACAGACCTCTCGGAAAACCAGAATTACAGATACAGAACCTGCAGGCAACCAAATATACAGAACAGCAATGTCTAGACTTGACAGCTGGGTTTTTTGGGCGTCTGGAGGGTCTTATGAGGCAGATTCCAGACGAGTCCCCAGAAATGTTTTATGGACTTGGGACCCCCGAAAACCACCAGAGACCATGACCAATGCGAACAGCAAAAGAGTCGTTTATTAGCAAGCTCAAGCTTGGTCCTCTGCGCACTGGGTAACCAGTGACACAAAGAGTCCTCAAGCACAAAATCAGCACAGCTTTTATAGTATTGAATAAACAAGTTTAGGGAATTTCCACACAAGCAGTTATATGATTGGTTTGAGTCCACTCTAACCTCACTGCCCTTTCTCTGAACTATTGGGATTTTCTGTTCCTGAAATACTTGGGCAACTGCTCTGCTTTCTTAAGGGTGGGCAGGGTTGGTGGCAACCTGTGTGTTTTTTTTCTCTCTGTCATGGGGTTACTCTAAGGGAAGACTAGCACAAATTGGACTTACTTTGGCTCTTCAGCATGAATAAAATATAGCATACCACATACAAAGCTTTGGTAAAACACAGGTCTGTCTTACAATGTTGGACCAATAGAACTGTATGTCTAGTGCTGTTGCAGGTGTGTCTTAAGGTGTGTGGAGTTTTTCATCCTGATGATCTTGCAATGATGAAATTGACCATCTACACAATTACCTGAGAAGATCCCTGCTGAGACCTCTATTACATCACAGATTAATAAAGAGCAATGTTTACAATGAAATGTATTGAACAACCAGACATCATGACCAAAGTTAGTTTTACCTGATTCAGTGTATTTTTTACACTCTATATCACATGTACAAGTTCCTCATTCCTTTCTGACTCATTATGTTGTCTTTCCTTGTTTTTGTTTTTTTTTCAGAACCAAGGTATAATAGGGCATTTCTTATATTTTTGCCTTCTAGTTTTCAGAAAGCCTGCAGTTAAATAGGCTTAAGTTCCTTTTGTTAGAAAATTAAAAGCACATTGGTTGGGGTCTTCATCATAATTTTGTTATGATCTCAAATACGTTTTAATTTCTGGCATTTTACCTGTATAATCTCACTTCAGTCTTTTCCAAAGGGCACTGTAGTGGAAGGAGGAAATTCAAAGTGGATTCTGGTAGAGAATTTCTGTTACTAAAAACTCTGGCACATAGTAAGGTATGCAACTCCAAAATTATTCATTAGAGAGATTAGTTGAAAGTCATCTTTTTACACACTAATACTCTTTCCTCAACGAAACCACAGGATTTAAAATAACTAATATTTTTTGAAGTTAATGGCACAAATGTGCACGAATTTTCTAGAAATATAATGATCACTCATGATCACTGATACTTCAAAGAATGCTTTCCAATAAGAGGAATCCCCTTCAGACATTTTCATACAATGTGTATCTGCCTGGTAACAGAACCCCAAACTAGACTAAGGCATCTAATAGCTATTTAATTTTTGTTGCCTTTTTTGCAATACTGCTTTCTTATCATATTGATTAGTATGAATTCTATGGCCAGTATAAAATCGCATTTGTAATAAAAGTTACTAGATGGGACCTTCATGGATGAGGTGGTGTGGGGTTTCTTGTGGAACCCTGCCTGATTCAAGGGAGGAGTTAGTATTGGCATTTGGTATATTTCTCTGTGGTGGAGCAGGGTGGGGCTTTGAGGGTGAAGCCCAGTCTGTGTAGGGCTTTCAAACAGCAGGGAGGGGACAGGAAGGACTAGACTTGTTAGGGGCGGGGTCTCTTGTGGAGTAGGTGGGATTGAGCAAGGAGGCTGGCAGGTTGACGGGTTTTTAGTGGAAGAAGATGGGGTCACTGGGTAGGAGGCTGTTTGGGACAGAGCTTTGAGAAGGAAGAACAAGGCTACAAAGGAGATTACTTAGAGGAGGGGTGCTGGTTGAGCACTGTGAGCCCTTGTGGGATATGTAGGGTGAGGTTTTCCATAAGGCAGGGAAGGGAATGGAGGCAAGAGGCTGACAGAAGGTGGGGATTCTGGTGTAGGAATGCGGAGCTATGAAGGAGAGGCTTTTCAAGGTCTGACTTTGAGAGGGCCTGGTGGTACTAGGAAGACTTGGTCTAGTAAGGGGCAGGGTTTCTGGTGGAGAATGGCAGGACTTAGGGAAGTGTGTTAGGGTGGAGATGGGGTTTCTTGCAGAGCAGGGGTTTCTTGCAGAGCAGGATGTAGTCACAATATATGGAGGAGTTTTTCAGGACCAGAGCTTTGTGGTGATAGGATCCAGTGCACTAGCCTAGTTCGGATGGGTTTTCTGGTGTAGCCAGTCACCACTTCAAAAAGAAAAATCAGGTTGGGTGGGGATTTCAGTGTTGCAAGGCAGGACATGGACTTTGGACAGGGTTTCCAGTAGGGCAAAGAAACCTTTAAAAAGGGACTATGGAGGGACAAGGATTTACAGTTCAGCCTGCTGAGACTTCAGAGGCAGGCCAACTGGAGCAGTGGTTTCCAGTGGAGCAATGTGGGTGTTGAGAGATGGGACAGTGTGGTGGGGGTTTTCTAGTGGGGTTTTTCTGGAGCAGGGCATGGGGCTAGTTGGAGGAGGGGCTTTGAGAAGGAGTGGAAGGGCTACAATGGTGTAGGATTATTATGGGCATGGTATCTGATCGTGTAGTGTGTGGATCTGAGGAAGGAGCCAATATGGGGTGGGTTTATCTGGGGAGCAAGGCAGGGCATTGAGAGAGTAGATGTGGGAGGTGGAGAGGCTTGTGGTGGAGCAGGGCTGGCTTTCCAGGCAGGAGATGGGCTATGTGAGAATCTTCTGGCCAAGCAAGGTGGGGCTTCAAGGGCAGTTATAGGCAGGTAGAGGGTTTTTGGTGTAGCATGATGGGCTTTGTGGGAAGAGGTAGGTTCAGGGCTGTGTTTGAGAGGTTAGGCCACTTAGAAGTAGGCTAGTTATGGGAGGAGTTTCTGATGAAACCAGGAGGGGCTTGTGGGAGAAGGATGATTGGGGTGGGGTTGAAAGGAAAGGGAGGAGCTTGCAGATGCTAGGATATGGCAGCAATGAGACTATGTGGTACTATAGTAGTTAGGGGCGGGGTATCTGGTGATTGAGGTGGGGATTGGAGGGAGGAGCCTGATGTAGGCTGAGTTCTTGGTGCAGTAAGGTGGGACATAGAAGGAGATATGGATGTGGCCTGGTTTCTGGTGGTGCAGAGCAGGGATTCCAGGAAGGGGTGGAGTGGAAGAGGGATTTCCCTATGGCAGAGGAGGGCTTTCAGGAAGGAGTCTGGTTTCAGTCAGGCCTTTGAAAGTTTATAGCAGGGCTCCCAGCGGGTAGGTTATTTAAGGTTGGGCTTTTTAAGGAAGAGGCTGACTGCAAGTGTTTCCAGTGGATCCAGTCAAGTTTTATTGGAAGCGGGGATAGGAAAGGGGCAAGACTTAGTGAAGAGTGGGGCTACAAAACATAAAAAGTTACTATTAATAAATACAATATAAGAACCCCATTTTCTGCCAGTGTAGAATTATATTACTTTTATATATGCGAGAGATACTAGAGAAAGTAACCAAGTAATAATTCCTTCCTGGTGAAATTTTTCTTTATTCCAGTTGAGTGAAAATAAAACCACAAGACACATCAGGCTCAGAGGCACACAGGAGACTAAGACACATGAAGCATTGGACTTGATTCCCTATCACTACCATTAAGGATCACAAATAAAAAGTTTAAAATTTCTCACTTGGTCATAATGGGCACTTTTGTGTTAAAATTGTGAATGAATAGAATTTTTACTCTGACCATTTTAGAAATCCTAAAAATAAGTAGTAATGTTTTAACTTTATACAATATTGGAAAGGATACTAAAAATAATTAGGAAAATATAAAATTGTACACAGAATGTTCATTCTCCACCATCAATTCTAATCTAAAAGAATTTAAAACCAGAAAATTACCATATAGTTAGGTTACAGCATGGTTTCTTTTCAGTCATGAAAATGGTGACTTAAGCAATGTGTCTTTATCATTGGATGCATCGATGTTAAAACTTCTAAGAATGTGAAGCACTACTATACAGACCCTGAAGAAACTCAGAAGGAGCTGTGAAATGATGTTGGAATAAAATTAATGACTAATTAGAGTAGGAATTGATCTTCACTAGACAAATAAATACTTTCCAGAAGAAAAGGCTACATTGAAAAATAAACAGTGAAAAGGAAGCAGGCAGGCAGCCCTTGAAGGAGGCATGATTGCAATCTTCTTTTACCTAAGTTACAGTTACTGACCTATGTTCTTCCCTAATGCCAAATAACAAAGCTGTGAAAATGCAGTAATCATTTTCAAGGCATTAGAATTTACAGAAAGAATTCAATGAATGTATTGATAGAAAGTAAAAATAGATGTGTGAGTTAAAGAGTGAAGAAAATATCCCCAACCCCTGGCCCTCCGCTGTGAGAGAGGTACAAGCCGAAACACAAGGAGAATGGACAGAAGTACAGAAGTGCATACCAGTAGTTCACAAGATGCAATGATGAATGTAACAGGGGAGAAAATCAACAAGATCATCACAGGACTTAGAACAAATGGAATGAGAGAAGAAGAGGGAGAGAAAAAAGGGAATATTAAGAGTTTAAAAGTGAACATGTCTGCCAGGACTATCCTAAGCATATATTAATTAAAATGAAGGAAACCATGGAATCTATGTTTCTTGAGTCTGGCTTCCTTCACATAATATGATTGTTTTCCAACTCTTTCCATTTTCTTAAGCAAGGGGATGTGTCATTCTTTCGGATAGAAGCATAAAATTCCATTGTGTATATATACCACATTTTCTTGATCCTGTCATCTATTGAGGGGCATCTTGATTGGTTCCATATCTTAGCTATAGTAATAATGCTGCAAAAAACATAGTTGTAGATTTAGTGTGGTTTAGCTTGAGATCATTTCCACAAGTGCCCAGGAATGGGATTGCTGGTTCCAGAACTATGTTCATTTGACCTTACAAAATGATGCTAATTGAAATGAACTCTAAGTCATAGAAACAACAAGTCTTTTTTTCAGATATCAACCTTGATGTAGGTAAAGTAGTGTATCTAGATCTTATTTTTATTTCATTTGCCTTTTTCCATTGGTTTAACTCTGGAAATCTCTGTCTTGATTCTGGTACCTTCCATCTTGTATATGCATTTATCTGATTTGGAGAAGGAAATGGAAAAAATATAGTGATGAAAGAAGTACAAAGAGTGCCCCATTGCAACAATGATATTCACACGACACTATATTGGAAATGAACTTTACAACTTTGAGGTGAGGGTGAGGTGTGGAGGGTAGGAAGGGATATGAGAACAACAATGGAGTGGGTAACACTATTCAACAAGGAATGTACATTACTCATGTAACTGTAACCACTCTGTATATTTTTGAAATGAAATAAAATATAAAAATTGAACCTATCCTAGAAAAGTATATCCTTTTCAAAATAATATATCTGTTACAGTACTTGTAAGGGATTCTAGCTCAAGCTGTTAGACCTGGAAAGGGATATATTGGGAAGCCATCTCAAACAGCAGTCAAAAGGCTGAGAGCTGTGCTCTGCAAAGGTCAAAGAGTCAAGGGAAGACAGGGATATGAGTTATTACCTCAAGAGTATTTAATTTAGAGCTGTGGGATGCTAAAACATTAAGACTTTGTAGACAAGATAGATGTCTGTGTTATGGTTGTAATGACCATTGCTCCCTTCTGCTCCCTAACAATAAGGGATTCAATTATCACTATGTATACAAACAATATCTCATGTCAATAGTTGTAACCACCAGCAAGATTGATGCCTTAGTTTGTGGACATACCTGTAGCCACTGACCCCTCCCCCCCTCCCCGTAGTAGAAGGAATATAAAGCATGTCAAGCAGGATTTAGGGATCCAGAAGCTGGCAATGAGGCTTTGGGTCCTCTGGTGTCTTCTTTCCTATTACTTCCTGTGATTTCTCAGTTCTTTGGCCAGGTATCCCATCATCTTTGCTGTCCCATGGTTGTGGTTAGGGACATTACTGATATTCTGAACACCTCAAAACAAACTATGGAAAAACACTTCCTCAAAGAAGATTGACAAACTTATAGGAGCACCTGGACAGATCCCAAACATCAGCAGTCATACTGTGATCCTCTAGCAAAAAAGTACTATTTAGGAGTATCTTAACTTCTGATAATATAAGAGATGGATAATTGTCCCTTTTGTGTATTTGGTATTGCATAATTTTTCCGAAACACATATACATTGTGAAATAATTTTATTTATTTCATAGGTCACAGACCACGTCACTGGAGTGATGACCCTAATGTCTTATCTCAGTTGCCTGATTCAGACTTGTGAATTGCCTAATTATGAATGTTTCTTCATGAAACTCAACAACACAGAATGAAGTGTCAGGGTTAGGCCATTCCATACCTGTAAGGATTTTTACGTATATTAGAGTAATATACACCTACACTGCTCAGCACTTACGGCACATTGGTATGTTATAATTATCTTCAGATCAGAAACACGCTAGAGCTTAAAGTAGAATGATGGGCTACACATTTTCAATGCAAGAGTGATGATCATCTCCTGCAATTATTCTCAGTGGAGAATCCTTCCTATACATTTTACTGACTTAGCTTCTACTCTGTGCTTTACCATTATCAGACAGGGTCACACTGTATTGAGCCACAATACTGCAGCAATCTTAGCTGCCTTTGAATTTTACCTTCAATCTTGATACCAAGGTCAACTCTGTAACTCTAATAACATAGTTAATTGACACCCGAACTTTTCAAGCCTGGTTAAAAATTCAGCTATCACTGCTCATTGCCAGTGTTAAAGATCTCACTCCTTTAGATTTGTTGTGCATCTTCTTGTATTTCCAACACTGCCTTAGATGTTGGTTTTTGAAGTAGAGCTTTTAGTTTGCATTTGATTTATGGAGGTGTTAGTGATACCAGTTGATCTGCATATATTATAATGTAAGTAATTTGATGTTTTGACATATGAATTTAATTTTGGCATTGAAGAAGTGAATACACATCACTCACAAAAGTTTCTTTATGTGTACTGGTATTACTTTCTTGTGAACTTCCTAAAAGCCAGCCATGGGAGCACATGTCTCTAATCTCATCACTTCTGTCACTGAAACAAGGCTTGAAAGGTCCAGACTACTTGGCACTTCATAGTGAGAACCTTTCTACAGAGAAGGGGAGAGAATAGCAAAAAGAGCAAATGAATCTTCCAAGAGTTTTGTTACATATTCTTTACACTTAGCCATTAAGACCACTATAATAGTATTTTTTATGACTTCTTACCTACTATTTTCCTGTTCTGAGCTGTTTTGTTTATGGATCTCTAAGAAATCATGTAAGAATCGCATAAGAAATCTATATAAATCATATAAGAAATCATAAAAAATAGTTTTGTTGGGATATTTAATCCAAAAGGAATAATTTCAGGAAAGTATTAAGCATATAAAATGTAATGCAGAGCTGGAAAGGTGGCCCAGTGGTAGAGCGCTTTGACATGGATTTGTTCTCCTTAAGCAATTACTCCAGGAATAATAAACAGTGGAACTGAATGATGTTAACTCAAGTATTTCTTTAGAAATTAAACCAATCTTTATTTGCTATAAAGATCACTTACAATGTCATTACCTACACCCTTTTCATTTAAAATATTTATATTCTGTAGCAATGTCATTGCCGTTATTACCATGCATGAGGCCCTGGGTTCGATTCCTCAGCACCACATAAGCAGAAAAAAAAAGCCAGAAGTGGTGCTATGGCTCAAGTGGTAGCTTGCTAGCCTTGAGCTGAAGAGTTTAGGGACAGTGCGCAGGCCCAGAGTTCATGCCCCACGACGGGACCCCCCCCAAATGTAATGCATTGACTCTTTATTGAAAACTTCAGCAGTTGTAGTTTATTTATTCTGATAACAAAGATTATAAACTAAGTTACAATGGTATTCCAAATGGAACTCAGAATTAGAAACATGAAAGGTAGCACTAAAGAATGCTACTGCTACCACTAATCGAGTAAGAATGAAATTTAGGCAAACCTCCCTCAGAGTAAAAGCCACTGGACAACCCCAACATTGCTTTCATTGTTTCATATGAAGAAAAGACTTTTTTTTAAAGTGAAGACAGTTTTTCACAGATATTTATATCAATTAGGTATGTATTTCTTAAGGCCTTCAGGAAGAATGCTGTGATCATGTTGATGGAAGCTGATTTCTTTTTTTTTTTGGTCCGGTGGTGGGGCCTGAACTCTGGGCCTGGGTGCTGTCCCTCAGCTCTTTAGCTCAAGGCTAGCGATCTACCACTTGAGCCACAGCGCCACTTCTGGCTTTTTTCTCTTTGCTTATGTGGTGCTGAGGAATCGAACCCAGGGCCTCGAGCATGCAAGGCAAGCGCTCTACCACGGAGCCACCTTCCCAGGCCCTGGAAGCTGATTTCTACACAATGGAAGCTGGTGTCTACACAATGTGCAGACACCATTCCAAGCACTGCACCTGCATTAGGGTAATTTTAGTGCTCGTGAGTATTTTTCAAGTTAAGAAATGAATTAAGTATTTTATTAAAAACAGAAGTAGGCATAAGGCTAAACAAATTTCCTAAGTACCTAAGACTGATCAGTTGTTGTAGACCCATAATTCAAATCCAGGTTTCCACCAGGCATATCTGAGGATATTCTGTGTCACATTCATTACCTTTCAAGAGCTATGGAGCAGATGAACCCATATTATCTTCCTAATTATGGTAATAACAGCAATGACATTGCTACAGGATATAAATATTTTTAAATGAAAAGGGTGTGGGTAATGATATTGTAAATGATCTTTATACCAAATAAAGATTGGTTTAATTTCAAAAGAAATACTTGAATGAACATCATTCAGCTTCCACTGTTTATTATTCCTGGAGTAATTGCTTAAGGAGAACAAATCCATGTCAAAGACACTTGTGCTGATGAACACAGGCTTTTAGCATTAAGTAACTTGAATATACAGGGAATAGTTTGTTGTGGATATATAATCCAAACAAGTAATTTTTGTGGCTACTTACTTCCTTGTTGTACCAAAGAAAATCTGTTCCGTATTCTAAAACATGTATCAATTTAATGGATATTAGTGATATCAGTTTGAATTAGGTGTGCGTAATATATGGAATGTATGCTATTACATAACATATGAATGTTATAGTTATAATGTATCATTACTGATATTCTATAACTACTATAAATAATATATGTATAAAACTGGTTTTAGTATTATACTGTGAAGGATAGAAGGAATGACAACTTTATTTATATAAATATATTTGTAAGTTGTAGTCACATAAGTTATTTTTGTGCCAATACTGAGACGAACTATGGTCTGGGTGTTGTCCCTGATCCATTTCACTCAGACTAGCTTCATATAGCTATCTTCAGAACTCAGCACCTAAGTAGCTTGGATTGCAGATATTAGTCATGTTAAATTTTTTAATTCCATCCTTGGTAGGTTCGTACATAATTATTTTTGAATGTTCAATTATATTATGATAGTCCATTTCTAAACCAATTCAGAATAAATAACTACTTATTGGAGAAAACTATATATTGCAATTGAAATTGTAAGGACCCTACTTTACTATCAATTTTCAAAGATATTGCTAGTTTAATTCCTGGACAGACAAGTAGAAAAATTAATTTATGTGTGCATAATACATGTAATATACTATATTACATAATATACAAATAATATATTTATAATATATGCATAATTAGGGATATTCTATAATTACTATAAATAATATATGTATAAAACTGGTTTTAATATTATACTGTGAAGGATACAAGGAATGACAACATCCCTATCTTAACTATCTCATTTTCAACAATATGTAAACTAGGCTATAAACATATATCATCAAGAAAGCACACCTGTGCAATCACATATTCACCTTCAAATATTCTCCTCATCACTATCAACATCCTCTAAGATTGGCTGCAGTTATCTACAACAAACACTTTGTGATACTTTCTGGGTAATGTTGCTTGTCTTCATCCTTATCAGCCCTTCAGCAACTTCAGTGAAGAGCATTTTCTCCTGCTTTGCCTGTAGATGATATCATCCCAGCAAAGAAACTGTGGCTGGCACTTGAGCACTGGTATATTCAGAGGTTCTTTGGTTGTGTTTTAGTGTAAATGAAAACATACTGATTTGAAAATACTATAAATATTCGTTCTTTAAATTTACTGTTAATTTAAATATAATAGGGGTGGTTTTAGTAGTGCATGCCTTTAAATCTAGCTATTTAAAAGTCTGGAAACAGAGGATCATAATTTTAAGCTAGACTAGGGAAATGAACCATGAGACACTTATCTTCAACTAAGAACCAAAAAGCTAAAAGTGGAGCTGTGGCTCAAATGGAAGACTGGCAGCCTGAGCATAAAAGAAAAGTAAAAGAACCTAGGCCCCTAATTTAAATCACAGTATTAGCACTCATATACTGTATATACATATACATGGTTCCTAAAATATCCTTTGAGTTAATTTGTCAAAACCTGGTCATAGATTACATATGAGGTGTGAAGAAGTATGTAAGTCTGAAGTGACCCGAAGGTATTTTGACAAGACAACTAGAAGAGTTGTCACTTAATCGAACAGTAATGAGGGATAGGTTTGTAGATAAAGATCAAAGCTCACTTTGGGATCTTTTGAGTTTCTTAAAATCAGCAGCTAGGAGTTGTCAGTAGACAGGATGCTATAAAGGACTTGAATTAAAGAAAGAACAGAGCTGGAGGAAAAAAACAGAAATAGTTACATGTACTCAATGGTAACAATCATGAGAAGGAAGATTACAGAACTAAGCCCTGAGATACACAAATATATAAAACATGATAAATGAAGAAAAACTAATAAGGATGTAATGCAGACTTATAGGGATAGGTATTTTTAATGTTTAAGGGCTATGAAGTGATTGTGTGATGACCTAAAATTTAAGAAATTGGTAGGGTCAACTATTCCTTGGGCCAATCATAGCTGATAGTTTAAGTAAAAAGGGGCCACAATAGTGTGTCTTGATATATCAAAGTGAAAACAGATCAATATTTGGAAAGCCATTTTTTGGACATGTAGTTGGAGTGACAATTACTGCAGTTTGTTCAAGTGTCAGTAGAAGGGTACAGTTTTAGCACAATGATAGAAATCTTTCAGGGATCTGGTAGATTTTCCCTCTGTCTTCAATTTCCCTTTTTTTTTTTTTTTCTGAGAACTAAAATATCATCACTGGAAGCCAGTCTCAAATTGTGCTTTTGGCAAGTTACCAGATATTCAGTCTATCACATGCCCAAATGACAGAGAACGGGAACAGGTATACATTGAGCACTCACAGTAGACTGGTCTCTGGAATTTCTCATGAAGAGCCTTCTGCCGCTGTGGGATAGATAGGGCTGGATAATATACAAAATAGCCATCATACATTGAAATTATTCTGCTAAGTTGACACCTGAGATACTGGATATTTTAACTGCATTGTATTGATTTTGATGAATCAGTTAATCAGATTCCTTATACCATATCATGTTACTAGACTGTGAAATGCATGTTTATTGCATTTTCTTTGTATAACATATAGTATGTTTTGAAATTTGGTATAAATCATTCATCATTTTATTTTTTCAATATGGATTACTCCTAGTTCTCAAGCGTGGGGAAATGCCCTGGAACTTTGTACCTTGAAGTCATATGTTGCCATGTGTCATATCCTATTTTCCTTGTACAGAGTTGGTAATAAATCATATGTAATTTATTTTTTATTTTAATTTATTGTCTATTGCAGAGTTTGAACGAGGCCCTGGGCACTGTTCCTGAGGTCTTTGGCTCAAGGTTATCTCTCTACAACATCGAGCCACAGTATCAATTTTAGTCATGTGTGATTAGTTGGTGATAAGTGTCTCAAGGGAACTTTTCTGCCCAAGCTGGCTTTGAACTGTGATCCTCAGATATCAGCCTCCAGATTAGCCAAGATTACAGGCATGAGCTACCAGCACCTGGCTATACGTAATCTAAACTGAAGTTTTCTTCAAGTGTTTAATCCTACATTGAAGTTATTTTTCTTACAAACTTCCTAATACATATGTAATCTATTCTATTTTGAAAAGTACTGCTGTACCTCCCACTTATTTGTGGCATTTCTGAAATCCAAGTTCCTCTGTGTTTCAAGGTGGATACTTTTGCCTGTAACAAGTATTGTTGTTAAACACATAACATCTGGCTACTTAGAAAACAAAAGATGTGAAACTACTGTAGCCAGATAAAGAACTTCCAGGACAATTCAAGGGCAACTCATGTACTCTCTGTGTAGCTGAATAGGGACCATAGAAAAGAAATTCTTATACTTGTAAGTGATTGAGTGTGTGTGCACATAGATGATCACTTGTTTATCTGTTGCTATAGTTTTACACATTCACTAGTAAAACAATATCATATATATATGCAGATCACAGTTTCCAAAATCCAGGAACCACCTCCATGGGCATCACTTTCTTTTTTTTTTTTTTTTTTAATTTAATTTTATTTGTGAACATACTGTACAGAGGAGTTACAGTTACATGGGCAGGATAATGCGTACATTTCTTACCAAGCATTGCAGCCTCCTCCTTTGTTTATCCTTCACATCCCTTCCCAGCCTCCCCCCTCCCCCCCCCCCCCCCCCCCCCCCGCACCAACGTTGTAAAGCTCGTTTTGGACATGACAACTTGTACTTCTCATTGTTGCAACAGGTCCACCTGTATCCTTAAACAACTGGTTTTTCCCCATCTCCTCCACAAGTTATACTGACATCAAATATACTGAAAGCAGGGGTTATACTGTGGAGGAGGGACATACAAAGCAACAAAGAGATAATCTTATAAATGTGTTAGAAACACATGCATGAAAGAAAAAAAACATTAAAATACACATCTAAGGGTTCATTTTCCTGACATCACATTATCTGACCTTTTCCGCTTGACTCATACATATACTAGATATTACAAATAAGGGAAACCATGGGACCTACGTTTCTTTGGGCCTGGCTTACTTCACTTAATATAATTTTTTCCAAGTTTTTCCATTTCCTAACAAATGGGGCAATGTCATTCTTTCTGATGGAGGCATAGAATTCCATTGTGTATATATGCCACATTTTCTTGATCCATTCATCTACTGAGGGGCATCTGGGTTGGTTCCATATCTTAGCTATGGTAAATAATGCTGCAATAAACATAGTTGTGCTGGTAGCTTTAGTGTGGTCTTGTTTGTAAACATTAGGGTAAATGCCCAAAAGTGGGATTGCTGGGTCATAGGGGAGCTCTATGTGAAGTCTTTTGAGGAACCTCCATACTGCTTTCCAAAGTGGTTGAACAAGTTTACATTCCCACCAACAATGAAGTAAGGTTCCTTTCTGTCCACATCCCCTCCAGCATCTGTTGTTGTTAGAGTTCTTGATTTTTGCCGTTCTAACTGGAGTGAGGTGATATCTCAATGTTGTTTTGATTTGCATTTCTTTTATGGCTAGGGATGTTGAACATATCTTCATGTGTCTATTGGCCATCCTTCTTTCTTCTTCAGAGAAGCTTCTCTTTAAGTCTTTCGCCCACTTACTTATTGGGCAGTTGTTTCTTTGAGGATTTGTTGTTGGGTGGTTTAATTTTTTGAGTTCCAAGTATATTTTAGATATGAGACCCTTGTCCGTTGTATGGCTAGTAAGGGCATCACTTTCTTATGTTGCTTTTTGGGTAATAAGAATGAAACCTGGAACTGTCCAGTGGTAGAGAAATTACTCAGCAATTCTAGCATTTATCTTTCAATATATTGCTTGTTCCTAACACTAAAATTAGAAAGACTGTTAATATATAATGTATGTTATATAGAATATATTTAATATATTCTATATAACATATAATATATTGCATATTATAATGTATGCTATATATAATACCTGACAGTAGTATATATTTGCAAGGAAAAATACAATAAACGTATCAATGTCCATACTTTCCTAGCCATAATTAAGTTCAGTAGATTTAGGTGCATTACATCTCAATAGGAAAAGTATACTGAAGTTCTGAGGACCTTGAGCTAGATAAGGAGAATTCCTGTAAAAGAAGCCTCTCCTCAATTATGAGAAAAGATGTTTGGAAATTTGTTTGGGTTTTTTTTTTTGGGGGGTGGTAATGGGGCCTAACTCTGGGCCTGGGTGCTGTCCCTCACCTCTTCAACTCAGGGCTAGTGCTCAACCACTCAAGCCATAGCACCACTTCTTTTTTTTTTTTTTTTTAATATTTTTTTATTGTGAAAATACTGTACAGAGGAGTTACAATTACATGGACAAGATAATGAGAACAATTCTTATCAATCATTGTAGCCTCCTCCTTTGTTTACCCTTCCCATTCCTTCCCAGCCACCCTCCGCCCCCCCCCCCATTAACTCCCCCCCACACCAAAGTTGTAACGTTCGTTTTTGACATGACAACTTGTACTTCTCATTGTTGCAACGGGTCCACCTGTATCCTTATTTAAACGACTAGTTTTTCCCCTTCCCCTCCACAAATTATACCGACATCAAATACAGTGAAAACTGGGGTTATACTGTGGGGGAGGGACATACAAAGCAAAAAGAAACAATCTTATAAATGCATTAGAAACAAATGCATGAAAGAAAAAAAACATTTAAATGCATATCTTAGGGTTCATTTTCCTAACATCACCTTATTTGACCTTTTCTGCTTGACTCATACATATACTAGATATTGCAAATAAGGGAAACCATGGGACCTATGTTTCTTTGGGGCCATAGCACCACTTCTGGCTGAGGAATCGAACCCAGGGCCTCATGCATGTAAGGCAAGCACTCTAACCACTGAGCCACCTTCCCAGCCCAAGTTTGGTAGTTTTCGAGAAGAGGAATTTGGCATTTGCTTTGCATCCTTGATTAGTAGGTATCATTTTGCTCCAAATTTTGTCTCCTTTTATGTTCCCTAAACACTTACACAGGATCATCATTCCATAGCATATCGTTAAGTCCTTCTTTTACTTCTTTTATCATTATTGTTTTGTTGTTGTTGTTTTGCTGATGCTGAAGCTTGAACTCAGGGACTAGGCAGTATCCCTGAGCTCCAGGCTAGTGATCTACCACTTGAGCCACAGCACTACTTCTGGATTTTTCTTCCTGGGCATGCTTTGAATCATAATACTCAGATCCCACCATCCTGGGTAGCTTGGATTACAGATGTAGGCCACCAGGGCCCAGCAAGTACCTCTCTTTTAGATATTATTCTAAAAGCCTCCTATCCAAGGTCACTCCTAAGATAGTAAACGGAACTATGCCAATAGTTCCTTCACACTCTCATCTCCTGTTATGGCTATGGTGTGTCTTTCCATCTTATTTTGAACCTACTTGACTGTTCTCTCCCTTATCCATGGTTCTAGGTGTGTTACTAATAATTAACTAAATTTAGTGGGTATAAACCCTAAATCACTCAACTATAAATTTCATTTAATTTTTTCAATATGATTGTTTTTCTGTACAAATATGAGCTTATACTCAGCTTCTTGCACCTACCTCTTGGCATAAGCAGAGCCTAGGCTTATTCTACCTCAAATACAAGAGGTTAGCCAAATAATTACCTACAGTATTCCTGCCTAGGAGTCAGGACAAGTAGTTGAGTGCCTGAAAGAAGCAATGCATTCCTGGCATGGGAAGGGGTGGGAGAGACAAGAGCCTAGAGAGCAAACTGGCAGTCACAACATTTAACAACTTCTCCTTTGGGGAAACTGACCTCCTGCAAAGAGGCGGTGAGATAACACCTAGTGAATTTTCATATATGAAGGAAGTTGTCATGTCTCACTACACAACTCACTTGTAGTCAAAGAGAGGGTCATTGTTTTGTGTCCTCCATAGGTCCAGTCTCACTTAATCTCCATCTTAGACTTTGCCCAGACTCTATTCCTACCAGAAGATCCCTAATGAGGAGAAAAGTGTGATCTCTTGGCTTCTGACTGGCCCTGTGGGAACTGAGGCCACTTTTAGTTTTGAACCTATTCCTCCTGACAAGGCGGTGGTGGGTGGTGGGAAAGCTCATTCTCTGAATTGTGCCCTAGTACCAAATCTCTTCAGAGAAAGCCAAGGAATTACAGATTCTGCCGGGGGGGGGGGGGGGGGGGGGAGGGGGAGGGCGCGGTGAGTTTCTCCATATCCAAAGAGTTCAATTAATATCTGATTATGAGGCCCAGGTGTAGGTCCTTCACCAGATCCTTCAAGCTGGAGTGGATGTTAGCTCAGACTCCAGGCCATCCTCATATTTCTCCAGCTCTTTCTCATGAACAAAATGGTCATAGGAGTTGAGTTCAGAAACAAGGAGAAATGAGAAAAGCAGAAGAATCATTGGCACGGGGAGGAATTAGAAACTTTGGGTGGAAAAAGGGCTCAGAAAATCTAGGATCACTCACATCATTTGGGAATCACATCATGAGATTAGGAAATAAAAGTAATAAATTACTACCTAATTAGTAACTCCACTGCTCTGACTATATTACAAGTGTTCTGTCAAAAGGTACTGTCCTAGCTCTATTTTGATGAGGAAAATGGAGCACATTCACAAAGTTCTCAGTATCTTCATCCATAGCCAGGTTGTTCTTACTCTCTACTTTTCTGTAACTTTCCTTTGCTGGATTCTATCAATGACACTTGAAAGTGTTATCATCTTCAGACATGTAATTATATTTTCTTTTAATCCATTTGTTATAAAAATAAAACAAATTATGGGGAAAACTATGTCTATGGTACATTTTCTTCCAAGGCATATTTATTTTATGTTAAGTATTATTTTAATAGTTTCATTTTTAAAACTTGAGGAAAATGTTTTGTTACTATTAGCACTAATTATTGCACCTGTTTTTGTATTTTTCCATGTCTGTATGTTTGTTATTAAGCTTCTAAAATTTTCTTTTCCCCCAACTGTTGCCTTCTTAAAATTTCTTCAAATTATAAACTATATATAATAGTCCTGTATGTGTTCACTGATATATTTAAATTTTGATCTAATACCCACATATTATAGGATCTCTTCAAACTCTTGTAATTGCTCTGAAAATCTGTATGGAGGTCCCTCATTAAAGTAAAAACACAATGCCACAAAACCCAGTGAAAATAGGATTAGGTATCTATCCAAAAATATTTAGCAATGATACAGTAGAAACATTCACTTCTCACTGGGTGCCGGAGCCTCACACCTGTAATCCTAGCTACTCAGGAGGCTGAGATCTGAGGATCGAGGTTCAAAGCCAGCCTGGGCAGGAAAGTCTGTGAAACTCTTATCTTCAATAAACCACCAGAAAACCGGAAGTGGCACTGTAGCTCTAGTGGTGAAGCACTCGCATTGAGCTGAAGAGGTGAGGGACAGCACTCAGACCCAGAGTTCAAGCCCATGACCGACAAAAAAAAAAAAAAAAAGCTGATAATGAGCTGAGCTGCTAGAGGTAGTTTCCCTAAAGATCTAAGAGCTAAAAGTGGAGAGGCAAACCCAGAGCTCTGCACCACATCAGTCCACCATGCCAATTGCTTCTACCATAGTACTAGCTACCCAGTTTGCACACTCATGACCTTTTTACCCTGATTGTGCCCCACAATCCCTCACAACTTTTACTCTTTCACTTTGTCTATGCTTTCTTGTCCCTGCTAAACTCTTCTGGATGCCTGTATTAGCTACCCCAACCCTTGCAAAGCTGTTGCTGCTACCCAATTTCCTGCCACTTCAACTCAGTTATTACAGTCACAATTACCCTTTCCCTGGTATCCTAGTCTCTGCTACTCTTTTCTGCTACCCATAATTCATAACACCATGGTTCCAGCCACTTGACCCCTGACACCCTTGTCTCTGATACCACATTCCCAAACAAAACAAGGGAAGAGTGGGCACAGACAGTCGACTTGGGTACTCCTCTTGCAAGCACATTGGGACATTATTCCTCAGGTATTTAACACAAGGGACTTACTAGCGGTGGAAAGAAATGAGGTTACTCAGAGATGACTAATATCCAAGGATATCAACTGACAATTTGTTGCTAGGAAAAGAAAGCCCTAAGGTGAAAGTTAATGAGAAAAAGTTTTACAAAGATATTGGGGATTGGGCTGGGAAGGTGGCTCAGTACTAAAGCGCTTGCCTCGCATGCATGAGGCCCTGGGTTTGATTCCTCAGCACCACATAAGCAGAAAAAGCCGGAAGTGGCGCTGTGGCTCAAGTGGTAGAGTGCTAGCCTTGAGCTGAAGAGCTGAGGGACAGCGCCCAGGCCCAGAGTTCAGGCCCCACGACCGGACCCAAAAAAAAAAAAAAAAAGATATTGGGGATGATGCATTAGGTTTAGCTTAGTCCCTTCTACTAGTGATCTGAATTATTTTTTGACATAGATATGTAACTACTTTGCATTTTAAAAATTATATGAAGATGCACCTTTATGAAATAGTTGCATATGATCACGTTAATGATATTCAATATTTTATGTTCAATGTTATGCTCATGAGGCTGCCTTTGGCAATATGAATTGAGCTCTCTAACAACAAATGGAATTTCATTGTCAAATACTACAAGGAGATTACTGATGCTAGTACCAAAATGAAAGCTGGAACAAAAAAACTGAAGAAAGCTGCAAGTTTGATGGGAAGGAGTCAGTGGTAAGGGCTATGATGAAAGAGAAATTTTTCACCATGGAATCTTGGAAGAATAGAATGTGTTTTGTTGAATTACTAGCTT
This sequence comes from Dipodomys spectabilis, assembly GCF_019054845.1. Taxonomy (NCBI): domain Eukaryota; kingdom Metazoa; phylum Chordata; class Mammalia; order Rodentia; family Heteromyidae; genus Dipodomys; species Dipodomys spectabilis. Next base: position 380,132 of record NW_024871264.1, on the reverse strand, counting down.
TTAAAACCTTCTTAGAAAGCAGAACATTATTTTTATTCTTGCTTTTTGGTAGCCGTTTAATGAATGGTTTAACAAAAAAATTATCAAAATGACTGAAAATTAAATGATGTGAATTATCAGATTAACATTATACCTAAAGTTGCCCTGAAATGCAGGAAGATTGGATTCTTTTCTATTAAATTAATGGAATAAACTTCCTTTTGAATGGTTGAACAGTCCATGACACTTGTTCCAAACAAGAAAAGATACTGGAGAGAAAAAAAAAGAGGAAGGAGACTCAACACAGCTGAAATTAGCATGTTCTCATTTGGAGTTTAATGGTTTTTTTCTACAAAGAATAAGAACTTCATCTTAACATAATAATTTCAAAATGGATGTGCTACAGGATAGCTTGTAAATGTAATATTTAATGCTGTTGAATTACTTGAAGACAAATGTTTACAGAAAACTTTAAATTCCAGAAAAACTGTAATGTTCCAATAAACACCTGGAAGAAATATAATTTAAAAATTCATGGTTCAAAGCAAACCCTGGCAGGAAAGTCTTTGAGACACTTATCTCCAAACAGGAAGTGGCACTGTGTCTCAAGTGGAAGAGGGCTTCTCTTGAGCTGAAGAACTCAGGGATACATTAAAACCCAGTCCCTGAGTTCAAGCCCCAAGACTGACAAAAAGAAATTTTAAAAAATTAAAGCATTAGGGATGGGAAGAAGACTCAGTGGTAGGGTGCTTGTCTCTCATGAATGAGGTCCTGGTTTCAATTCCTCTGCACCACATAAGCAGAAAAAAATGGAAGTGGTGCTGTGGCTCAAGTGATATAGCTTTGAGCTGAAGACCTCAGGGACAGTGCCCAGACCCAAAGTTCAGGCCCCCTACCAACAACAACAACAACAAAAATTAAAGCATCAAACAACCCGAAGAGGTTATCCAGAATAATGAGTGCGGCATTATCCGTTTACATGACTTAGTGACTTGAAACCTAGTTTACCAGGGGAGGTGGTGGGCAATTTGTGTCTTTGCCAAAACCTGTGAAATTATTTTGTACTTTCCCAAGGAGGGACAAAACAGGGAATGGGGGGAGGAGGATAGGTGTTTGGCGGCCTTGCCTTTTGGTTCAGTGATTGTTTTCTGGAGTCAAATTCAGAGAAATCCTGCTTGCAATCCTAGTTGCAAGGGGAATGAAGAAGCCAAGCCCTGGAAGTGGACTTTGCACTGTCCTTGGCACGGTTCCAACCACCACTGGATAATCCAAGTCCCATTTCAGGACCAAGATGCCTTGAAGACTACTGATCCACTGGGCAGGTGGACCTAACCACAGCCAGGAAAGGCAAAAAATTCAATGCCGAGGGCAGCACTGGAAATCTACAACAGGCAGAGATTTTTTAAATATATTTTATTGTAAAAATACTGTACAGAAGGGGTTCAATTACATGAGTAGGGTAATGTGTACATTTCCTATCGAGCATTGTTACCTCCTCCTTGGTTTTTCCCCTACCATCCCTTCCCTCCCCATCTCTCCAACTCCTCCCTCCTCAATCCCTGCCTGACATTGTAAATTCATTTTCTACATAGTGTCCTGTACATCTCTTCATCACAATGGGTCAACCTGCAGCCCCATTTAAGCATTTTGCTATATCCTTTCCACTCCCCAAATCACAAAAGTGAATATACAAGATGCAGAACATTGGAATCAAGTACAGTGAAAACAGGGATTATACCGTGGGGGGATGAACCTACAAAAGAATCACATACTGCATTATAAGTATATTAAAAACAAAACCAAGACTGACTTGTGGTATATTTCACTTAACTTCATCTTATGTGGTCATAATAACATAACTTTTGATCTTTTCTGCTTGTCCTAGACATGTACTAGTCCTTGCAAATAAGGGAAAGCATGGGACCTATGTTTCTCTGGGCCTGGCTTACTTCACTTAATATAATTTTTAACAAACCTTTCCATTTCCTAACAAATGGGGCATTGTCATTCCTTCTAATGGAGGCATAGAATTCCATTTTGTGTGTGTGTGTGTGTGTGTGTGTGTGTGTGTGTGTGTGTGTGTGTCACATTTTCTAGATCCATTCATCTACTGAGGGGAATCGGGTTTGGTTCCATATCATAACTATAGTGAGTAATGCCGCAACAAACATGGTTGTGATGGTAGCTTTGGTATGACCTTGTTTGTGATCATTTGGGTAAATGCCCAAAAGTGGGATTGCTGGGTCATAAGAAGCTCTAAGTGGAGTCTTTTGAATAATTTCCATACTGCTTTCCAAAGTCGTTGAACAAGTTTACACTCCCACTAACAATGCAGTAGGGTTACCGCCAGCATCTGTAATTATTACATTTCTTGATTATAGACATTCTAATTGGAATGATGTGCGATCTCAATGCTGTCTGATTTGCATTTCTTTTATGGCTAGAAAAGTTGAGCATTTCTTCATGTGTCTAATGGGCATTTTCATTTCCTCTTCAGAAAAATCTCTCTTTAAGTCTTTAGCCCACTGAGTTATCCGGCAGTTGTTTCTTTGATGATTTGTTGTTGGGGAATTTAATTTTTTGAGTCCTAAGTATATTTTAGATATAAGACCTTGTCCATTTTATGACTCATGAAGTTCTTCTCCCAGTACGTGGGCTGTCTACAGTTCTTGTTAGCTTTGACCTTTGCCTTGCAGAAGCTCTGTGGTTTCAAGCAATCCCATTTGCCCAACCTTTCTTTTATTTGTTTTGTTTCTTGTTCTCTATTAAGAAAATTTCAGCGTGTGCTAAAGAGCCCTAGAGTTTCTCCTATTCCTTCATGTAATGTTTTCACCGTGTCTGCTTTTATTTTGAGGTCTTCTGTCCATTTGGAGTTGATTCTGGTGCAGGGCAATACATACGGATCTAGTTTTAGTTTAACAGGTATTTAACCAATTTTGCCAACACCATTTACAGAAAAAGGCTATCTTTTTTCCACTCTATTTTTTTTAGCTCCCTTTTCAAAGCTTAGGTGGCTATAGGTCAGTGGATTAATTTCTGAGTCTTCAGTCCTTTTCCATTGGTCCTCAGGTTTGTTGTTGTGCCATTATCAAGCTGTTCTTATTACTATGGCTTTTTAGTCGAGTTTGACATTTGGAACTGATATTGCTTCAGCACTGTTCTTTCTGCTAAGGATTGACAAACCTACAGCCAGCATTATAGTTAATGGCAAAAAGTTAAAATCATTTCTTATAAATTCAGGAATGAAGGGCTGGGAATGTGGCTCAGTGGTAGAGTGCTTGCCTTGCATGCATGAGGCCCTGGGTTCCATTCCTCAGCACCACATAAGCAAAAAGAATAAAAGCCGGAAGTGGCGCTGTGGCTCAAGTGGTAGAGCTCTAGCCTTGAGCTGAAGAGCGGCGGGACAGTGCCCAGGCCCAGAGTTCATGCCCCACGACTGGAGCATGAAATAAATAAATAAAATAAATTCAGGAATGAGATAAGGATGTCTGAGCTGTCCCCCCTCTTCAAATTAGTATTAGAATGCTAGCTGGGGCAATAAGACAAGATACAAACTTAAAGGGGATCCAAATAGGGAAAGATAAAGTAAAACTATCCCTCTTTGCAGATGACATGATCTTGTATTTAAAGAACCTCATGGACTCCACTCCCAAGTTACTTGAGCTGATCAGAAACTTTGGCAAACTAGCAGAATATAAAATTAACCCTCGGAAATCAATGGCTTTCCTGTATTCCATTAACGATAAGAGTGAGGCTGAAAATAGGAAAGCAATACCTTTCTAATATTCACAAAAAAATACAATAGCAAGGAGTTAACTTAAGAGGTGAAGGACCTCTATGACGGAAACTTTAAAAACCTGAAAAAGAAAATGAAAGCAGAACTAAGGAAGTGGGAAACCTCCCACGCTCCTAGATTGGGAAGATTAACATCATGAAAATGGCAATACTGACAAAGGCTATTTCCAAATTCAATGTGATACCTATCAATATCCCAATCTCACTTTCAATGAAATAGAAGAAGCAATCCACAAATTCATATGGAAGAATAAAAGACCCCGAATAGCAGAGAGGATTTTTGTGATTCTCATTTTGTATTACCACTTTCATTCTACAAAGTAATCTATGGATTTTAACTTTCTTCCCTCCCTTTGGATAAACCTCACAAAAACCCTGCCTCTAGCTCCCAAGACACCTAACTCTTAGGTCTGGACAATTGTTCCTAGATAGTGAATTACTTAGTTGTATTTTGAACACATAAAACATGCATATAAAACTAGCACATTTTGATCTCATGAGAAAACTGCCTTTTTCCCTCTCTCAAATTCATTTCCTGATAGGTATTTTTAGAAAGAATCTATTTTCCTTTGTAGATGAAAGGCTTGTAGGAAACTATGTTTATAATCTGGCTCTTCCTCCTGCACCTCAACACCTAAAACACAAATTTCACAAAGCATTTATAAGAAACAATACAAAAACCAAACACTGGGAAATGCTCAGATGCAGAAAGTTTTACAAAACCCAGAATATAACTCTGCTGTCTGAGGCTGGGGCTCTCTGTGTAAATTAAGAAACCCCAAAAGAGCAGCCAGGAGTACTGGACATGAGTGTCTCTGGCTGATACACCATGGACAAGGAGCATGGAGGGGCAACCTGAGCCTGCAGGAGAGTGTCTGGAGGAAAGTTTCCCTGCCAGCCTGAGTACAAAAGTTGGCAATCACCCCACCTGGGCCTGTATTTCTTGTCTTCTCCCCACAGCTGAGAACAATCATCTCCTACTCCATGGAGGATACTGTACAAGCTGATCCCCAGAGAGGCTTCTGTTTTGTCTGCACTCCTTCCTAGGTGGGTGCCCCTCCCCACCGTGTGTGTGTGCTCTCAGGGGCTGATCCTTAGGGTCCAGGCCCATGGGGCTTGTGGGTGTTAGATGTGGGTCAGTGTCATTCACGCAGCAGCTTCCCTAGTCCAACAGCAGGTACACCCTGATATTCTCCCACAGTCTCAGGTGAGGTGCCCAGAAGCACCCGTGTTGGGTAGGCTGCCACTAGGATCCTACTTCATCAGAGGGGCCAGATGAAGTGGCTGCTGCCTGAATTACTAATTATTTTATGGAGCAGTTATAAACAAATTGATACATATTACTGTATGATATATAATGCTATATCCTTGAGTCTCTAGTCTACAAAATCATTGAACTTGATACTAGCAAGAATGTATTTTATTTTATGTGTTTATAAGGCCATAATGACAAACTGAAATGAAAGTACAACAAAACTCTTCTCCAAAAAACACATTCTAAAATCACAGAATTTGAAAAAAAATGTATGTAAGTAGTGCAAATGAAATTATACTAGGATAGTAAAATACACACAAAAATATTACATTCATTACATTCAAAAGTAAAATAAGTAAGTACAGAAAGAATTCCTACTGGATAAAAAATATTACAATGGTTTAACAGGTAGAAGTGATATAGGTTATATGTTTCCTTTTTATAAAACTTATTTATATCTTCCTGTTCTGTTTATCTTAGTGAAGGAAAACGTTAGAAAGCAGGAATTATATGTGGCATCTCTTACTTCCAGTACTACAAAGGAGAGTGGCACTTCCTAATGGGAGTCCTGGGATGACACCCACACCCAGCCCATGTAGACTCATCAGAGGTCCCTGTGGTGACCCTGAGGGGGTCTGGAAAACCGTACTGCTGTTGCAGCAGGTGCAGTATTTGTTGTGGTGGGCTGCATCCAACAAGGCTCCATCAGTGACCAGACTAAGCAACCCAGCCTCAGGTGCCAAAGCCAGGAGGTAAGGCAGGGCAGACCCCAAGTCCTGCCTTCCATGTGTGTGGCCTGCATTGCCAATGCCAGACCCATTCCTGCTTTGGATACCAATGAGGGTAGAGGATGAGCCCATTGCTGCCAAAGGGAGCATCCCCGGAATGGCATCCAGAGCTGGGCCCATGTGGACCAGAAGGACAATGGAGGAGGCTATACAGCAAAGCCAAAGGGGCTTTGGTCCCCCAGTGCTGCAGCTAGTGCATGCAAGTCCAGGCTCCTCTGGCACTGATGGGCATATGCAGGGATGGCACCTTACCCGAGATCACAGGGACCAGAAAATGGAGGTCCGTGGGGATGCTGAAGGGGCTCCAGGGTGCTCAGCTGCCACAGCTGTCACAAGCCCGCTGGCAGAAGGGCCAGCACACAACTCTAGTCCCCATTCTGCCCTAAAGTCTGAACCAAGGCTGGGCTGCCTGGCCCCAAGGGGGTGAATTGTCCACCAAGCCTTCCTTTTCCTGTGGACTGTGCAGTGTACAGGCATGGTGTCCTCCACCCCACACCCATGGGGGCAGGCAGTGACCCCAGAACAGAGTCTCACTGGGATGGCACTTGCACCCAGGACCACCGCAGACCAGTACCAGCACACTTGGCAGAGGAGAGGGAAGCAGTGGACTCAACTCCAGCCCCATGGCTGCCAGTTCCTGGATGAAATGGAACAAGTGAGACTGGGAAGGGAGGTGGGCAGGGTGGGCAGGGCTCATCTGGCAATGGTAGGGACCATGCACACACACATCGCTTCACTGCACATCCACCACAAGGGAGGGGGCTCCACTTCTCAACGGGTGACCTGAAGAGGACCCACACCCACAGGGACTACATAAATGGAGGTTCACGTGGTGATATTGAAAGGGCTCCAGGGTACAGCCTTGCTCCTGCACTGATCAACTGGCACACACACACAAAAAAGGAAAAATGACCACTACACCTTTTCATCAATGATAACCTATTATACTTTCAAAACAGTTTTACTTTCCTCTTGTCCTATATTTTTGCATGGGGCCCTCTGAATTAACCAGAAATCTCCAGGATTTCTTCATGTACAGTAATACAAATAAATATAGCTTCTATTCTTTTTTGAAATAAGGGAGGTTGCATTTAGTTCTTTCCCATGTTTGATTCATGAAAAAGAAATCCTGAAGTGTATCTGTAAAACACAAAACTCAAGCTACCCAGAGAGAAATAATCACATGATTAGTGGTTCAAATGATATTTCATCTTTGCATTTCTTTAGAAAACTGCATACTTGGGGCTGGGAAGGTGGCTCAGTGGTAGAGCGCTTGCCTTGCATGCATGAGGCTCTGGGTTTGATTCCTCAGAACCACATAAGCAAAAAGAAAAAAGCCAGAAGTGGCGCTGTGGCTCAAGTGGTAGAGAGCTAGCCTTGAGCTGAAGAACTGAGGGACAGCGCCCAGGCCCAGAGTTCAGGCCCCAAAACCGAACCACCCCCCAAAAAGAAAGAAAGAAAGAAAACTGCATACTACTTTCTACAATGAGAATATTAACCTGTATTTTGACCAAGAGAGTACAAAATTTCCTTTCCTCCACACTCTCACAACATTATTACCTTCTGGGTATTTTCAAGGGCAGGTTTTTACTATGTGCAGTACCCCAGACTGGCCTTAGAATCAAATCCTCTTACTCCAACCCCCTAAATGCTTGGAATTACAAGCCTTTACCACCACATCTGGCTCCTTTGATTTTGTTGATAAGAGTTATAATAGTTATGAAGTAGTATCATAGTAATTTTGAGTTGCATTTCTCTAATGACTTCTGTTCAGAAAGCATTAAGCCAGCGTAGAAGTGGTATTAAACACAAATTTGTAAACCCACTGGTGATTTTCAGGGCTTTTTGGAAAGCAGGTCTATTCAGAACTTTCGTCCATATTAAATCAAGTTTCTTGTTAATCTCATCTTTAATATCTCTATACAAAATGAATACTTAATTCAATATAGTAGAAAGGAAAAATCAATCAACTCCTAACATTTTTCACTTTTCAATAAAATGATATTGCTTAAATCAATTTCTGTTTATGCTTGAGACTATACTACTTAATTTGGTTAGACCTTTTACAAAGCTTTATATACTTTGTTTATTTTATGTTGATTGCTTTTTCCAAATCCTGCATGTCTAATTTTGGTTTCTTTCAGTCTCATGTAGTTCAGATTTCAAACCGAAGAATAAATGGAAGGAAACAAACAAAACAAGAGTTACTCTCATCTGAAGATGCCTCTACAAGAATGAGGAAAGAGTTCATCCTACTAAGGATCTATGATAGAATTTTAAAAAGAGAATTCATTCTTCTAGGTTTTCCCTATCTTTGTGATGTACCTTAAATTATATAAAACAAAATATACTGCTCAGATACTTTTATCAGTTTTGTACATTTTTATATGGACTTCACATCTGTCTACAGCATTCCTTCTTTATAATGTCCCTGATATTTTTACACTATCAAGACATAAGATAACCAGCTTGATTTACAGCATGAGAAGTTATCCTCCTGGCTTCCTTGGAAGCAGAGCATGGTCAATAGATAACATTACTTCTGGTTGCTCACTACCTGTAATGGTTTCTGTGATCCATTTTATTTAGTATTTAAAAAACTGTTGGCTAAACTCAAAGCTCATTCATAGAAGTTTATGTTAAGTTTTTCACAAGTTTTATTTCTCTTAATTCTTAAGATAACATTTGCTACAATACTAATATTATTACCATTTAAGTGTTGGGAAAAATTGTAATTAAAGGCACTAAATGCATGGCCCAAATACACACAGTGAGGAAGAAAATGAGTCAAAGTTTCCAAAAGTCTTTCAGCAATACAGAAAAAGTAGATAAAATCTCACCATTCTCTTACACTCTAAATTCAATATTAATATTGCTCAAGAAATAATAGCATAGCAATTATTGCCGATGATGATTGTTTTCTGTCACAATTTGTCTTCAACACAGACTGTGTTGGTGACATTGCGTTATCATGCACAGAATTGAGCTTATACATTGAGTTTCAAAGACAGCCAAATTTCTTCTGTCCTACAGTTCCATTTTTCTTTTAAAAAAGTACCAAAACTTTTAAATATCATCATTTTCTGTCTTTTAAGAATCCAAAAGAGAAATAAATTCACATTTAATTTAATAAATTCACCTTTACTTTTAAAGCAAAGTGCTTTAAAAGTAGGAGATGATAAAAACAGGCCCCCATGAAGTAAATTTTCTTCTACTTTTAAAATTATTCTGAAAACCTTGTGCTGGTTGGTTACACCTGTAATCTTGTTTACTTCAGATATCTACTCAGGAGGCTGAGATCTGTGGATAACAGTTGGAAGCCATTCAGGGCAAAAATATTTTTGAGATTATTTTTCAAAAAAATTTAATGAACTAGCAAAGAGCCAGGAGTGGAGATGTCGCTCATATAGTAGCTCACCAATCTAGAGAGGAAAGGTCTAGCAAGACCTTAAAGCCCTGAGTTCAAATTCTAAGCACTCCAACACACTTGTGTACATGCGTGCACACACACACACACACACACACACACACACATTTATTCAAAATACCCTCGTGTCAGTGTTTTGCATTAATTTATTTGTTAACAAGATTATATGGATAAAATAAGGGAAATAAACACTTCAATCTCAGAACATTTTTGTACATTTTTTATTTTAAAAATATTGCACAGAGGGGTTACATTTACATGAGCAAGGTAATGAGTACATTTCCTAACAAGCATTGTTACCTCCTCCTTTATTTTCCCCCATCATCCCTTCTCTCCCACCTCCACAAGTACATTCCACTCCTCCTCTCTCCTTCCCCTACCTAAATTGTAAAATTCATTTTTCAACATAGGTCTTGTGCATCTCATTGTTACAATGGGTCAACCTGTATCCCTATTTAAGCATTTTGTTGTTTTCTTCTTCTCCCCAAATTAGAGAAACGTATATACAAGATGTAGGCACACCAACTTCAAATACAGTGAAAAAAGGGGTTATAGTGTGGTTGAGGAACATATAAAGGAACAAAAAAAATCACATCGTACAGTATAAGTATGTTAGAAATAATAGCAAGATAGAATCACTTGTGTACCTATCTTGGTGTTCGTTTAGCTTAACATCATCTTATCTGGTCAAATGCACATAGCTTAAGACATTTTCTGATAATCCCGGACATATATTAGTTATTGAAAATAAGAGGAACCATGGGACCTATGTTTCTTTGGAGTTGGCTTACTTCACTTAATAAATTTTTTCCAAATCTTTCCATTTCCTAACAAATTGGGCAATGTCATTCTTTCTGATGGAGGCAGAGAATGCAATTATATATATTTACCAGGTTTTCTTGATCCATTCATCTACTGAGGGGCATCTGGGTTGGTTCCATATCTTAGCTATGGTAAATAATGCTGCAGTAAACATAGTTGTGCTGGTAGTTTTAGTATGGTCTTGTTTGTGATCCTTTGGGTAAATGAACAAAAGTGGGATTGCTGGGTCATAGGGGAGCTTTATGGGGAGTCGTTTGAGGAAACTCCATACTGCTTTCCAAAGTGGTTGAAGATTTTTACACTCCCACCAAGAATGCAGTAGGGTTCCCTTGTGGCCCCATCTCCTCCAGCATTTGTTGTTGTAAAAATATGGATTGCTTCACTAATTTTCGAGTCATCCTTGAGCAGGGGCCATGCTAATCTTCTCTGTATCATTCCGATGTTAGTGTATGGGCTGCCGGATTAAGCACAGAACATTTTTTATATAGAAGGTGTAATTGATTTTCTTAGTCAATTCCACAAAAAAGTAAGTTCAAAAGAATTGTCATGAAATTTTAGAATCATGCATTTCTTACATAAGCACACATTTTTGATGTTGGCATAATTTGTGGAGGGGAAGGGGAAAATGTTTAGGGATACAAGTAGACCCATTGCAACAATGAAAGGAACTTTACAACTTTGGTATCTCTACTACTGCCATACCTGCAGATTGTAACTTGATTGCTTCTTTTGAGGTAAGTATCACTATGCCTGGGTCTGCTTGGACTGTGGTCCTCCTAACACAAGCAAAACACATAGCACCCATCAAATGGTTAGAGTTTCTGAAACTTCTTTTTTTTTTTTGGTCTGGGCTTGCCTGGAACTGCAATTCTCTAATCTCTGTTTTCTCAGTAGATAATAGTACAGGTTTGAGCCACTTTATCCAGTAAAAGTATACAATTTCAAGATATCTTGATATTGCCTATATTTGTGCTTAACATATATAGCTAACCTTAATTTTCTCCCTCTTTTGTTTACTACTCTGAGTTGAAAACATTGACTTTCTTGATATACATGGCTTTGTTTTGGGTGGAATCCCATCACAATCCAAAAAATCTCCCAAAAAGTTTATGTCAAGAATCATGGAAAAGAAGGCTTCAGGTTGGAAAGAAAACACTGATCCTTAACTTATATGCAGTATATTTATAGTGTTAGTCAATACTTTCTGAAGTATGAGAAGAGAAGGAAGACAGAAATGTGAAAGATGTCAGGTCTCTGTGGAATTTCTGTAGTTGTTACTTCATGTTATATTCTTCCTTAAAACTTGCTTTATTAAAAGCCTCTGGGTGGATATTGGTTGGACTGATTGGTAACCTTACCCAAGAAATGAAGCTGATTTTAGAAGGCTGATGATTTGGTAAATAAAGGAATGATGAAAATGAGAACAGATATTGTCACAGAATGAGCCAACAAGGTTCATTGCTGAACAGCAAAACAAAGCAGTTTCAAGTCCGATGATGCACATTGGAACATATATAGATAGATACATATATGTATACATATACAAACATACGTGAAAAAGTATATATGCAGTAGAATACAGAGAAAGTTGGTGTGACAAGTATTAAACTATATCAAACTGGTTGCAGGAAAGGTCCAGTAAAATATCAATAGTTTAGCATAGATTTTGCATAGATTTCTAAAGAATGAAAATTCTTCCCTCATTTTATACTTTACAAATATCCTTAGTATATTTTAAGTTTTTTATATTGTAGTTGGAACATCTATATAATGCTGAGAATTGGAATTACATAAAGTATGCAACATGAATAGGCCAGCCAGAATAGGAAAGTTCATTAGATTCTTATTTCCAATTAAACACCAGGAGAAAAGGAGTTCCAGTTCAGATTTTATGTAGAGCACTGGCCTTGAACACAAAACGACCAGTCAGGCCATGAGTTTAAGCCCTAAGATCTACAGAAACAAAAACACAAAATATAACTTGGAGTTAGATATTTTATAATGAAGCATTTTTTACATACTCTACATTGTTAGAAAGACTAGATTTCTGTGTTAGCTTTAAAACCTACCATAATAAATGATATTGTCCATTTATTAAACAGAAAGGCTTACTCAGATTTATAAGTTTGAAGGTTTCAGTGTATGTTCAGTTGGTTTTATTGTTTTGGTGGCCTGTGACAAGACAATGTCAAGGTGAGGAGTATGTCAAAAAGAAATGTTTTTGACCTAGAATGATTAAAAGAGAAAAGAAGAAAGAAGATGAGAGTGCATGTTCTCACAGGTTTTATTCTGAAGAACTTAATCTCCAGAAGAACTATTCAGGTATTCTCCACCGCCTGGGAGGAAATGGAAAGTCATTTTTCTTTAACACATAGGTCTTTCTGGGGCATTGTAAATTCAAATGGCAACATCTTCACCAATGATAATGACTTGTCCAGGGGTGGAAGCAACTAGATATTGCTATAAATTCCAATCATATCCTTTTTCTTCTCATACCATGAAAGCCTGCCACAATTCCCAATCAAATCCCATCAAAGATTCAAACATTAATGCTGTCCCAAAAGTTCTGTATGCAAACCCAGGTACATTCACTTCATTTAAGATGGCAATAGTATATGAAAATTTTAAGTCTTCCATAGAAAAAATTCATATTAAGTGAAGTAAGCCGGTACCAAAGAAACTTCAGGTCCCATGGTTTCCCTTATTTGCAATAACTAGTATATGTCTGAGTCAAGCAGAAAAGGTCAGATAAGTTGATTTTAGGGAAGTGAACCCTAATATATGTATTCAATTTTTCTTTCAGGTGATTGTTTCTACACATTTATAAGATTATTTCTTTGTTGCTTTGTATTTCCTTCCCCCATGGTATAACCCTGCTTTCACTGTATTTGAGGTTGGTATAATTTGTGGAAGGGAAGGAAAAAAACAAATCGTTTAAATAGGGGTACAGTTGGATCCTTTGGAACAATGAGATGTACAAGTCGTTATATGGAATAACGAACTTTACAACTTTGGTGGGGGCAGGGAGGAGGATTGCATGGAGGGGGTGGGGGTGGGAGGATGGGAAGGGATGAGAAGGGGAAACCAAGGAGGAGGCTACAATGCTTGATAAGAAATGTACTCATGGACTGGGAAGGTGGCTCAGTGGTAGAGCGCTTGCCTTGCATGCTCAAGGCCCTGGGTTCGACTCGTCAGCACCACATAAGCAAAAAGAAAAAAGCCAGAAGTGGTGCTGTGGCTCAAGTGGTAGAGCGCTAGCCTTGAGCTGAAGAGCTGAGGGACAGCGCCCAGGCCCGGAGTTCAGGCCCCAAGACCAGACCCCCCCAAAAAAAAAGAAAAAAAAAAAAGAAATGTACTCATTATCTTGCCCATGTAATTGTAACCCCTCTGTACAGCGTTTTCACTATAAAAAAAAAAGAAAAATTTAAGTCTTCCAATTACATTGTCACCAAGGAAACAATTACAATATTTCCTTAAAAAATATCTAGATTGTAGAACACTTTAGTCACAATTAAATCCATTATAGGATTTAATTTAAATATTTAGTCACTGAAATGGATATTCTATATCCACAACTTAGAGCCCTTTCAAAATACATAATTACAAACCTCATCTATTACCATCTTCTGTGAAGACAGTCCTTGCTGAAAACAAACCAAATGTGGTAAACCAATTAAAATGTACGCCATTGTCAAATGCTGTTGTTTTAAAGCATGGAAGTGACAGCACAATTAATGCCAGTAAACAGCTGGTTCTAAGGAGTTTGGAAAGTGATTACTTTGTACTCTAGGTGGAAAAATCCACAGATGTTTCAGATTGTGCTTCATTTTGGCATTTGTAAGATATATTTTGGAAAGCACAATGAATGAAAGCATGTTGTTTTATAAAGATTTGCTGGCTGACAAACTAGGGAAAGAAAACTTATTGAAATATTTCAAATGAGAAGACAGACAATAGAGTGTGTAAGATGTGGTATGCAGCTTTAAATACAGACTGAAGCAAACCAAAGAATGGGAAAAAAATTTTCCTTAAATGCTTTCTGGGTATATTGTGCTATACACTATAATGATGAAATGATCATTTATTTGGAAAAGTCATGGAAAAACACTGTCACCTGTTGAATTTCTTTATAAAGTGAATCTTAAATGATAAGAATGAAGAAATTTAAATATGTTAATAAAACGTTATCAAGTATTACTTTAATTTTTGATTAAAAGTTAAATCAAACTGACAGACTATTAGTCCATTAAGATTAATGTTTCCTGTCATATGTTATTTTCTTTTTGTTCCTCTTTTATGGGTGGTGATTTTTTTTTCAGAAAGGCAACCTAGTCTTAACCATTACCCACAAAATTTATGCTGTCATAGAATCAAAAAGTTTTTTTTATTAAATTAAGACAATAGTAGGCTCATTTTATGCCAAACCAAAATATAAACACCAAAAACATTTTTCACTAAAAAAACACTCAAAAAAAATCATGAGGTTTTGGGGGAAGACAGAGGAGGAGAAGCTGGAGGGTAAACAAGCTCTTACATAGACAGCAGTTTAAATGTTCCAGTCACACCAAGTGTGCCATCACAGTACAGAGAGTTTGGCCAAAGAGGGAAAATCCAGGCAAGATGACAGATCTGAGCACTTGCCAGTAGCCACAGCTGAGGTGGCAGTAGGGACAGTGCCAGTGGCTATAGCCACCATACCTACAGAAAGAGTCCATGACAAAGGCCCCAGACGTGGCTGGTGAGCAGATTCTACTCAACACCAGCAAGAACTGACAAGGAGCAGATATCTTCATCCTACAGATCACAGACCAGAGATGACCCAAGAACCAACACTCTTACATGAGTAGAATCCTGACATCCTTACTCCTTCTCAGGGAGCAGAGGAGGGAAGGCTGCTCCTCCCCCACTACCAGAGATCTCCATCTATGATACTGACCTCCCCAGGGCTGAGCAGCTAGCTCCAATTCAGGCCTTGGAAGAAAACAAGAGTCATTTAGTAGGTCACAGGAAGTAGACATGACCTGTCAGGCTCAGCTCCACACAGGGGAATGTCACCCCACCAAGTCAGTGGAACCTCTGTGGAGTGATGTCCTTCACATGGTAAACAGAGCCAGAGGCTGCCCCTCCCTACAACAGCCTAGACAAACAATTGAAACTAAGTAAAAAAAATAAATAAATAAAACCCTGAGAATGGGTTCCATGAGTGTTTCAGGAGTTGTCCCTCAGGGAAAAGCTACCATTTTCTGAAAGGCCCCAACCCTACCTCATCAAGGCACTTACACACTGGAGGAAACTGCCATCTCCCTCTTTGGTGATATTCAAAGCAGATCTCCCGCCCACTGAATAGCCTGGGAAGAGGATCACAAAATCCTGGGTAAAGCAGAGCATTTTTCTGCCAGCACGAAAAAAAACTGACTTAAGAAACCAGTCAAGCAAAATGAAAACTAAACACCACAAGCACACCAGAGACTCCACCAAGAGACAGGTTATAGACACAGGAGAGATACAGGGTCTTATCATTCCCCCCCCCCAAAAAAAACCCCAAAATAAAAGAACTCTTCTTTTTAACCTTTTTTTCAATTTTTAAAAGTGTTTGATGTTAATTTTTTCTCATAATTTTTATTTTTGATGTGTGTGTGTGGGTTTAATCTCTTTTGACCTTTTGGTCCTTTTTTTATTGTTTTCATTTCTTTCTCTCTCTCTTTCTTTTTTGTTTGACTTAATTGCTGTTCTGCTCATCCCCAGATACATACCAGTGGTCAATTATTAGACCTTATCCCCCATTGTGTACATACTTAATCCTGAAATTTATAACTCGATTCAAAACATCTTAGGCTTAATTTCTTTAATGGCAGTATTATCTCTTCATACCAGTATAATTTTCAATTAACTAATTTTAATTTTCTTTTATTTTTTAGTTTTTCATGTTTCCTTTCTATCCCTCCTCTCCTCTCAACCTATCCTTTTCTTTTCTCCATATCATTTCTTTAAACTTACATAATTTTTAAGTGTTTCACTTCTTAGATTTAAATTTTTATTTATCCATTTTTTCTTTATTTTTAAAAAATCTCTCTCCAATCATTCTGTACAATGCATTTCCCTCTCAGAGATTAGGACTTGGTTAAATTCACTCTTTTTTTTTCCACCAGATTTCTTTTTTTTTTTTAATTTTTTTTTTGGGGGGGATCCAGTTGTGGGACTTGAACTCTGGGCCTGGGCGCTGTCCCTCAGCTCTTCAGCTCAAGGCTAGCACTCTACCACTTGAGCCACAGTGCCACTTCCAGCTTTTTTCTTTTTGCTTATGTGGTGCTGAGGAATCGAACCCAGGGCCCCAGGCATGCAAGGCAAGCACTACCACTGAGCCACCTTCCCAGCCCAAATTCACTCTTCTTTTACCTCTCCACATCCTTCTAATCCTATTTTTCTCCACAATTGTCCCTAAACCTAATAATTTCTGGTGTGTCAAATCCTTTTTGCTTTTATTACCCCATTAGTCCATGGTTGTTTGATGATGAATAGATTGTATCTGATGTACTAGATTGTATCTGCAGCCATTTTGACTGTGCAACTACAGGACTTCGGTTGATGCTTGCCTTAAAATAGTGGTCTAGCACAAAATTGGTTTTACTTTCATACCAAATGGGCAGAACAAGCCGGAAAACACAAAAAAAATGGCAAGTCCGGGTATATGAATTCCCACTCATGATAATCAGGTGACAGAATATTAATGAATAATCCAGAAGAGAGTTCCCAAAAAGCTCTACAAACATTACTGGTATACATGGTGAATGAATAGATTGAAAGCTTGCAAAAGACTCAGTGTGAGCGAGATAGAGAGCGAGAGGGGGCAAACCAAAGATTAATACAGGAATCTTGTGAGCATGAGGAAGCTACTCAAAGATTAATACAGGAATTGCATGAGCAGGTTAAGAACAGTCAAAGAGAAATACAGAAATCGCATGAGAAGGTTAAGAACAGTCAAAGAGAAATACAGAAATTGCATGAGAAGGCTGAGATCAGTCAAAGAGAAAGACAGGAATTGCATGATTGTGAGGAAGCTGTTCAAAGAGTAATACAGGATTTGCGAGAGAAGGATGAGAATAAAGCAAGATCAATAAAGGCATTCATGGAATCCATGAGCAGACAGCTGAATGAATTCAGGGAGACCACAAAGGGAATGCTCAATGGAGCCCAAGAAAAGTAATGGGAGTCCAAGGAAACCATAACGAATCAACTAAGTGATTTGAGAAGAAACACTGACCACCAAATTAAGGAAGTAAAGTTCATACAAGACCTAAAACAAAGCTGCAACAAAGAATTTGAAGCCATCAAAGCCAAACAATTAGAAGGAAAAGAAATAAAAAACAAAGTAGAAAATCTTGACAGTTGGTTAGACCATGCAGAAGATCAGATCTCGGGAATTGAAGACAGCCTAGATATTATAGAGAAAGAATGTATAACTATTCTTGCAATATGATAGATCTATTCAACATTTGGAAAGCACCATCAGAAGGCCTAATCTGAGGGTAATGGGTGTAAAGGAGCACCTAGAGACAGAAGTTAACAGTTTAGGAAATTTATTTCACAGAATCATAGCAGAGAATTTCCCAAACATGCAAAAAGATAGGCCTATTCAGATACAAGCTTTTAGAACCACCAAACCAGACTTACAAAAGATACTTAAACATGTCCTACACATAGAAAACCAACAAGAGCACAATAAAGGCCAAGAAACAGGATCCAAGGGAATTAAATTAAAACTCAACACTGAAAGCCACCAAAGAAAGTCCTGTGACACATGGAGGCTGAACAACACACAGTTGAATCACCAGTGGGTCATGGAAGAGATTAGAAAGGAAATGCAAATGTTCATGATATTCCACAAAAATGAACACATAACACCCCTTTATGATGAAGGTTTTGGAAAAATTAGGAATCCATGGAACATTCCTCAATACAATAAAGGCTGTATATGACAAACCTATAGCCAGCATTATACTCAATGGTGAAAAACTAAAGCCATTTCCTCTTTAACTCAGGAACAAGACAAGGATGCCCACTCTCTCCACTTCTCTTCAATCTAGTATTAGAATGCCTAGCTACAGCAATAAGACAAGATGCAGACATAAAGGGGATCCAAATAGGGAAAGAAGAAATAAAACTCTCCCTCTTTGCAGATGACATGATCTTGTATTTAAAGAATCCCATAGACTCCACTCCCAAATTACTCAAGCTGATTCAAAACTTTGGCAAAGTAGCAGGTTATAAAATTAACCCCCAAAAATCAATGGCTTTTCTGTATGCCAACAATGAGAAAAGTGTGGCTGAAATTAGGAAAGCAACTCCATTTGTAATAGCCCCACAAAAAATAAAATACCTAGGAATTAACTAAAGAAGTGAAGGACCTCTATGATGAAAACTTTAAAATCTTGAAAAAGGAAATCAACACAGAACTTAAAAAATGGCAAAACCTCCCATGCTCCTGGATTGGAAAGATTAACATCGTGAAAATGGCAATACTTCCCAAGGCTATCTACAAATTCAACGCAATACCTATCAAAATTCCACCCTCATTCTTCAAGGAAATAGAAGAGGCAATCCAAAAATTCATATGGAACAATAAAAGACCCCGAATAGCAAAAACGCTCCTCAACGGAAAGAACACTGCTGGAGGAATATCAATACCAAATTTCAAACTCTACTATAAAGCCATAGTAATCAAAACAGCTTGGTATTGGCATAAGAACAGACCTCAGGACCAATGGAATAGAATTGAAAACCCAGAAATGAACCTACAGACCTATAGCCATCTAATCTTCGATAAGGGAGCTAAAACAATAGAATGGAAGACAGACAGCCTCTTCAGTAAATGGTGCTGGCAAAACTGGTTAACTACATGTAGAAAACTAAACCTAGATCCTTATATATCACCCTGCACCAGAATCAACTCCAAATGGATCAAAGACCTTGAACTCAAAGCAGACACTCTGAAAACATTACAGGATGGAATAGGAGAAACCCTGGGTCTCCTTGGCTCAGGCCGAAATTTTCTGAATAGAGACCCGGAAACACAACAAATCAAAGAAAGGTTGGACAAATGGGATTGTATAAGGTTGCAGAGCTTCTGCAGGGCAAATGACATAGCTAGCAAGATCAATAGAAAGCCCACGGACTGGGAGAAGATCTTTACTAGCCATACAACGGACAAGGGTCTCATATCTAAAATATACTTGGAACTCAAAAAATTAAACCACCCAACAACAAATCCTCAAAGAAACAACTGCCCAATAAGTAAGTGGGCGAAAGACTTAAAGAGAAGCTTCTCTGAAGAAGAAAGAAGGATGGCCAATAGACACATGAAGAAATGTTCAACATCCCTAGCCATAAAAGAAATGCAAATCAAAACAACATTGAGATATCACCTCACTCCAGTTAGAACGGCAAAAATCAAGAACTCTAACAACAACAGATGCTGGAGGGGATGTGGACAGAAAGGAACCTTACTTCATTGTTGGTGGGAATGTAAACTTGTTCAACCACTTTGGAAAGCAGTATGGAGGTTCTTCAAAAGACTTCACATAGAGCTCCCCTATGACCCAGCAATCCCACTTTTGGGCATTTACCCTAATGTTTACAAACAAGACCACACTAAAGCTACCAGCACAACTATGTTTATTGCAGCATTATTTACCATAGCTAAGATATGGAACCAACCCAGATGCCCCTCAGTAGATGAATGGATCAAGAAAATGTGGTATATATACACAATGGAATTCTATGCCTCCATCAGAAAGAATGACATTGCCCCATTTGTTAGGAAATGGAAAAACTTGGAAAAAATTATATTAAGTGAAGTAAGCCAGGCCCAAAGAAACGTAGGTCCCATGGTTTCCCTTATTTGTAATATCTAGTATATGTATGAGTCAAGCGGAAAAGGTCAGATAATGTGATGTCAGGAAAATGAACCCTTAGATGTGCATTTTAATGTTTTTTTTCTTTCATGCATGTGTTTCTAACACATTTATAAGATTATCTCTTTGTTGCTTTGTATGTCCCTCCTCCACAGTATAACCCCTGCTTTCACTATATTTGATGTCAGTATAACTTGTGGAGGAGATGGGGAAAAACCAGTTGTTTAAGGATACAGGTGGACCTGTTGCAACAATGAGAAGTACAAGTTGTCATGTCCAAAAGGAGCTTTACAACGTTGGTGGGGGGGGGGAGGGGGGGAGGAGAAGGATTGGTATTAGAGGGGGAGGGGGGAGGCTGGGAAGGGATGTGAAGGATAAACAAAGGAGGAGGCTGCAATGCTTGGTAAGAAATGTACGCATTATCCTGCCCATGTAACTGTAACTCCTCTGTACAGTATGTTCACAAATAAAATTAAATTAAATTAAAAAAAAAGAAAAAAAAATGAACACATAAATTACCAGCACTTCTGGGACACAGGAAATGCAGTACTCAGAGGCAATTTTATACCTCTGAGTTCCTACATCAACAAATTAAAGAGATCTGAAACCAACAATTAATGAGATATCTGAACCTCATTGAAAAAGAACAACAAAATAAACCCCAATCCAGTAGATTGAAAGAAATAATTAAAATTAAATCAGAATTAAATGAATTAGAATCCAAACAAAAAAAAATAGAAAGAATCATCAAAACAAAGAGTTGGTTCTTCAAAAAAATTAACAAAAATTGACAGACGTTTAGCAAATCTTATCAGAAAAAGAAGAGCTCACACAGAAATAAACAAACTCAGAGATGAGAATGGAAACATCACCACAGAAACAACCAAAAATCCAGAACATTATAAGGGAATACTTCTCAAATCTTTATGCTAATAAGTTTGAGAACCTGGTAGAAATGGACCTTTTCCTAGCAAATATTGACATGCCAAAACTAAACCAAGATGAGTTAAATCGAATAAACAGGCCCATATCATGCATTGAGATAGAAGCAGCAATAAGAGAACTCCCATCTAATAACCAATGGATTACAGTGGAATTCTACAAGGCCTTCAAAGCAGAGCTCACACCAATACCCTCCAACTCTTTAATGAAATTGAAAGAGAAAGTGCACACGGAACTCATTCTATGAAAACATCCTAACCCTCATCCCAAAACCAGGCAGGGACTCATCAAAGAAAGAGAACTAGAGACTCATTTCTTTGATGAACATTGATGCAAAACTTCTCAACAAAATTTTGACCAATCAACTTCAAGAATTCATCCAAAAAATCATACACCACGATCAAACAGGATTCATTTCAGGGATGCAAAGCTGATTCAATATACGCAAATCAATTAATATAATATATTAATATATATTATATAAGGCCCAAATAAATATAGGTCCCATGGTTTCCCTTACCTGCAATAACTAGTATATTTTTGAATCAAGCAGGAATGGTCAGATAAGTTGATATTAGGTGAAATGAACCCCAAGATAAGAACTCAAATGGTTTTTTTTCTCTTGCTATTGTTTCTAGCATATTTCTAAGATGATTTCTTTGTATGTCCCTCCCCCATGGTATAACCCTTGTTTTCACTGTGTTTGATGTTGGTATAATTTGTGGAGGAGAAGGGAAAAACAAATTCTTTAAATAGGGATACAGGTGGACCCATTGCAACAATCAGATGTTCAACACGTTATGTTGGAAAAAATCTTTACAACTTTGGCTCATGGGTTGGTTTGGGGGTGGGGAGTTGGGAAGAGATGGTAAGGGGAAACAAAGGAGGGGCAACAATGCTTGATAAGAAATGTACTCATTTCCTTGGTCATGTAATTGTAACCCCTCTGTATGTATTTTCACAATAAAAAAATCATGAAATTTAAAGTAAAAATCCACGTCCATTTTTTTTGTTGTTGTTGGTCGTGCAGCTTGAATTCTGGGGCTGGGCGATGTCTCTCAGCTCTTCAGCTCATTGATACCACTGTACCACTTGAGCCACAGTGCCGTTTCTACCTTTCAAGTGGGTTATTGGAGATAAGAGTCTCACAGACTTTTCTACCCAGGCTGGCTTTGAACCACTATCCTCAATCTGAGACTCCTGAGTAGCTAGGATTACAGGCATGAGCCACCAAAGCCCAGATCCAAGTCAATTTGTAAAAAGCAAGCTTATTGAAACTTCTGGATTTTCCCAATAAACAATCTTACTTTTTAGTATTAGTTTATAACTATGAGTTATTTTTAGATGTAACCGTGAACTTTTTAATAGAATCAAATATAATTTTTACTATTACTCAGTATCTCACAAAATCCACTGTAATTAGCTTTCCCCAAAGTAAATTATTACATACTCCATTACTCACTATTATTACACTCTATATTACATATAGTGTGAAGTGAAAATAGTTTGGACCATTTCATATAAATTATTAGATGGTATTTTAGCATTATAAATTCACATCTGTGATTTTAAAAGAAGGAAAGAAGATTTTAGAGTTAAAATCAAATGTAAATGTGTGGTGTGTCCTAATTAAAGCAAAATTTATGAGTTCATACAGACAAATTTATTTTCTTTCCACTAAAGGCTTTGAAGTAATACTATTGGAAATAGTGAGGCAAGAGGAGGAAAAATTCAAATCATGTCAAAGAATGTGTCTGTTATTCTGCTACCCCCTCCATTAAGAAGACCTACCTGGTCCCAGATATCACAAAACTTCAAGTAGCTCTCTTAGAAATCTATTTGGAAAAGTTCTAAATCACTGATTATTTATGTATTTTCTGTTATATGAAAAAAAATATAGACACAAAACAACTGAAATAAAATGCACACATATGTTGAAGTCACCACAGGTGGAAAAACAACCAACAAAGTAGAACTCCCCCAAGAACAAAAACTTGTTGTGCCTGGTTGTTTTTAAGCACAAAAACCTGAAATACATGTTACCCTTGAGTAGATCCATAAAGATAACTGTGTCTCAGAAATATGGTTGTGTTAATTTGTAATTAAATTCATCTAGATGAACGTAATATAGCAAATCATGTGAATGGATCAAATTGTTTAAAACAAATGTGACTGTATGTGGAGTGAGAGCAGCACATATTAAAAGAATAAAATAACAAAAATCATGACATACTTAAAAAAATTCAGAAATGCAACGAATAAGTCCAATGGTATCCATATTGAGACCTAAATCCTACTGATTTAACAAGAACAAAATATGCAAATAATAGAATCTGAGCAGTGTACCTGAGTGTACTTAATTTTAAACTACTCCAAATTGTAGAAGACTGAATGTAGGTTATCTAAAGGAAAACATCAACCCATGATATAAATGACATTAAAAATTTCATGAAAAGATAGAAGTAGTTTCTAGAAAATACTATTTTAATAAGTGGTGATTAAAATCTTTCTAGTACTGACAAAATTGCATACCTATTTAGTTAGATCCAAAAAAGACTCAAGTTACGCAAGCTGATTTGAAACTTTGCCAAAGTAGCAGGATACAACTATATCATTATTATGGATGTTGACTCCGGCATGGAATTAATTTCCTCTTTGATCTGACAAATGAATATATGAAAGAACAGAACTTCAGCTAAATATCAAGACCTAACTAAACATATAACCAGAAAAGTGATCATGCAAGCCGTATTGCAACTGGGATAAAAGGAATATCAGTCATACTGATTCTGTATTTATTGTAAATGCTGATTTTTTCATAAATTATTTCCTTTAGCTTGCATTTTTAAAACATTGGTAACTAATTTTGGATTCCTCCTTCAATTTAGTTCTGAGTATAATGTATCACTTCAGTTCCTAACCCATATCCCCAGCACTCACACACACACACAAACACAAATACACACAGGAGTTTCACCATGCACCTGCTTGGTGTGTGGAGTGGAGGGGGATGGAGGAGAGTCTCCTCCAGCGGTGGGGCTGAGGGGAGATTCAATCCCCTGGGCCGGTACTGGGGGTGAGGGGTAGTGCTGAGCTGAGGTAAGGCTGCAATTGCCATGGTCTGGAAGCCTTAGGACCTAGTCAGGGCTGCGATTGTGGCCAGGGGTGGGGGGCAGGGCCTAGGGGAGCAGGGGGCGGGGCCCAGGGGCACACTTTGGTGGCAACAATGGCCAGGGGTCAAGGGGGCAGGGGCGCATATGCCTCAGGGCGGGGTTGCCCAGGAGAGGAGTGTGGGGCCAAGAGAGAGCTGAGAGAAGAGAGAGCACTAGCACAGGCACCAGTGGAAATGGCTTCAGTGGCTGGCGGCTGCTCTGATCATAGTGTGGGTCCTGGTTGGAAGTGCAGAGCATGCGGCAGCGAGGGGGCTATGGCTGCTGAGGTGGAGGCAGCGGCGGCAGCAAACACAGGGGAGGAGGCTGCTGAGGCGGCGGCATCTGAGGAGAAGGAGCAGAGGCTGCTTGCAGCCCCGCCAAGTGCCGGCAGAGCCCCCGCCTCCTCCTCCCAGTAAGGCTGCTTTTCAAACATGGTGCTGCAGGCTCTGAACCGCAGAGCTTCTTGCAGTCACCAGGCTGAGATGGCGCACCCCTGGCGTGCTTGTGGCCCTGACTTGGTCCTTGCCCCGGATCCTCAGACTCTGGGCGCGCACCTGATCGCAGCCTACAGCTTCTTCCAGCAGCACACATAAGTGGATGCCCTGCAGGCCAGCACCACGCGATCCACCCCCTGCTACCTCCCCACACCCCCTCTGACAGACATACAACCAGCCTGTACCCCCAACCCCAGCTGTCAACAGTTCTGACTGGGTGATCACATTTCCCAGGTCTGCCAGCTTCTGCTAGTGCTCCCAGTCCATCTGGTCTCCTTGTCTTCCCCAAGAATCTGCCAAGTCACCCAGAAATATGTAGGCTGGAAGTAGGGAGTCCATCCATGTATATAGCCTTTAGGTCCCCATCAAAGTCCCCAACAACCCCCCTCCACCCCAGGTCAGACACCTCTCTGGAGGCACCATGACTCCCTGCTTTGTTTTCTGTCCAGGCTCTGGAGAGCCACGTGTCTGGGGACTCCTTCACCCAGCGTCCTGGCCTAGGGTTTTGGTGAATGGGGAGTCAAGGCTAGTTGTTCCCAAGGGGAAGGGTCTGGCCCTGGTAAAAGGGGGAGGCAGGGTGGTTCTGCATTATTAGAGCATTGTTCCCCTTGGGTGGTTGCCCCTGGTTCTGACAAGGGAACCCCTGTGCTTGAGCTGGTACATTGCCCAGATGAGAAACCAACAAATTCAGGAGAGGCACTGCTCTGAGACTGTGTGTTTAGGTGTGTATGAGAGAGAGAGAGAGAGAGAGAGAGAGAGAGAGAGAGAGAGGCAGAGAGAGAGAAAGAGAGACAGAGAGAGAGAGAGAGACAGAGAGAGAGAGACACAGAGAGAAAGAGAGAGAGATCATCTTTCTCATTGTACAATCACCATGTCTAAAAAGAGCAAAAGCATTTTTTTTGGGGGGGGGTTGGATTGTGGGGTCTGAACTCTGGCCTGTGCGCTGTCCCTTAGCTCTTCAGCTCACTCAGCTCTTCAGCTCAAGGCTAGCACTCTACCACTTGAGCCACAGTACCACTTCCGGCTTTTTTCTTTTTTCTTATGTGGTGCTGAGGAATCGAACCCAGGGCCTCATGCATGCAAGGAAAGCGCTCTTCCACTGAGCCACCTTCCCAGCCCGAGCAAAAGTATTTTATTTGTGTGTATTTGTTGTTCTCTTTTCCTTAATGCCCAGTATGAGCCCAGCCACAATTTTTGTTTTCTCTTTCACCGTTTCATGGCTCCTTTAGAAAAGGTTTCAGTAGATGTTCCTTCCCACCACTTTCTTCCCCTTTCCTGCAGCCCACAGTAACCGCTGGGCCTATATGGGTCTCCCCTAGGAGGCCTGTGTGAACTGCAGACCAGCTTTGACACCTGCCCTTCTGTCTTCAGCCAGAAGGCTCATGTGGCTACTGTGACCACAGCCTCACTCTTCCAGACAGTATGTTCTCATGTGTGTAGTTGGAGCTAATTCAAAGTTGGGAATCTGTCTGCCAAACATAATTAGGGAACGAGATGGGGGAGTAGGGCAGGGGCTGTGAATCTAGGAGGGTCTGGGAAGTGATGAACAGTGTGACATGGCAGATGGTTCACCATGACCGAGGATGAGAGAGGAATCTTACCCAGGGCATTGAAGGTGTCCGTGGACATCTGAACAGGAGGCTCCAGGCCCCCAATGGTGGCATGGATTCCATCCCAGGGCAGTGCACTGGTTGGCAGTCCTCCCTGGAGTCCTGCAGACTCCAATCTGTGTCCCTCCTGGGCTGTTTCTAGCTGGGCAATGGTAGGCAAGTGTGTTCCCCCTGCTGGAGCCTGCTTGAGATCAGGACATGGCAGTTAGCTAGGGCTCTCTGAATGCCATTTTCTGTAACCTGCTGTAGGCTGTCTGGAAGGAAAAGGGGACTACTGATT
Source organism: Dipodomys spectabilis (assembly GCF_019054845.1). NCBI lineage: Eukaryota > Metazoa > Chordata > Mammalia > Rodentia > Heteromyidae > Dipodomys > Dipodomys spectabilis. Next base: position 353,677 of record NW_024871264.1, on the reverse strand, counting down.
TTGGAACCCATTAAGTTTGATTGGGACAAGTGAAATGCCAGATTTCCCAGGGTTTTTTTTTTTTCCTTGAAGCTGGCTATTTCTACTAACACCTGGGATTCTGGGTCAAATTAGATGGACCATTTTAGACATTAAATTAGACATTCAAAGTGGCACAGGCAGAGTTCCCAAGCCAGATGGTCTCTTGCTATGAACGTCGTGCCTTGACTGCCTTTCTCCAGAAGCTGCTGATTCTCCTCCAGCTCTCTCTAGGGTGACCATCACAGTCAAGGATGTCTTGGGGAGCAGAGATTGTGACCTTCTTATCCACAGCCTGCCAGCTGTGAGCAGAGACAATTCCCAGGACCTGTACTGGACTCTGGGAGATTCAGAGACACAGGATGCCTCAGGGATTCTTTCTCTGCAACATGAAACTTGGGAGCCGGATATGGTGGACCATCCTGTCTGGCCCCAGGGAGTGGAGAGGAGGCCCCTTGAGCCTGGTGCTCACCTAACAGCAACCTTGTTCACACCTGAGTGGGGAATTGAATGCCACATAGCTGGTCAGTGGCTGGACAGAGATCTTTGAGAAGATAGGCATCCCAGAGGCCCTGGAATTCAATGAGGACATCATGGCTCATGTCTTTGGAACCAAAACAGTTAAGTGCAGCGGCACCAGGAGGGTGGGAAGAGGGACGAGGGAGAACTGTTGGAGAGCTACATCAGGCTTTGCCCCCACCTAGGATGCTTACCTGAATTGGGTGGGGCTTTTCTGTAGTATTGTCATAGACAGATGCTCATTTATTTATCCAACAAACCGTTACAGTGGGTGCCAGGTCCAGGGGTAAGGGTGAGGGTTATACATGATTAAAGGTACCATTGCTGGTTCCGCAGCACATGAAGAAATCTTCGTTTGAGCTGGATCTCATTGCTTCACTACTGTCATCCTAGCTACTTAGGAGGCTGAGAGGGGAGGATTGAGGCCCATGCAAGGAAAGCCTGTAAGAGTCTTATCTCCAACTAACTACCAAAAAGAAAATGCCAGAAGTGGATGAGTGGCTCAAGCCATAGACTGTTGACCTTGAGTAAAAAGGCTCAGAGACAGCACCCAGGATCTGAGTTCAAGGCCCAGGAGTGACACACAGAGAGAGGAAAGAAAAAGAGAGGATGAAAGAATGGAGGGAGAAAAGGAAGAAAGGAAGGAAGTAGGGATCATGCAGGCCTTGGTTTGGAGTCCCTGGATCAAGAGAGCCAACCATTCACAATCTCTGTGGGGACAATTTCAGAGCCTAAAGCCAGTATGTAGGACCAAGCCACTGTCCCCTCAGCAACTTCATGACATCCAGGATCTGTGTGGTCGACGACTGCAGAGGGAAATAGCCTTGGGTAGACCCTAGTGCTCAGGGTGGGTCACGGATTTTCAATCTCCCCTGGCTCACCAAGTTTATTTTCTGGTCAGATAAGAAGAAAGTATCCAAGGGCTAGGGAGGTATAGGGTAAGGGAGTGTCCAGAGTGGGGTAGCAAGGGATAAGCAGGAAGATGAAGAGGGAGGACGATCCCAGATCAAGTGTGTCAGGCCATTGAAGCCATGACCTCCCTGAAAACCTAGACCATCAGTGATAGAGCCTTCAACCCAGCCACATGGCTATTAAAAGTCCTGGCATTCTGGGTTCACTGTTGACGACCTCGCTGTCATCCACTGCAGGATGCCTGTGCAGTACATCCTTGGGGACTGGGACTTTTGCTGTCTAAATCTAAAGATGACACCCCCAGTGTTCATTCCTCGACCAGAGACAGAGGAAACCAGGCCACTGGCACAGGAAAGCCAGGGAATGAGGGAAGGAGTCAGACCAGTGTTGCTCTGAGACTTCCTCTATGGGACTCTAGGGTCCCGTGACTGCCATTCTCAGAGGTAGAGGTGGGTCTCCTTGCTTTCTAAGACTTTAGTCTAGATGGCAGATGTGGGATTTAGAGAGGGCGGACTGAAGGTCGAGGCTTGTGGGAACACCAGAGGCACTGGGCTCGGAGCAGTGTTGTTTCTTTGAGGATACTCACAACCCAGGAACATTCCTGAGATGGATCAGCCCTTTTCTCCTTCCTGAAAGAGAGGGACCTAGAGCCCTCCAGTCTGCATCCCTTGTCTGAGAAATTCATTCATTCCCATATCCTTTGGTTGGATAACTAGATCTCACCTGACTGTCCAGTGTCAAGGCAGGACAGTGAGAGGTCTTGAGTCCTTGATGAGGTCACAGGATCCTCAGTATGAGATTGTACTTGAATGTCCTGATTTGGTGCATGGTCAGTCCCATCTAAGACTGCCATGATCTAGGACATAGAATCTAGAGAATCAGAGCAGAATGGGGTCTATTCTGTGAGTTTTGAGTATTAGGTGTGAGCTTTGAGCTCCGGTGTGCTCACCTGCTTCCCTTTCTTGGGTGGGTCTATGCTAGAAAAAGCTTAAAACTAGGGCCTGGGTCTCATCACTTGTTTTATGCTCAAAGCTAGCACTCTACCATTTGAGCCACAGCTCCATTTGCAATGTTTTTGGGTGTTTAATTGGAGATAAGAGTTCTCAATGATTTTGCTGCCAAGGGTGGCATCCAACTGCAGTCTTTAGATCTGTCTCCTGAGGGGATAGGGTGACAGGCATAGAAAAGCATCTTTGGGGGGCTGGGAAGATGGCTCAGTGGTAAAGCACTTGCCTTCCATGCATGAGGCCCTGGGTTCAATTCCCCAGCACCACATAAGAAAAAAAGCCAGAAGTGGCGTTATAGCTCAAGTGGTATAGCGCTAGCGTTGAGCTGAAGAGCTGAGGGACAGTGCCGAGGCCCAGAGTTCAGGCCCCACGACCGGACCCCCCCCCAAAAAAAGAAAAGCATCTTTGGCCGGGTGCCAGTGGCCAGGAGCTGAGATCTTAGGATCAAGTTTCAAAGCCAGCTTGGGCAGGAAAGACCCTCAGACTCTTCCCTCCAATAAAGCACCAGAAAACTGGACATGGTGCTGAGGCTCAAGTAGTAGAGTGTTGGACTTGAGCTGAAGAGCTCAGCGATAGCACCCAGGCCCAGAGTTCAAGCCCCACAATCAACAAAAAGAAAGAAAGTAAAACATCTTTGCCTGCAAAGGACGGTGGTGGTGTATTTGTGTGTATGTGTGTGTGAGCGGGGGTTGGTAGACATTTAGCGCCTCACTCAGTCATAGTTTTAGATGGATTGTTCCAAACTCTTAGTTCACGGCAGCCGATTCTTGACCACAGGTGAAGCTCTGGGTTGGATGTCGACCATCGGACATCGACCATGGGACAGTTGTGAGGAAATAGGGACTAATACAGAGGGATCTCTGGAGCAGGGCCAGGCACAGAGGGAGCAGGTGTCAGATATAGTTCTCAACAATTCTGTGAGCATATGACAGGAAGTTACCAGAAAAGGCTCAGATGGGGTCTGTTATTAATCATGCAACAGGCATGGGATTATGAAACTAAGCATGGCTGTCTTTCATCATTACCCTATCCCCATGAAGAAGGGATCCTTCACTCTATTCATTTTTCCAGCTGGGGAAAATGAGTGATGGAGAAGCCTGGTGACCTACTCATGACCCCCATCTGTCAGGAAGCTCAGCCTGATTTCTATGCCATGCTACCTAGAACTGTGGGTGTTATTCAGTCCACTTCTTGTGGTGGGAAGTCCACTTCTTGTCATTTGTGGGGCTTGAATTTTGGGCCTGGATGCTGTCCCTGAGCTCCTCAAATCAAGGCTAGGGCTCTACCACATGAGCAACAGCATCACCTCCCATTTTCTGTTGGTTCTTTGAGTATAAGAGTCTCACAGACATTCCTCCCGAGCCAGCTATGAACCACCATCTTCACATCTCAGCCTCCTGTGTAGTTAGGATTATAGGTCTGAGCCACCCGCACCTGGTTTAAGTGTAATTCTGGTCCTCTCTCTCTCTCTCTCTCTCTCCCCCTCTCTCCCTCTCTCCCTCTCTCTTTCTCTCTCTCAGGAATTGTTTGAATGAGTGCTGGAGGAGGTGGCCCAGCATCCCCATGTGGCTGGAACCCAAGGTGGCCCTCTCATTCTGGAGGTGGGCTGTGGGTCAGGAGCTGTTTTGCTCAGCCTGTTGAACCAGCTTCCTGAGGTAAGTCCCTCTGTGCCCTGGCTAGACCGTGATGGTTATTCATTGTCCATCCCATGAGTCTTGCCCCACATACCTCTGCTACACTCTTGAATGAAAGCGGATGAGAAGCTGTCCCCTTGTCCCCCTGCCCATCACAATCCCGGGCTTCTGACCTATACCCCCACCTATCTGACAAGACCCTGGCTACAAGACAATAAAAACATTCCTTGTATACTACCCTTTGCTGGGGAGTGTCATTTTGGTTAGGGGGTCGGGGTTCAGAGGAAAGACCCCAGACCTGAAACATCCCAGGGGACATTTGTTCTTATGACAGAGCCAAGTCATTGCTGTGGATTAGGATGAAGCCTCCATCAGACTGACCCAGAACAATGCTCAAAGATAGGTAGGCTGTTGAAGTATCAAAATCACTCATGTCTGCTTCCTACTCCCAACAAGGAGGTGTAGTGTGGGTGGCCCGGCCCTGGGCCTAAGGGATTATAAATGGATGGTGGTGACCAGGAGGTCATGGCTCCCACCCATCATCCTGGCTCTTTGGGAGGCTGAGGTCTGATGGTCGTGACTCAGAGCAGCCCGGGAAGGAAAGTCCGTGAGATTCTTATCTCCCATAAACCACCTCCCTCCTCAATACCACACACAAAAAAGCCAGATGTGGTGCTGTGGCTCAACTGGTAGAGCTCAGCTTTGAACAAAAGAAGCTCAGGGATAACACCCAGGCCCTGAATCCAAGCCCTAGGACCAACACAATTATGAAATAAATGAACAGTGTACACCTTTTATCTGACTACCAAGAAAGATGTATTCAGTTTTCTCACTGGTACATGTAGACAAAAGTAAGTGGCTCCCTTTGATGTTCCCCTAACCCTCTCCTTCTCTCCTTTATCTGTCCAGGCATAGGTTGCAGGACAGAATTCGGAATATCCCCCTGGAAGTGACCTTATGTACCCTCCCCCATCCACCTCCCTTGGGGTCAGGATCCTGGATGCTCTCCCTGCAGGGAGGATGAGGCACCACAGAGATGAGGGTAGGTATGCCCAACACTCACACACATACAGACACAAAAACACACAAACACCCCTAAGCCAACTCAGACTAGCCTTTTCCAAAGACACTTTATCTCCTTGGATTAACTGACCTAGGAGAGGAACTTGATCCCCTGTAACTGATTATTTTAACTTGGGCTTGCTAGTTGACAGGAGATAAACAGGAGCACACAAAAACCAAAAAGCCTTTGGTTTTTGGTTTTCACCTGGGATTCAGGCTCATGCCTGTCATCCTGGGTATTCGGGAGGCTGAAATCTGAGGATCACAGTTTGAAGCCAGCCATAAGCTGGAAAGCCCATGAGACTCTACTCTCCATGGAACCACCAAAAAGCTAGAAGTGGAGCTGTGGCTCAAGTGGTAGAGCACCAGCCTTGAGCAATAAAACTCAGAGAGACAGCTCCCAGATCCTCAGTTCAAGCCCACACAAAGAAATGGCCCTGTCTTGTTGCCCACAAATTACCCAGGCCTTGACGCCCCTCTCACGGAGTCTGATACAACACCTGCCCCTGGGTGGTGTATCAGGGCCTTCAGAAATCCAGTGGTGGAATCCAGGCCTTCCCCATCATGCATTCTCAACCCACACTGGCTGGAAGGCAGAGCCTGACAAGGGTGGCAGCCTGCATAGCGGAGAGGCTCCAGCTTTTCCAAGGTGATCAGAAAGGGCTTCTTGGAGACAGCACTTGAAAAGGGGTCTTGCTTAACAAGGAGGCTCTGAAGGAAGCACAGAGAGCAAAGGTGCTGCAGATGATTTGCAACATAGCAGAGCATGTTCATTTCCAGCCAGGGCTGCTGGTGAGAGACTTGGTATAGATGTGCGAGACTGTCCCAAGACAGGCCTGAGGGTTCACAGAAGAACAGCTGTCCAGGGTTGGGATTTAGTTTTAGAGGTTGAGGGCTCGCCTAGCACACAGGAAAGCATGGGTTCGATTCCTCGGTCCTGCATACACAGAAAAAGCTGGAAGTGGCACCGTGGCTCATGTGAAAGAGCACTCCCCTGCAGACACAGAAAGTCAGGGACAGTGCCGGGTCATGAGGTCCAGCCCCAGGGCTGTCACCCTAAAACAGTTCTCCCAGAGACCTTTGTGACAAGTGGATGGCTATGCCCTGAAGCTCATAGTAGGTCCATCCATGCTTTGTGTCTCCTTTGACAGAGGGGAGCTGGACAGTCCTTCTGCCCTGGGCACCCCTGGGCCCGGTTATCAGCAACCTCCCAACGTCTTCCACCAGGACATGGGGCAGCTGGCCCCAGAAGTCCTCAGGTATCGGTAGGGTGGGGCAGGGGGACATAGGGCATGCCCCAGAACTCCTTGTGGGTCTGATTTGTCCTGGAAGACCAGGCAATCCAGAAGAGGCAGATGGGAGCTTAGAGGGGGTTAGTGATGTGTAGGGGGCCCTTTAATTGCCATAGCCCCACCCAGATTCTAGCCTCCCTTTGCTGTCCGTGAAGGAGGTAGAGGGATGTCTAGGTGGTAGTGTCTAGAAAAGGACTAGGTGTAAATTCTGAAGGACTAGACACCTTAAGCTCTGAACTGATGGCTCATGCCTGTCATCCCACATCTGTCATCCTGGCCACTAGGGAGGTTGAGATCCAGATGATCTCATTTCCCAGCCCAGGCAGGAAAGTCCCACCAGAGCCTCATCTCCAATCTCCAACCGGAAGTGGCACTGTGGCTCAAGTGGTAGAGCACTGGCTTTGAGGAAAATTAGACATCAGGGACAGTACCCAAGCCCTGAGTTCAAGCCTCTCAACCAAAAAACAAAAACAAAAAACCAAACAAGAAAGAAAGACACCCCTTCCTTGCTTGCAAGAGATAGTGAAGTAGTAGGGTTGCTGTGGTTGTGAGACTAGGTGCTGACCTCACTGTACAGACATTTCTAATAACTCCCCAGGTTTACCCCAGTGTGAAGCCATAGTAGGGTGGGTGGTGCCTTACCAAGAACTCCAGAGGTCGTGGCCTGTGGCAGGCAGGAGTGGGTGAATGGGAGCAGGGGTGGGATGGTAGTGTCAATTATATGCTCTCCATCCATGGAAGAATGGTTTTGGATGCTGGTGACCAAGTCTGAAGTGTAGGGTTACATTTGGTTTGTGTCTTGATGAGTTGGGTTTTCCCTTGGTATAAGAAGGTGGCTGCAGAGGAGGCTACAATGCTTGATGATAAATGTACTCCTTATCTTAACCATGTAAATGTAACCCCTCTGTACAGTATTTTCACAATAAGAAAAGAAAGAAAGAAAAGAGCTGAAGATGAAAAAAAAAGTTGAGTGTAGCCTGGCGCTACCAGTGGTTCATAACTGTCATCCTAGCCACTCAGGAGGCTGAGATCTGAGGATCACTGTTCAAAGCCAGCTTGGGCAGGAACGTCTGTGAGACTTTATCTCCAATGAACCACCAGAAAATTGGATGTGGTGCTGTGGCTCCAGTAGTAGTGTGCACACCTTCATCTGAAGAGCTGAGGCCCTGCTGTCAGGCTCAAAGTTCAAACCCCATAACCTACAACCAAACAAAAGGTAGCTGAATTTTCTGCATAACAGTGTGTACAGTAGTAATCCAAAATGTGTTGGGAACCATTCCAGACATGTGAGAGGCCCTGAGTTTTGTCTGCAGTTGGTCTGATGATGGTAGTGCCATCATCTCTGGGGTGGCATATTCAGGGTGCTAAGGGACTGCTGAGGGTTTGGGCTACCAGTGTGTGTGTGTGTGTGTTTGTGTGTCTTTTGTCTGTGTGTGTCTGTGTCTGTGAGTTTGGATGTAGAAGACCTGGGCCTAGAACTCAGGGTCTAGGTGAAGTTCCTATGCTTCTATGCTCAAAGATAGTGCTCTAACACTTCAGCTGCAGCTCCATTTCTGGCTATTTGGTGGTTCATTGGAGATAAGAGCCTCACAGACATTTCTGTGCTGGCTGGCTTTGACCTCAGCCTCCTGAGTAGCTAGGATGACAGGTGTGAGACACCAGTGCCATATTTGTTTGTGTGTATGTGTGTGTGTTTTCCTCATCTTTCTCTGTCCCCTTCTTGGGTGCCTGTCTGCCTCTTTCTGACCTTGGATGGTGCCCCTCCTACACACCAAAATTGCCTTTAGCCTCCTATCAGGGTCTACAATGAGTCCTAAATTGCCAGAGACCTGAGTTCAAGCTTTTCTTTGGGGCCCAAGTCCAGCTGTCCAAATCTTTGGCCACCTCCAGGGGATTCTGGGTCAGCTGGGCCAGCTACACTAGAGTCTTGCCTGTCTCTGGGTGGGGAACTCAGGCATGGGATGTCCTGCCCTTTTCCTCAGCTAGACCTCTGGCTGCATGTCCCTCTCAGCATGCTGGCAGTGGTGTGGGGTAAGTGGGTTGCCGGTGGCTCTGGCCAACTCTGGCTTGAGAGTGGACTGAAGGCTGCCCAAGCAAGGAGGATTCCGGGCTGCATTTGAGGTGAGGCCAAGGTGGCTTGGAAATATCTGTTGGTGTCTAGGAAATGTCCATGTACTTTATCACAGGCAAGTCTATCTTCCAGCCCCATCTGGGCCTCTCCAATCCTTCTAGAGAATTCTGGATGCCCATAATACAGAGGCACAGACTTTAGATTCCAGGGCCAGGGAATTGGGGTAGGAGAGACTGGTGTGGCCAATACCTCAATGTTCTGGGGCATTAGCCTTGACCTTGGTATGCCCCCCTTGTGTATGTTCACTTCTTAACCCAGAGCTGGCCAGAAACAGGCCACTTGTGGTGGTGCTGTAGAAGAGGCAGGAGTGGAAGTGAGACCTAGGATGACCAACATCTGGATTTATGGCCTTATTGGGGGGTGGGGGAACAAAAGGTGTCTTTAAAAAAAACTCTTAGAGCTGGAACTCAGGGCCTAGGCACTGAGCTTCCTTTGCTCAAATCTAACACTCTACCATTTAACCACAGCTCACATTTCATCTTTTTTAGTAGTTTAGTGGAAATAAGAGTCTCACGAACTTTCCTGCCTGGGCTGACTTCAAACTGCCATCTTAAGAGCTCAGCCTCTTGAGTAGCTACGATTGCTGGTATGAGCCACTGGCATCTGCTAAGGATGTTAGTGTGTGTGTGTGTTTGTGTGTGTGTGTGTTTACCAGGGCTTGAGCTCAGAGCCTAGGTGGTATCCTTTAGCTTGTTTGCACAAGGCTCGTGCTCTACCACTTGAACTACAGTAGCTCTGCTTCCCAGCTTTTTGGTGATTCATTGGAGATAAGAGTCTGCCCAGGCTGGCTTTGAATCTTGCTTGATCCTCATGTGTCAGCCTTGAGTAGCTAGGATTATAGGCATGAGCCACTGGCATCCAGCTGCAAGGATGTCTCTTCATACTGTCTTCTGTTCTAACAGCTGTCTACTTGCCCTGGCCTAGATCTCTGATCTCCACATCAGCTCCCAGCAGCCCTTGACTGTGTGGAGAACATAAAGCTCAAACCTCTCAAGCATCCTATTTCTATGTCCTCAGGGGAGGGTATGTTTCCTCTGAAGCCTGGAGAAGTAGGGGTAGGGGGAGGAAGGTTAGCTGTAGATGGGTGCTAGGCTGGGAGAGAGGTACACTGTCTTAGCCAAGAAGGAAAGTGTGGCCAGATGTTAATAGCTCACGCTCTCATATTCCTAGCTCCTCAGGAGGCTGAGATCTAAGGATTGGCATTCAGAGGCATCCCAGCTCACTTTTCTTTGTTTCTTTTTTTTTTTTTTTTGTATCAGTAGGACCTTTTTTGTGTGTGAAAATACTGTACAGAGGGGTTACAATTACATGGGCAAGATAATGAGTACATTTCTTATCACCAGCTCACTTTTCTAAAGTGTGTGAGACTCTCCTCTCCCAATAACCACCTGAAAGCTGGAAGAAAAGCTGTGGCTCAAGTGGTAGAGTTGCTAGCCTTGAATGAAAAAAGTGAGGGACAGAGCCCGGGTTCTGAGTTCAAGCCCTAGTACCAAGATGTGCTCATACACACACACACACACACACACACACACACACACACACACACACACACACACACACACACACGAAGGTGGTAAAGATGAGCTGAGGTAGAACTGGGGGCAGTGGAGAGGCACAGTCATAGTAAACTCTCGACACATAAGTTATTTCTCCCCAACTCCCTCTTGGGCTGAGGAGTCTGGGCCATGGAACCTGCACATACATCCATGCATAGGGTACAGGACCAAGGGAAGAACACGATGGATGCTCGTTTCTACTCGGTGCATGATTGCAGACCTTCATCTACCACTGATCATTGGTGAGGAAAGCAGTGCTCTCAGCCCTGGGACTCCTGGGATAGCCACTGCTACAAGCAGCAGCCAGCCAGCTGTGGATTCCTGAGCCTACAAGTCTTTCATGAGCCCAACTCAACACCCACCAAAGGTGTGCCTGACAAATTTGCTCCCGTGAGCAGGCATTACATGCTGTGCCATCTTGCAGCTCTTGACCCTCCTGGCCCAGAAACCTGGTCTGAAATGTTGATTTACTGCTCAGATCCACACTGCACCCATGACAGATGCCATTCTGATGACCTGGCCGATGACTTCTGTGTCCCAAGGCTAGACCCTTCTCTGATACTTTGGCCCACTCTGCATGCAAAGTCTCCCAAAGAGGCTGCTTTCAAGACTTGTAGGACACCTAGATATTGGGAGACCCTTAGCAGTCCACTGGAAATTACTCTGCCTAGAGCCACAGAGTGAGGTTCAAGCAGGTCAGGTGGCACTTGAAGTGTGGGCCTGGGCATTGTCTCTTCAGCTCTTCAGCTTACCACTTGAGCCACAGTACCACTTTCAGTTTTCCTGTGGTTCATTGGAGATCAGAGTCTCTTGGACTTTCCTGCCCGGGCTGGCTTTCAACCATGATCCTCAGATCTCAGCCTCCTGAGGAGCTAGGAGGATAGGCATGAGCCACCAGCACCCAACTGATTTGGACTTTCACCACAATGGACTAGGAACTCCTGAAAGCTTTTCTTTATTTTTTATGTGCCAGTACTGGGGCTTGAACTTAGGGTCTGGGCTCTGGGCTTTTAAGTTTTGCCTCAAGGATGGCACTCTACCACTTGAGCCACAGCTCCATTTCTGGTTTCTGGTAGTTCATCGGCAAGAAGAGTCTCACTAACTTTCCTGACCTGAGCTGGTTTTGACCCACGACTTCTGATCTCAGTCTTTTCAGCAGCTAGGGTTTACAGGGGTTGAGCCACCAGTGGCATTGGACTAGAAGCTTTTCTTAAGCAAGTGTTCTTCCCTGCATTTGCCCTGACTCCTCCATGTAAAGGAGGCCTGAGGGTCAGGAGCTGTGAAAAATAAGCTTCCAGCCACAGGAAATGGCTGGGGTCCATGGTGAAAAGCCAAGCTAATCTTCCCCATGGGCCCCATTCTGGGACCTCCACTCTCTGCCCTCCCTGTGACACAAGTACAAACCTTGATCCAGCCTTGAATGTCCTGCCGGACTTGTGTGAAGCCACAGAACCTTCATTCCACCCACACCACCTATTCTACACCACACCTCAGGAAACTGTGCGCATGTTGTACCTTCTGCCTGAGGCTCTCTATCTTGTTCCAAATCTTAGAACTCCTGTGGAATTTTGGCACTGGTTATATCACCTCCAGGAGGAAGTTTTTCCTTCCCTTCTCCCTCTTTTTTTTTTTTAATATTGAGTTGTTAGAGATGGAACTTGTGCAGGATGACTGGCAAATGCTCTAGCTTGGTATGTGTGTGTGTGTGTGTTTGTGCCAGTCCTGGGGTTTGAATTCATGGCCTGGATGCTATCCCTGAGGTTTTGTGCTCAAGGCTAGAACTCTTTTACTTGAACCACAGCTCTACTTCTGACTTTTGGGGTGTTTAATTAGAGAAAAGTGTCTCATGTAGACTTTCCTGCTTGCAATTGTGATCTTCAGATCTCAGCCTCCTGAGTAGCTAAGATTACAGGTGTGAGCCACCAGCAATTGTCCTCTACCCTACCTCTTACCTCTAACCTTGGCCCTCCTATGAGTACCAGAAGAATATGTCTCACCAGGCTCACTTTTTTGCCAGTCTTGAAGCTTAAACTCAGCGTCTGTGCATGTTCCTGAGTTTCTTTTGGTCAAGGCTAGCACTCATCACTTAAGCCACAGTGGCTTTTTCTGTTTCTGTGATACTGAGGAATCGAACCTAAGGCTTCATGCATGCTAGGTAAGCACTCTACCACTAAGCCACATTCTCAGCCCAAGGCTCACTTCTGACAGGAACTACGAGGGTGGGATTTATTGGCTTACCCCTTTTGGTGCAGAAATCGCTGGCTATTTCATATCTTCGCCAAGATTTGGGACCAGTCTGTGACTCAGCAATGAGGAATGGTGAATGAGGGATAGCCATCAGGCTCCAGAGGAGTAGGCTCACATATCCTACAGAGGGACAGAGAATATGGAGCCAGAACCTTTGACAACTCCTACAGCCTAGGAACTGTGGTCTCCCTGGAGGCACTGGCTGGCTGCTAGGTGTCCCGATGGGACATCTCAGCCAGAATATAAGGCACCTGTTGCACAGTCCAGGCAAAGCCAGCGGGGCTTCAGTTATTAAATGGCAGAGAAGGATGCTTTGTTCAAGCTGCTGGCTCAGACTTAAGACTCTCTGAGGACTTGCCCAGGTTGGGGGGATGGACATGGGCAACCTGCTGAATGCCCATCATCCATACATCATCCATCCATACACAGAGACATGGAGTTATTGCCTCCTTTTTTTGGGGGGGGGGGTGGTTAGGCAGGTCCAGGGTTGTACTATGAGCCCAGGCCCTGTCCCTGAGCTCCTTTTGCTCAAGGATAGCACTCTGCCCTTCAGCCACAGCCCTACTCATGGTTTTTTTTCCCCCTGTGATCTCTTAGAAGAAGAGTGTTGTGGACTTTCCTGCCCCGGATGCATTCAAATTGGCATTCTCTACATCTCAGCCACAGGAGGAGCTAGGGTTATAGGCAGGAGCCACTGACACCTGGCTTTCTTTTCTTCTTGTTGTTCTTTTCTTTAATCGTGACATTCTGAAATCTTCACGGTGTCATTCCAATGGTTTGCATTGAAAGTAATCTACCCAGGCCTGGAATTCGAATGCTATGACTACCACCCACAAAAATGAGGGAGATCCTGATGTACTAATGTAGGCAATGTAGGCAGAGTTAAATTCCAGCATGGCCAAAAATTTATTTGTGGAGTAAGAAGCCAATTTGACACATTTTTTTCCTTCTCTGTGAAAGTCCTGGGTCTCAATACCATGTATAATCTATATGCAAATATATCCTATGAGATATGATATAATAAAGGAAATGTTATATGTGTAATAATACTAAATGAATAATGGTAATAGATGTCATATGCAGTAGAACCCATATATGTAAATAGATCTCATATATATGAATATTATTTTTTCCAGTGCTAGGGCTTCAATTCAGGCCCTGGGAACTGGTCTGAATTTCTTTTTTCTTTTTCTTTTTCTTTTTCCCAGTCATGGTACCTGAAATCTGGGCATGGGCACTCAGCTCTTCAGTTCAAGGTGAGCGCTCTACCACTTGAGCTACAGCGCCACTTCCAGCTTTTTCTGCTTATGTGGTGCTGAGTTATTGAACCAAGGGCCTCATGCATGCAACGCAAGCACTCTACCACTGAGCCACCTTCCTAGCCCCATGAATTTCTTGTCTAAAAGGACGGTGAGCTTTCCTCTTCACACACAGTGTCACAGAGTTACCCAGACCCTGAGTTCAAATCCCAGGCCTGCTAGAAAAATGGTGCAATTTCCTAGCCAGGGTCTTATTGTTAATATAACTTTACCTTTGGCCTAACACAGGGCTTGAACTCAGGTCTTCCCATCTCTACCACAGCTGATCATTGGATACTACAACCCTACTTCAAATTTCATAGCTGGCAAAAAATAAAAAATAAAAAGGAGAAGGATAAAACTGAGAAGTTCAAGAAGGTGGTTTTACTTTTTTTTTCCTTTGCATTGTGACCATCCTGGGTCTAAATGACAAGCCCCAGAATGTGTACATGACATTGCATTGCTAATGTTTGGTGGGCTATTAGGGAAGCCATAGCTGAAACAAGCAACTTAGACCTGGAGCTTGGAACTGCCACTAATGAATGGTGGGTGGTTCTAAGAAATTCATTCTGATATACATCCATACAAGTGGAATGTTATAAAAGTAACATTTAAATTAGTAGTTAGTATATGATTATATTCTAAAATTATACACAAGGAAATTATTCTACATTGACTAATTTTTAATTAATACTTTATTATGTATTCAATCATGATACTTAAATAGGAAGGAATAATTTAATTGCCAATAATTGGTATTAATATCATATGTGCAGTTTCATAATATACAGATATCTCTTTTGTTTTATACATATACATCTATCTATCTATCTATCTATCCATCTGTCTATCTATCTCTATCTACCAATCTACACATTTATCTGTTTATACACTTGTAACTCCTGGGGCTCAGTGTTAGAGTGCTCACTGAGTATGTACAAAGTCCTGGGTTCCATTCCTCACTACCACTTGCACAGAAAAATCCAGAAGTCATGCTGTTGCTCACGCAGTCGAGTACTAGCTTTGAGCATAAAAGTTTAGGGACTGTGTCTAGACACTTACTCAAGATGCAGAACTGGCACCAAAACAAAACGATAGAATATTCTGACTGCAAAGATATAAGAATAGGACTGTAAATACATTATCTTAGAGCAAGCTAAGAGTATGGTGCTGAAAGCTGCCATCTAACCTGATGTAGCCAGAAGTAAACTGCTGCAACCCAGCTACACGGAACCAGATGCTTCTGGCTCGCTCAGCCCTGTCATCCAAGATACTGGGGGGCTGAGATCAGACACTGGTGGTTTTAAAATCCAGCCCTGACAGGAAGTCTGCAAAACTCTGAGCTGTGGCTCAAAGTGGTAGAGCTCTAGCCTTGAGCAAATGATCTTAGGACAGTACCCTCAAACTTTCAGTTGAATCCCCATGGCTGACTCACCACCCCCCCCTACAAAAAACCCACCCCTCTAAATCATTTGATGTGAACTTTGTGTAGTTTGGTGACACTGATGAAAGCACCCTAATTCTAATGACAGCATGTGCGATACAGCTATGTCATGAGTCTTATATGAGGAATGGTGTACTGACTGCATTCTTGCATCTGGTGCTTGTAAGAGCTCCACAGATTATTGTGCAGATGAGAACCTTGAGGCTCAGATATGTCCCCATGTCAGGGCTAAAATGATGTATGTACTGAACTCTAGTGAGTTTTCTCCTGCAGACAATTGTTTTGGTTTATTTTTCTTGGTCATGAACCTTGAACTCAGGGCCTAGCTACTGACCCTTCCCTGTTGGGCTCATGGCTAGCACCCTACCAAGGGGACCCAAGGACACCCGTACAAAAGCGTTACAGTCTAGGCATCTGTGGCTGATATCTGTCATCCTGCCTACTTTGACACATTTTTTTCCTTCTCTGTAAAAATCCTGGGTCTCAGTATGAAGTATAATCCATATGCAAATATATGCATGTGATAAGATGTAATGAATGAAATAAATGTTATATATGTAATAATACTAAATAAAATAAATAATGAATAAATAAGGGTAATAAATGTCATATGGAGTAAGCCCATGTATGTAAAAAGATCACATATATGAATATTAATTTTTCCAGTGTTGGTGCTTAAATTCAGGCCTGGAAACTGGTCTGAAATTCTTGTCTTCAACAACAGTGAGCTTCCCCTACCCCACAGTGTCACAGAGTTACCCAGACCCTGAGTTCAAATCCCAGGCCTGCCAGAAAAATGGAGCAAATTCTAAGTCATGGCCTTAATTTATTTTGTTCAGGCCCGGGGCTTGAACTCATCTTGTGGCAATTCTGCCTCAGGTTCGATCACCCTAGCCAGGGGTGCAGCCAATGGACCCACAGCCCATTCTGTGATCCTAGGACCCAAGTTCAAATCTCGGGACTGATAAAAAATAAAAGAAGGGCAAGGAAGGTGGCTTAGTAGTAGAGTCCTTGCTTTGCATGCATAAGGCCTGGGGCTTGATTCCTCAGCACCACATATGCAGAAAAATGCTGGAAGTGGTGCTATGGCTCAAGTGGTAGAACACTAGTCTTGAGCTGAATAGTTGAGGAACAGTGTCCAGACCCAGATTTCTTGCCCCACAAACAACAAAAAAGAGAAAGGGGGGGGGGCGGGGAAGAATAAGCCTAAAACTGGGAAGTTCCAGAAGGTGGTTTTACTTTGTTTTTTTCCTTTGCATTGTGACCATCCTGGGTCTAAATGGAAGGGCCCAGAAAGAGTATGTGACCTTACACTGCTGAAGTTTGGTGGGCTATCAGGCAAGCCATAGCCAAAACCAGCAACCTAGGCCCAGGGTTCAAAATCCGGGACCTCCACCTACGAATGGCGAGAGATCCTAAGAAACGCATTCTGACATACATCCATATGAATGGAATGTTGTAAAAGTAACGATTACATTAGTAGTTAGTATATGATTATATTTTAAAATTAAAAACAATAATCATAGTACATTGACTAATTTTCAATTAGTATTTTATTATATTTTCAACAATGAGAAATGAAGGAATAATTTAATTATGTATAATTGATAGTAATATAGGATATGTAATTTAATAATATACAGATATTTTTCTTATTTTATACATACATATATATCTGTATATATATATATATATATATATATATATATATATATATATATATATATATTTCTACACTTGTCATTCCTGGTTCTAAGTAGTAGAGTGCTTGCCTAGTATGTATGAAGCCCTGGGTTTTCCACACTATCACATGCACAGAAAAGCCGGAATTGGTGCTGTCACTCAAGCACCAAAGAAAAGTTAGAAGGTTCTAACTGCAACTATACAAGGCAAGGGTGTTAAATACTTCATGACAGAGCAAGCCGGGAATCTGAAGATGACGGCTGCCATCTATCCTGACAGCCAGAGGTTAACAGCTGCAAACCAATTCCATCGAACCAGATGCTGCTGGCTCACCCTAGCTGCTCAGGAAATGAGTTCTGACATTGGTGGGTTGAAAACTCAGCCCTGGCAAGAAGTCTGTGAGACTCTGAGCTCTGGCACAAAGTGGTAGAGCTCTACCCTTGAGGAAAAGATCTTAGGACAGTACCCACAACCCTATGAGTGCAACCCCTGAGTCTGATGACCCTTCCCTCCCCTCCCCTCCCCCCCCGACTAACCCCCTGTCTAAACCATTGGATGTGAACTTGTGTGGTTCGTGACATGTTTCTGAAGGAATGGTAAAACTGATGAAAACATCCTAATTCTAATGACAGCTTGTGGGATACAGCTATATGAAGAGTCCTTCCTGGGTTGCTGGGTGTTGAGTGATTCACGGGGTTTATTCTTTCATTTGATCCTTGTTAGAGCTCCACAAGTAAGATGATTGTGCAGGTGAGAAACTTGAGGCACAGATATTTCCCAAGTCAGGGCCAAATTTATGTATGTACTGAACTCTATTGAGTTGTCTCTGCAGACAATTGTTTTGGTTTAGTTTTTTCCATCATGAACCTTGAACTCAGAGCCTAGACACTGATTTTCCTCTAATGCTCATGGCTAACACTGTACCGGGCCGAGCCAAGGACCCCCTTGCAGCAAAGTGTCACAGCTTAGGTGTCTTTAGCAGAGGTCTATCATCCTGCCTGCTCAGGAAGCTGAGGATCTGGGTTCAATACTATCCCACACACAAAAGGTCCCATGACATTATCATCTCCTATTCACCACTTAGAACCTTGAAGTAGAAGCTGGGTGCCAGTGACTCATGCCTGTCACTATAGCTACTTACTCAGCAGGCTGAGAGCTCAGGATCATGGTCCAAAGCCAGCCTGAGCAGGAGATTCCTTGAGATGGTTATCTCCAGTGAACCACCAGAAAACCTGAATGGGTTCTGGTAGAGCTCTCCACTTAAGCTGAAGAGCTGAGTGACAGCACCCAGGCCCAGACTTCAACTCCTCCAACTTACAAGAAAAGAAAGAAAGAAACCTGAAGTGCAGTGTTGGGAATGGGTCTTAGGGGTAGAGTGCTTTGCATGTTTGAAACCCTGGCTTTGAATCCTCAGTGGCACATTACTAGAAAAAAGCCTGTAGTGGCTCTGTGGCTCAAGTGGTAGAGTGCTTTCCTTGTACAGGAGAAACTCAGGTACCATGCGCAGTTCCTGAGTTCAAGCTCCAGGACTGGTATATGCACACAAATTACCCCCCCCCCCCCCCCCCACACACACACAGATACCAGAAGTGAAACTGGTACGGCTTCTTTCCAGGATTTGCCTTTGTTTTAGGGATTTTAGAAAAAAAAAAAAAACTTTAAACAAGGTTAACTAGACCTTGGCTCCAAGCAGCCCGGCTCCTGGAATGGAAAGAATGCCTCTAGAATGGAAAGAATGCCTCTAGGTTCCCCTCCAATTAACAACCTAACTTACCTTGATTGTTGAGTTAAAGACTGACCCATAAAACAGATAGACTGTAATCTGGCTCCAACTATCAGACACCATCTGCTTATGGTAGTAAACCCTGCCTTTCACACATGCTTACAGTAAGCTCTGCCTATTAGCCACCTGTGTGTGGTCTGGTATGACCATGCAATCCTTTTGTATGATATGATTTCATTGGTCACCTGTGCATGACCAGCTCGATCTCATGGATTTTGCCTTTAAAAACCAAAGAATGGGGGCTGCTCAGGGTGGCAGTATCAGCTCCTTAGCCTGTGCTGTGGCCCTGGCCGGTCAGTGTAGAAACCTTCTCAATAAAGTTGCTTCTTTGTTACCAACTTTGCTGCGGTGGGCTCTGTCACTCCAGATGACTAGGTGGGTTTGCCTGCCTGAGTAGGGGTCTTCCTACTACACATTGAGCTTCTGTTCTGAGCTCATGGTCAGTACTCAGGCCCTGTGTTCAAATCTAGCCACCCAAGGCCCAACTAGTGAAAGACCCCAGACTCCTGGGACACTTTCGTCTACGGGAGGGCGCCCCAGAGACCAAGACTCCAAACCAGTAGATGCAACAAGCAAGAGGAGTTTATTTGACGTTTGCGCAAATGGACTCTGTCCCGAGCAGACAGGGAGCCCCGAGCAGCGGTTATAGGCATTTTTAAAGGCAGAAACCCCAAGATTTACACATAACACAAGGCGTCTGGTAATTATACATCACTATACACTCTAGCAATCATTTTTTACTACATGGGGAAGTTTATAACACTATTTGCAATAAAACAATTGATGCGGATGCTCAAAGGAGATAGTCACTCTGGGAGATAAGGGTCAGGGAGTTTACAGAATTACAGGCTTGTGATTGATTAACATTTGGCCTAGTTTGCTGGACTTGTCAGGTGGTCCTTATCTTGGGTCCCTATCTTGGGTACCTATCCTGGGTCCCTATCTTGGGTCCCATTTGGCCACTTAGGGAATTTTTAAACAGGAACCAGGAAAACATACCTGTTTGTTCTTTATGACCACAAACCTTGTCCCAGGGGCCGGCATCTGGGCTCCGAGACTTTTTACTCAATTCCTTATTTCCCGTGCAGAAGGGAGGGGGGCTAGTGCTAGGGCGAGGAAGTTTACAAAAGCAAAATCAGCAGTTAGCAATTGTAAAATGTAATTCTAATTTTTAATCTTTCACTAGGAGAGGTCAAAGGTTTCAAAACCTGATGAGCTCCACCAGCCCTACATAACAGGGAACATTGTGATTTTGCAAATGTGTTTAGATGTAGCAAACTTCCATAAACCTGGGGAGGCACTGTTGCCAATAATGAATCATTGCATTAGGTTCAGCTCCCTAGTTGTTGTCTGCCAGAAGGAATCTTGAATTAATTGTAGCAGTTTGTTTCAACACTGGAACATAGTCTAACAAAGACAGGATAAGTGCAGGGAACTTGGCCTGCCCCGGGAGGTGGCACAAATGAAGGCTTCCTGTCAAAACAGAGCACTGGGGAGAGAGATATCTTGGGGTACAAAGAGGCCTTTTTCTCCTGGGCTTCAGAGCCTGCCCACACTCATCATCACTAATTGGCCCAGATAGAGTTGTTTGTTACAGAGCTGTACAGGAGTGAGGCCTTTTGTCTGCCTGTTCCAACAAAGAGACAGACTTCCTCCAGCAGCCTGGGGTGTGGAGAAACCTGAGGGTTACACTGGGAACCTGGAGGGGAGCCCTGGAACATGCACTGTCTTGAAAGCACCTTCTGTGCTATGAAATCATTCTATTCGAAGCAGATTTCCTAGCTGGGTGCCTTTCTTCATAGTGACTCTAGATGTTCACCAATAGAAATACATTCACACATACACAGTCACATGGAATTACTGGCTCTATTTATTTTTTTTGGTGCAGGTCCTGAGGCTTGAACTGTGAGCTTAGACATTTTCCCTCTGTTCCTTTTGCACAAGGAAGCACTTTATTGTGCCTTAAACCATGATACATCATTAAATGAAGGCATAATTTAATACTTAATAATTATTAGTAATATATTACATGTACTTTAATTATATATAAACATCTCACATTCTATAAATATATTCATATATTGAAATATACACTGGAATATACATATACATCTCTCACTCACTCTCTATGCATATATATGTATTTACAGCAATTTATGCATCTATCTATTTATATATTGGCCACTCCTGGAGGTTAAACTTAGGTCCTGGGAACTCCCTGGCAGTGAATTTGTTTGAGGCTTCTGTGCTTATATTGATCCCTTGATGAGTTGGGCATTCAAGGCCTTGAGTTCAAATCCTAGCAGTGCCAAAGACAATAGGTGGAGTAAGAAGCCAATCTTGACCTGTTCTGCTGTCTGTGAAAATATTGTTTCCTAGGTACAATATGTAATACCTATGCAAATACATATATATGATGTACATTATAAATGTATATAAATATTATTTTGCCAGTCCTGGGGCTAGAATTCATGCCCAAGGAAATACTCCTGACTTTCTTTTATTCAAGGAGGGTGAGCTTCCACTTCATCCACAGCAAAATAGACTTACCCAGGCCCTGATTTCAAATCCCAGGTATGGCAGATAAAAAGTCCCAAATTCCAAGCCAGGACCTTAACTTTTGGTGGGGGGGCAGGCACGGGGCTTGAACTCAGGTCTTCACAACTCTGCCTCAGCCTAGATTACCCTAGGCTGGGGTGCAGCTTTTACACCCACAGACGCTCCAAGGATCCTAGGACCCAATTTCAACTCCCAGCACTGGCCAACAAACAAACAAACAAATCAAAATGAAAGAGGAAAAACCAGAAAGTTTTACACAACAGGTTTACCTTTGTTTCTTTTGCACAGTGACCATCCTGGGCCTCACTGACTTGGCTTAAAAATTGTACATGACTTTGCATGGCTGAGGCTGTTGGGCTGTCAGTGAAGCCTGAGGTTAACCCTGACACCTGCGCCCTGAGTTCAATCCTGGAACTCCCACATACACATAGCTGAAGATCCTAGGAAACTGGTTCCTATCTCTAGGAACACTAATAGAATGTTTGAAATGTGCTAATTGAATTACTAGTTAACTAGTCTTTCTGATATAAGATTGTATGCATTGTATATAGGTCATTGATTAATTTAATTAATATTTTGTTAAGTTTTCTACCGTGATTAATTAATGGAGGAATAATTTTAGAAAAAATAATTAGCAATAGAATATATAAAAGTAAGATATAGACATCACTCTTTATATAGAGTTATACACTAGAATCTCCATAAATGTCTATCTGTCTCTCTCTGTATATGTTTATAGATGCATATACATTTGTAATTAAACACATACTGCATTTTACACATCTATGTGTTTATATCTTGGCCACTCCTAGGGCCAAATTTGACCACAAACTCCATTTGCATCAGACTGGTGTGCTAACATTGACCCCCTCCCCATTCATGAAGTGGGCTTTCTAGTCTCTGAGTTCAAATCACAGAACTGCCAAAAACTTAAGTAATCCTGATGGAAGAAGCCAAATGTCCCATTTGTCTTCCTTATCCGTGAAAGTCCTGGGTCTCAGGAATGAGGTATAGTACATTGGCAAATCTATGTCCTATGTAATAAGATGTAAAAAAGGTTATGTGTGTAATCATATTCACTAAAATACATAAGAAATAAATAAAACACAAAATAAAATGAATAACCACACTAACTGCAATATGCAGTAAACCTGTGTACGTAAATATGAATACTGTATTTAAAATGCATACAAATATTATTTTTGCAAGAGCTAGGACTTGAATTCAGGCCAAGGGAACAGGCCTGACTTGCTTGTCTATCAGCAAGGTGAGCTTCCCCTTCTCCCACAGTGCTGTAGATGTACCTGGGCCCTGAGTTCAAATACCATGACTGGCAGAAAAAATGGCATGAATTGCAAGCCAAGCAGCCTCATAATTTTTTAAATATTTTAATGTGTTTATTTATTTATTTATTTTTAATTTCTCAAGCACAGAGCTTGAACTCAGGGCACGGCAACTCTGCCTCAGCTTGAATCACTCCAGGCTGGGGTGCAGCCACTGGACCTGAACTAGGCCCTGAGAGGAGACTCCAGCTGGGACAGCTTCTTTACAGGTTTTGTTTTTGTTTTAGGGATTATAGAAAAAACAAAAACCTTGGCTCCAACCAGCCCAGTTCTTGGAATGAAAAGAATGCCTCTAGGTCCCCCCCACCTTCTTAACAACTCAACCCTCCTTCATTGTTCTGTTAAAGACTGACCGATTAAACAGGTAGCCAGTAATCTGGCTCATGCTGGCTGCTGGCTGGCATGCTGGAGACATCCGGAGTTTACTATAAACTCTACCTTTTTCACATGCTTATGTTAAACTCCACTAAACTCCTTTGTGTATGTTTACCTTAAGCTCTGCTTTACCATTGAATTCGAGAGTCATTTAAACCAAAAGTGATAGGCTGGTTTAAACAGCCATTATGTGACAAAGTGTAACCTCACTGGCCACCTGCGTGTGGTCTGGTATGACTTTGCAATCTTTTGGGTGTGTGAAAAATCTCTTTGGTCGCCTATGTGACCAGGCTTCACCTTGTGATATTTGCCTTTAAAAACCTAAGCACATGGGCCGCTAGGGGTCGCAGTATCAGCTCCCGAGCCTGTGCTGTGGCCCTGGCCAGTCAATGCAGGAACCTTCTCAATAAAGTTGCTTCTTTAATATCAACTTTGTTGCGGTGGGCTCTGTCACTCCGGACGACTAGGTGGGCTTGCCTGCCTGAGTAGGGGTCTTCCTACTACAGACGCACAGCCAAAACTGAGTTCCCGGGGCACAAATGCTGACAGGAATAATAAATACATAAAACAACACAGAAACAAAGAAGAAAAACCTGCAACTTGCAGATGGCTGCCGGTTTTACATTTGTTTTGGTTGCAAGGTGATCTTCCTGTGTCTGAATGACATGGCTGAAAAGTGTTAGAAACCTGGCATTGCTGAAGGCTGGAGGGCTACCAGGGAAGCCATAGGCCAACAAGACAACATAGGCCCGGGGTTCAAAGCTTGGTCCTGACCCCTACAAATGGCCGGAGATCCTAATAGTCTCATTCCTATTCATAGGAATACTGATGGAAGGTTATGAATGTCAAGGTTTAATTAGTTGTTCCTGAATGATGCTACTATAAAATTAGAGTGATTTTAGGAGGCCGATGGATTTTCATGAATGTTTTTGATACATTAAAAGAATACTATTAATTACATGTACACAATAGTTTCGAGACTGTGGTTGATTTAATTAACAATTCATTAAGGATGAAAACAATAATATAAATTACATGGAGGCATTAAAAATACCCAAATATTGGTAGGAATGTAGCCTATTCAAATGAATAATGTATAGACATCTCTGGCACTCTATAAAGATCTATATTTATTTGTGTACTACCATCTGCATGTCAATCTGTTCTTATTTTGTCAACCTCTGGGGCTCGATCTCAGGTGCTGGAAACTGCTTGTCAGCTCAATATGCCCCAGGCTGGTGTACTGACACTCACCCATTCATGAATTGGGCCTTGTAGGTTGTGAGTTCAGATGCCAGCACTCACAAAAATTGATTCATAGAGTAAGAAACCCTTGGTTACACAGGTTTTCCTTTGCTGTGAAAGTCCTGGATGTCAGGTGTGAAGTTCATACATAAGCAAATCTATCCTATATAATAAATGTAATAAATAGTCCATGTGTAAGAACAGTCAATAAAATAAATGGTAAATAAATGAATAAAACAAAAAAATGAATAGCTATACTAAGCACAATATGGAGTCAATATATGTGGCCCGAACTCAGGGCCTGGGAACAACCTGGCAGCTGAATTGGCTAGAGGCTGCTGTGCTGGCAGCCACACATAAATGAATTGAGTCTTCTAGGCCCTGAATTTAGATCCCAACACTGCCAAAAATGTAATCATGGAGTGGGAAGCCAAGCGTGACACATAATTTTCTTTTCTTTGAAAGTGTTCAGTGTCAGGTAGGATGTATAATTTGGATACAAATCAATATGCTATGTAAGTAGAATGTCACAAAGGTAAAAAAAGTCATAGGTAGAGAATTGTCACTACAATAAATGATAAACAGATTGAATTAGTAATGAATCATTGTAGGATAAAATTAGATGCGGTAATTATAGCATGTGGATTAAGTTTAATTAATGTTTTATTAAGTATTAACAGAATAAAAATTGCATGGAGACATAAATACCTAATAATTGGTAGTAGCACATGATGCATAATTTAATAATATATAGACACCTACGTCATTCTATAAAATATTTAATTATATGTATGGATGTATGCACATATGTGATAAACAATAGGATATTGAGTATTAATTAATGCTTTATTAATTGTTAGCTGGGACACATCATTAAATAGAGATATAATTTAATACCTAATAATTGGTTGTAATACTATCTATAATGTAATAATATCGACATCTCTCTTTTGTGTATATAATATTTATATACATCAATCTATCTATTTATACCTCCTTTACTCCTGGAGCTCAGTGATTGAGTGCTCCCCTAGTAAGCACAAAGCCCTGGGTTCGATTTCTCAGTGCCACATAAGCAGAAAACCTGGAAGTTCTGCTGTCTTTCAATCAATTGAGTGCTAGCCTTGAGCATAAATACTTAGGGACAGTGTCTAAGCCCTTACTCAAGCCCCACCACTGCCACCAAAAAATGGTAGAATGTTCTAACTCCAATTATAGAAGGACAGGACTTCAAATACCACATCACAGAACAAGCTAGGAGTCTGGCACTGACAGTTGCCACCTAACCTGACTTAGGCAGATGTAAACAGCTGCAACCCAGCTCCACAGAACCAGATGCTGCTGGCTTGCCCCCATCCTCCTGGCTGCTTGGGAGCTTTAAAACCAAGCCCTGGTAGGAAGTATATGAGAATCTTGGAGATGTCCCTCTAAGTAGTAGAGCCTTAGCCTTGAGCAAATGTTATTAGAACAGTATCCCCATGCATTGAGTTCAAGCTCTATGGGTAGCCTGCCCCCCCAAAAAAACACCCCACTAAACCATTAGATGTGAACTTGTGTGATTCATGAAACGTTCCTCAAAGAATGATGATACCGATGAAAACAACCTAATTCTAATGACAGCTTGTGGAATAGAGCTATGTGCTGAGTCCTTCATAGGGTGCTCTGTGCTGAGTCTGGCACAGGGTGCTGTGTCCTGAGTTCTTCACAGGGTGCAGTGTGCTGAGTCCTGCATTGGGTGCTGGGTGCTAAGTCTTCACAGGATGTTGTGTACTGAGTCCTTCAAAGAGTGCCATCTGCTGTGTCCTTCACAGAATGCACTCTTTCATATGGTCCTTGTAAGAGCTACACAACTGAGATGATTATGCAGACAAGAATATTGAGATGCAGATATGTCCCCATGGCAGAGACAAAATTATGTATTACTAAAGAGTGGGTGAGTTGTCTACTGCAGACAATTGTTTTGTTTTGTTTTTCTCAGTCATGAACCTTGAACTCGTGGCATAGGTACTGACCCTTACCTCTTGGGCACATGGCTAGCACTAAACTACGTGGTGCCAAGGACCCCCTTGCAGTAGAGTGCCACAGCCTAGGGGTCTATAGCTGAGGTCTGTCAGCCTGCCTTCTCAGGAACCTGAGATCTGAGGATCTGGCTTCCAAACTATGCCAGACACAAAAGGTCCCATGAGACTATTATCTCCAATTCACCACTAAGAAACCTGAAGTGGAAGCTGGATGCTTGTCACTCATGCTTGTCATCTTAGCTCCTCAGGAGGATGAGATCTGAGGATCATGGTTCAAAGCTAACCTAGGCAGAAAAGTCCTCGAGACATTTAACTCCAATGAACCATGAGAAAGCCTGAAATGGTGCTTTGGGTCAAGTGGTAGAGCACAAGACTTGAGGCACAGCACCCAGGCCCAGACTTCAACTGCTCCAACCAACAACAACAAAAAAGAAAGAAAATAACAAACCTAAAGAAGAGGGCTGGGAATGTGCTTAGGGGTAGAGTGCTTTGCATCTATGATACTCTGGATTTGATTTCTCAGGTACACATCACTAGAAAAAAGCATGAAGTGTCTCTGTGGCTCAAGTGGGAGAGGGCTATTCTTGTGCAAGAGAAATTAGGTACAGTGCTCAGGTCCTGAGTTCAAGCTCCAGGACTGCTGTATGTGTGCATGCTCGAACACCCACACCCACACACAGACCAGAAGTAAAAGCTGTAACACAAAATGGTAAAGCACTGGGCTCCTGCACTGTGCTCATGGTCAGCACCCAGGTCCTGTGTTCAACCCCAAAACTTTGCCATCCAGGGCTCAACTAGGAGAGGTCAAAGGTTTCAAAACCTAATGTGCTTCAGCAGTCCTAGATGACAGGAAGCATGGTGAGATCAGACATGTGCTTGGATTTCCAAAGCTTCCAGAAACCTAGCAGAGGCATCATAGGCCCATCATCACCCTCAATGAAACATTTCTTGAGGTTAAGTGCCCTAGTTGTCTGCCAGAAGGACTCCTGAATTATATTGAGCACTGTATCTAAGCACCAGAATATAGTCTTACAAAGGCAGGATTAGTGCTGAGAACTTGGCCTTCCACAGGAGGTGGCACAAATGAAGGCTTCCTGTTAAAACGGAGCACTGGGCAGAGAGATAGCTTGGGGTACAAAGAGGATTTTTTGTCCTGACCTTCAGAGCCCATCCACACTCATCCTCACTAATTGACCCAGATGGAATTGTTTGTTACACAGCTGTACAGGACTGAGGCCTTTTGTCTGCCTGTACAGACAATGAGAGAGACTTCTTCCAGCAGGCCTGGGAGGCAGAGAAACCCTCAGGCTGCACTGGGAACTGTGAGGAGAGCCCAGGGAAATGCACTGTCATGAAAGCAGTCTCTGTGTTATGAAATCATTGTATTGAAAACAAATTTTCTAGCTTGGTCATAGCTACTGTAGAGTTTCACCTATAGGAATACATACACACATACACAAAGACATGGAAGCAGGTCCTGGGGTTGAACTATGAGCATAGGCCTTGTCCCTGAGTTACTTTTGCTCAAGAGTAGTGCATTAACCTTGAGCCACAGCCCCACTTCTGGGTTTTCTGTGATCTCTTACAAATAACAGTTTCATGGACTTTCCTATGATGGCTGGATTCAAACTCAGATTCTCTACATCTCAGCCTCCTGAGGAGCTGAGATTACAGTCAGCAGCCACTGGTACCTGCCTTTCTTTTCTTCTTCATTTTTTAATCTGGACAATCTGACTACTTAACAGCATCATTCCAATGCCTTGAATTTATAAGTAAACTACTCAATGTTCTTTATAGGTGCTTTCTCTGAGAAGGATTTTCTCTCCTCCTCTTCTCCTCTGTACACAGGTTTGAAGCCAAAAGTGAGAAATGAGTGTCAAATGATTTTGGCAGCAAATGTCCACAGGACATGCCAGTTCAGTCATTAGCATTGAACTGCAGTGAATTTACTGTCTCAGCACGAGAGGCTCAAAAGCTGGAGCGATCCTCATGCTGTCTGCCTATAAAATAATCTAATAATTTTGAGTGTTTTGTGTCTCCAACCTGAAGTATCTAGAACATACTAGAAGCATCTTCATGTTTCCTTTTTTCTCTAGTACCTCTCGAGATTTAGACTAAGGGTTTGTGTGGAGCAGATCCTCGGCGAATCCCTGAGGAAAGCCACTTGAAGTCTCCTCAGGAGATCTCTGTTCAAAGACAGCCTGAGCAGGAAAGTCTGCGAGACTCTTATTTCCAATAAACCACCAAAAAACCAGAAGTGTTTCAGTGGCCCAGAGGGTAGAGCTCCAGCTTTGAGAAAGAAAGCCGAGCAAGAGATACAAGCCAGACCAGGCAGGAAAACCTGGCAGGTGCTCATGTCCAATTAAGGACCAGATGTCTGGAAGTTGAGCTGTGGCAGTGGTAGAGTCTCAGCCTTGAGCAAAACAGCTGAGGAACACATAGGGCCCTGAGTTTAAGCCCTGATATGGCCACCAAAGAAATTCAAAAAGAGAAGGCCAAGTTTATGTATCAGTGTCCTACTTACTTATGTGTGTATATTACCTCCCTGAGTGCAAACGGATTGTATGTAATGCTTCTCCTTTTATGTACAGATTTATTTTTCAGATAGGCTTGCTGCACATACTGCATCGTTCTCTTCTTTTCAGACCCATGGCTTTTCTCTACCAGAGTTCCAGGCCTGTGTCCTTATATGATGCAAACTTAAGATCTCAGCTGCCTTTATTTACATATTATTATGAGGCCAACGCAAGAACAGTCACAAATCAGGCAGAGGAAGACAAGATCAGGGTTTTTGAAATAACGGGTATTCAGAAAATTAAACTTGGGGGATGTAAAATGGTAGCATACTTATGTAGAAACTACCATTAAGAAAAAGATGAGAGGGCTGGGAATGTGGATTAGTGAGACAGTGCTTTTCCCTGCCATGCAAGAAGCCCTACAGAGGGTTTGATCCCTCCTCTGTAGCACATGCACAGAAAAAGCTAGAATTGGTGCTGTGGCTCAAGTAGTAGAGTGCTAGAGACAGTGCCCAAGCCTTGAGTTCAACTCAAATACAAGTAACTTCTCATCACCAAGGGAAACCCAGGAAGTTTTTGAACAGCTGCCCTTTCAGAAGTGGACGTCAGAGTGTCATAGACTTTCCGCCCTGGCTGGCATTACCCTGTGAACCTCAGACCTCAGCCCCCTGAGCAAGGGTGATAGGCCTTAGCTACTGGTGCTCTGCTAGGTCAGAACTGTAATGACATTGACAATACAAGTCAACTGCTTATCACAAAGGGCTTGGGGAGCATATTAAGCCTTTCAACAATGGACCTTTCAGAACCCTGTAGGACACAAGGTTATAATACTAGAGTCTGAGAGGCTGGGCATATGGATCTGCTAAACTTGAACCTTGAGCTCTGACTCCAATTCTGGTGAACATCAGCGTCAGCGTTCATTTTCTAGAGAATGTTCTCCTAATTAGCAAATAGGAAAAGTACTTTGATTAACCCTCACGTTTTTCCCATTTTGTGTCTCCAACTCAAGCCTGGGCACTGTTCCTACGCCCTTCATCTCAAGGCGAACACTCTACCACTTGAGCCACAGCACCACATGGAGTCTTTTGCTGGTTCATTGGTGATAAGAGTCTAACAGGCTTTCCTTGTCTAGGCTGTCTTTGAACTGTGGTCTTCAGATCTCAGCCTCCTGAGAAGATAGGGTTCCAGGTGTGAGCCACTGGCATCTGGCCTATTGTTTTTGCCAGTGCTGGGGCTTGAACTTAGGGCCTGGGTACTGTCTCCATGCTTCTTTTTCTGAAGGCTAGTGTTCTACCACTTGAGCACACCACAGCTTCTGACTTTTTCTGAGTATGTGGCACTGAGGATTCAAACCCTGGCATTCTTGCATGCTGAGCAAGCTCTCTACCACTAAGCCACATTCCCAGTCCCACCCTTACAATATTATCCCTCAACTTGCCTATCCTCAAGGAAAGGCTTCTGAGTATAAATCATCTAAAGAAATCCCTATAGGAAGGTGTTAAAGATAAACAAGACAAAGCTCATATTTGGGAGAGACTCTAAACATGTGAAGACTGTGACAAATGCCTCCATTTAATTATGTATCATGTTTCAACAGTTAATAATTAATGAAAAATGAGTCAATGTCCTAAATTATTGTGTATAATTCTATAATAGATGTGCAAAATGTAATAAATATTATGTGTATAATA
Source organism: Dipodomys spectabilis (assembly GCF_019054845.1). Classification (NCBI taxonomy): domain Eukaryota; kingdom Metazoa; phylum Chordata; class Mammalia; order Rodentia; family Heteromyidae; genus Dipodomys; species Dipodomys spectabilis. The sequence continues at coordinate 323,341 of NW_024871264.1, read as the reverse complement.
ATACTAATACAATAAAAATAAGTAAATGAATAAAATATAGAAATACAGAAATACAAAATCAATAATAAAAAAACATAGCTTGTATTAAACATACACATATAATACGTAACATATATTACACATGTACATAAATATTATTTTCCATTATATGGACTTAATTCAGCCACTGGGAACTCTAACCTGAATTTCTTTTCCTCAAGGGCAGTGAGCTTCCCCTTCACCTACGATGCAAAAGAGTTACCTGGATGGTGAGATCTAATCCCAGCAGTGGCAGAAATACAAGCCCCAGTTCCAAGACAGTGACTAAATTATTTTTAATGAAAGCAGTTATGTTTATTCAGTTCCATACTGAACATTTTAAAAACAGCAGTGTATAATTTTGTATATCTATTCAGACATCCTTCCCTTACCTGCAAAGTGCTTCTCCGAGCTCTAAATTGTTTCCTTTTTGGTGCATTTTTTTGTTGTAAAAATGTGGTATAGAGGGGTTACAGTTACATGAGCAAAGTAATGAGTACATTTACTACTGAGCATTGCTGCCTCCTCCTTTGTTTTCCCCTTGCCATCCCTTCCCTCCCACCTCCACAGCTATGCCCCCACCCCAAGCTGAGGTCAGTGACTTAATTTTTGTTTTTTATTTTTGGCTTGGCACAGGATTTGAACTCAAGTAGTAGAAACTCTGCACCTTCCCTCACATTGCTACAGATTTACCAAGATCCTGAGTTCAAATCCCAGGTTAGGAAAGAAAACTGGCAGAAATTCCAAACCAGGGGGATTTTTTTCAATTTAGTTAAATAAATTATTTATTTATTTATTCTTTTTTTTTTTTTTTTGCCAACCATGGAGATTGAACTCAGGTCGTGGCAACTCTACCTCAGCTTCAATTGCCTTAGACTGGGCTGCAGCCTCTCACCCATAGTCGATCCTGGGATCCTAGGCCCAGAGCTTGCAGGAAGAAAAAAGTGGGACAGCACAAAAAGTGGCGAGCTGCAGGGGACTGGGGGTTTTACGTTATTTTTTTCTTTGCAGGGTGACCATCCTGATTCTGAATGACGTGGCTGCAAAGTGGAGCTGAACTGCTATAATGCTATTCCTGAAGGCTGGTGGGCCACCAGGAAAGCCATAGGCCAACCTGTCAACATAGGCCCCGGATTAAAAATCTAAGTCCTGACACCTACCAATGGCAGGACATCACAAGAGACTCGTTCCTATGCATAGGAATACTGATTGAAAGAGTCCTTCATGCATCAGTCGAGTCTAAAAGTGGATGTAATAATCCTAGGATGCTGATTGATTTTAATTGATAGTTTATTAAGGATGGAAAGAATAATATTACTTCAAAGACAATATAATAAATACCTAAGAGTTGGTAGGAATGTAGTAGGCGTCATTCAGTCAGATAGATGGCTCTGGCACTCTTTACGAATATGTATTAATTGTTTAACACCATTTGCCAATCTATGTATCACTGTTTTGGCCAAACCTGGGGCTCCATCTCAGTGCCTGGGAACCACCTCACAGCTTCATTGGCCAGAGGCTACTGTGTTCCCTCTTACCCATTCATGAATTGGGCCTGCTAGGCCCCAAGTTCGGATCCCAGCACTGCCAAAAATTTAATCTTGGAGTAAGAAGCCGAGTGTGACACATGCTTTCCTTTTCTGAGAGAGTCCTGGGTTTTAGGCATGATAGCGAACACATCTACAAATCTAGATGCTATGTGATAGGAAGTAAACAATGTAATAAATGGGATAGGGGTCAAAAGAGTCAATAAAATAAATGGTAAATAAATGATTAAAACAAGAAATGAAATGAATAACCATACCAAACATGATATTGTCTGACTATATGGAAGTATAAATCCTGTCTTTAAAATGTAAATAAAATGTATACAAGGAGTATGTTTTGCAGGACTGAGGTTTGAATTCAGGCCTAGGGAACAGGACTGACTTCTTTGGCTTCAAATATGATGTGCTTTCCTCTAGCCTGACAGTGCTACTATTTACACAGATCTTGAGTTCAAATCCCAGGCCTGGCAGAAAAAATGGCACGAATTGCAAAACAGGGAGATAAATAATTGTTTTTTAATTTCTAAATTGTTTTAATTTTTTAATTGTTGTAATTTTTTTAATTTAATTTTTTTGTTTGTTTTTGGCCATGCACATGGCTTGAACTCAGATCGTGACAGCTCTGTCTCAGCTTCCATCACACTAGCCTGGGTTGCAGCCTCCAGAACCAAAGCTGATCCTGGAATCTTAAGACCCGATGTCTGACAGGAAAACAAAATGAAAATGACACTAAAACAAGCAGCAAGCCACACATGGTAGGCAGTTTATTGGCTTTGATTCCTTGCATGGTGACCATCCTAGGTCTGAATGGCATGGATGCCACGCACAGGTGACCTGTCATTGCTGAAGACTGGCAGACTGTCAGGAAAGCCATAGACCAACCCCGCAACACAGTCCCTGAGTTCAAATCCTGGTCCTGACACCTACCATTGGCAGGAGATCCCAAGAGACTCCTGCTTGTGCATAGAAATTCCGATGGAATGGTATCCAACTCATGATTGAATAGTTCATGCAGCGGTCTAGACTCAAATTAGACGCAATAATCCTAGGAAGCTGATTGAACTTAATGAATGGTTAATTAGGCATGAAAAGAATAATATTCCTTCAATGGAGGCATAATAACTACCTAAGACTTGGTAGGAACGAAGCAGAGGTCATTGAATACTAGATACACGGCTCTGGCACTCTGTACTAATACGTATTTATTGGTGTACTACCACCTGCCTATCTATGTAGGGCTATTTTGGCCACGCCTGGGGCTTGATCTCAAAGCCTGCCAAAAATTTCCTCCTGGAGTAAGAAGCCAAGTGTGACACCTGTTATCCTTTTCTGTGAGAGTGTGGGGTGTCAGGCATGATGGAGAACAAGTCTACAAATCTAAATGCTATGTGATAGGGTGTAAACAATGTAATACATGGTTAGGTGTCATCACAGTCAATAAAATAAACGGTAAATAAATGAATAAAACAAAAAGTACAATGAATAATATACACCAAACATGATATAGACTGAGCACTTGTCTGGAAGTTCAACCCTATCTTTAAAATACATGTAAGGACTATGTTTTCCAGGGTTGGGGCCTGAATTCAGGCCTAGGGAAGAGGCCTGACTTTCTGATCTTCAAGCATAGAGAGCTTCCCCTTCCCCCAGAGTGCAACAGAGTTACCCAGACCCCGAGTTCAAATCCCAGGCATTGCAGATGAAAAATAGCACACATTCCAAGCCATTGAGCTTCATTAGCTTTTTTCATATTTTTTAAAGTTCACTTTAAAGTTCACCTTTATTTCATACATTTTGATTTTATAACATGAGAGTTTTTCAAAAAGGGGTTTAAACACTTATATTTCAGCATAGCACATTGATGTTTCCCTTTTGACCATTTGCCATGAAGAGTGAGAATGAAAATGAGTACATCATTCCTCCCTAGAGGGACAGTTGATGTTATTTCTATTTAGAGTTATTTCCATAACTATAAACTCTCTGCAATTGCATCGTGTGAGTTTTCCTCAGTGCCTACCAAAAAATACACTAGTTGAGTTCTCATACCACAAAAGGTTGGGTTTCTGAATAAAAACTCACTTCTGTGAGGACAGTAGGTACTTGTAAGCATTTTGGGAATAAAGTGAATTGTAAAATGAAAAACAAAAACATTGGGACTGGGATGTAGCTCAGTAGTGGAGTACTTGCCTAAAGAGCATAAGACCCTGGAAGAAAAGGAAGGCAAGTTTCCTCAAGCTCAGAAGGTTAGAATTTTATGATCTCTATGAACAAACTTCTTTCTTCTTTTTTTTTTTGTCGGTGGTGGGGCATGAACTTTGAGCTTGGCTGCCCACCTTCAGCTCTTCAACTCATGGCAAGTGCTCTACCGCTTGAGCCACAGTGCCGTTTTCGGTTTATTGGAGATAAGGGTCTCACGGACTTTCCTGCCCAGGCTGGCTTTGAACCACCATCCTCATATCTCAGCCTCCTAAGTAGCTAGGATTATAGCCATGAGCCACTGTTGCCTGGTGCATGAACAAACTTCTTAAAGATTGATTCTGAGGAAAGAAACTTGGAATGCACTTTTAATAGAAATAATTTATAATGGCATGGGTAAGGCACTAATTCAGAAGTATTTATTCATTGGCTGCTTTCTTAGTTTATTTAAAGATATATATATATATATATGTATACATACATTTTAATATATCTACATATATATTATTAAAACATAGCTTTGAAGTGTACCTAAAAGCATATGTGCTCATGTAAAGTTATATAACTGCACAAGCTTGATTTTTTATTTTCAGTTTGTTGGTACCATAAATTAGGTGGGATGTGTGTACTGTTGTTTTGTTCTCTGTTTTTGGAGGATTTCTCTCTGCTTTCTTCCCCTACTCCCCTCTCTCTGCACTTGAATTGAGCTTGCTCTTTCTTGGCTTGATTGTTCATAGCTGATTTTCTACCACTTCAGCCATACCTGTAGCCTGGCTTTTTGCCAGTTAATTGGAGATGTCATCTCTCAGGCTTTTCTGCCTGACTTGGCTTTGAAGCTTCATCTTCCAGTTCTTACATCTTGAGTAGCTGGGATTAAAGATATGAGCCACTGGGGTGTCTAGGGATGAATTTGACTTTGGTTGATGGATTCTTTCTGTTTTTCTAAGCATGGGATCATCTACTATAGAATTTCTGTGAATGTCCTGGGTCTGAAGTAAGATATATAATACATATGCTAATCTGTATAGTTCCCATAAGATGTAATCAATTTAATACATGTTATAAGTGTAATAATAGTCAATATAAATAATGAATGAACGAATAGTGCAAAAAATAAAATAAATACATAGTAAAATAATATGCGGTAAACATAAGTATGTAGATACTAATCATTATTTCAAATGTGGATGAATATTACTTTAACAGGGCTGGGGATTGAATTCAGGCCTAGGGAACAGGCCTGAATTGTTTGTCTTCAAAGATGGTGAGTTTCCCCATCCCCCACAGTGCATTAGATTTACCCAGACTCTGAGTTCAAATCCCAGTCCTGACAGGAAAAATAAAAGGTATGAATGCCAAGCTGGTGAGCTTCATTAGTATTTTTACAATTTTTTTTTCTTGGGGCTTGAGCTCTGGCCTTGGGCGCTGACCCAGGGCTCTTCAGCTCAAAGCGAGTACACTACCGCTTGAGCCACAGCACCACTTCTGGTTTTCTAGTGCTTTATTGGAGATAAGAATCTCATGGGTTTTACAGCCTGGGTTGGATTTGAACCACAATCCTCAGCCTCATGAGTAGCTAGAATTACAGGTGTGAGACACTGGCCCCCGGCTATTTTTAATATTTTAAAATTTTGTTGATTGATTGATTGCCAATCACGGGGCTTGAACTGAGGTTGTGGCAACACTGCCTGAGATTCCATCACCCTAGCCTGGGATTGTGCAGCTTCTGGACCCACAGCGGATCATGGGATGGTACGCCTCGGGGGCTGACAGGAAAACAAAATGAAAATAGCACCGAAAAAAACGGCGATCTGTGGATGGTTGGCGGTTTCTTGGTTTTCCTTCCTTTCATGGTGACCATCCCGGTTCCAAATGACACGGCTGCAACCTGTAGGTTACCTGGCACTGCTGAAGGCTGGCAGGCTGGCAGCGAAGCCATAGGCCAACCTGGACACCTAGGTCGTGAGTTTGTTCCAGGTTACGCCACTTACAAAGGGCTGGGGAGCCTAAGAAACTATTGCCTATCCATAGGAGCACCAGAGTAATGTGAACAATGTCATGGTTGGATGAGTAGTTCATCAATCAGTCTAGCAGAATATTAGACCCAATAATAACAGGACTTGGACTGATTTTAATTCATAGTTTATTATGCACTAAAAGAATGCTATTGATTAAATGGAGTCCTCACTAAAGACCTGAGAATCCGTAGGAGCGTAGTATGCATCATTGAACACTAAATAGACATTTCTGGCCATATGTAAATATCTAAATTTGTATTTATTTGTATACCATTATCTGCATAGTACATTTTTGCTATTTTGGCCAAACCTGGAACTCGATCCCAGGTCTTGAGATCCACTTGGCACCTGCATGGGCTAGATGCTGCAGTGCTGACACTCACCCCTTCATGAATTGGGCCTCCTAGTCCCTCAGTCAAGGTCCCATCATTGCCAAAAGTTTCTTCCTGGTGTAAGATTCCATGTGTGACACCTGTTTTCCTTTTCTGTGCAAGTGCTGGGTGTCAGGTATGATGTACATATTATGTATGCAAAGCTATATGCTATGGAATAGATTGGAACAAATGTAATAAATGTTATAGGTGTACTCACAGTCCATAATATAAATGCTAAATCAATCAATCAATCAATGATAAAATATAATGAATCACTCCAACAAACACAATTTAAAAAGAATATAGAGATATAATTCAAATATTCAAAATGTCTATAAATGTTATATTTTTCAGTACTGGTGCTTGATTTCAGGTCTAGGGAATAGTTGAGAAGTTCATGCATGATTCGCATAGGAAATGATAGGCAAGATCTTAATTAAGACTGCATGAAGTGTGACAATAATTACATTCAGGAAATCGAAGCATTGGGAAAAATCCAAGAATCGGTAGTCACATGGAAGATAGGATTCCAACACAGCTCGCCACATCTCCTATGCTATACAAACAGGCCTTTATTAGAATACTAATTTCAGCTTATGAATGGAATGAATATGGTGCTCCACCCCCACCCCGGGGCTACATCTCAGGTCCTGGGTATGCTCTAGCTCCTTAGTGGCTCACAGGCTGGTGTGCTCATGTGGACCCATTTGGCAGTTGGTTCTGCTAGGCCCTGAGTTCAACTTCCAGCATTGCCAAAAGGTTCATCCTGATGTGAGATGCCAAACCTTGCAGATGTTTTCCTATCCTATGCAAGTCCTGGGTCACAGCTAGGATCTAGAAAGCATAGGCAACTCTATACCCATGGGAATAGGTTGTCATCCATGTGAGCACAGTTATATATGTCATCCTATACACAATAAAATACACAATACATAGATGAATAAAACACAAAATAAAAAGATTAACTACACTGAAAACAAGTTGCATACCACACCTGTATGTAAATAGAGATCCTATGTTTAAATGAGGTGGGTTTGTCTAGTGCTGGGGCTTCAAGTCAGGTCCAGGACCAGGCCTGACCTTTTATTCTTCAAAGACGGTGAGCTTAACCTTCCCCCACAATGCAACAGAGTTACCCAAACCTGAGTTCAAATCCCAGCTCTCGCAGTAAACTGACACAAATTCTGAGCTAGGGTTCTTCGTTCATAGTTTTTTAATTTTTTTTTTTTTACTAGACCCGGAGCTTGAACTCAAGTCGTGGCAACTCTGCCTCAGCTCTGATCATCCTAGGGTGCAGCCTCTGGATCCACAGCCCGTCCTCGGACCCTAGGACCCTGGGGCTTGCTGGGAAAAAAAAGAAGCCAGGAGGGGAAATAAAGCAGCGGGAAGCTCCACCTGGTGCTCTTATGTTTATTTTCCTTTGCATGGTGACCATTCTGGGTCAGAACATGGCTGCCTGCAGAGTGAAGTTGACCTGGCATGGCTGAAGACCTGCTGGTTTTCAGGGGAGCCACAGGCTAAACAGACAATGGAGGCCCCGAGGACGAATGAATCCCAGTCAGCCCTGTTACGATGAGAGAATGGCCGGAAATCCTGAGACATTCATTTCCGGACCTAGGAAGAGTCGTGGAATGCAATCAATCTCATCCTTGAATGAGTAGTTCCTGCTTGATGTGAGTAGGAAATGATAGGCAAGACTCATGGGGTATCGATTATTTTTAATGAAGAATTGATGAAGCGTGACCATAATCATCACAGTCATGAAATGGAGGTATCAGGGAAGATCCAAGAATTGGTAGTCACAAGTAGATTTCATCACAGGTGGCCATCTCTCCTACACTATAAAAATATGTACTTATTTGCATACAAACTTGCACTTATAAATGGATAACTATTTCCCACCCCTCCCAATCCCCTCCTCCTAGGGTTTTATCTCAGGTCCTGGGACTGGCCTACCTCCTTATTGGCTTACAGGCTAGTGTGCTCACTTTTACCCATTCACCAATTGGGCCTGCTAGGCTCTGGGTTTGAATCCCAGCACTGTCAAAAGATTATCCTGATGTGAGAAGCCCATCAATCCATTTGTTTTCCTGTCCTGAGAAAGATCTGGGTCTCACAGAGGACGGATATTACTACATAGGCAACCCTATACCCAAAGAAATGGGTTGCCATCCATGTCAGCACAGTTATATCTGTCATCATAATCAATAAAATACACATTGCATCCATGAATAAGACACAAAATAAAGAGAACGAGTACACTGAATGCAAGATGTCACCCATCCATGTATGATAATATAGATCCTTATTTAAATTATGAATTCATGACTATATTGATCCCCGCTTCCAGTGCTCAGTCTCAGGACCTGGGTACATCCTAGCTCCATAGTGGCTCACAGGCTGGTGTGCTCAAATTGACCCATTCACCAATTGGGCCTGCTAGGCCCTGAATTCAAATCCCAGCACTGCCAAAAGCTTCACCCTGATGTGAGAAGCGCATCGATCCAACTGTTTTCCTGTCCTGTGAAAGTCCTGGACCTCAGCGAGAATGGCACCTCTATAGCCATGGGAATAATTGTCATCCATGTCAGCACAGATACACCTGTCACCATACTCAATAAAATACACAATACATCCATGAATAACACCCAAAATATAAAAGATAACCACATTGAATGCAAGATGCATACCACACCTGTATGTAAATAGAGACCCTGTGTGTTAATGAGGTGGGCTTGCTATTTTGTCCAGTGCTTGGGCTTCAAATCAAGCCCTGGACCAGGCCTGACATTCTAGTCTTCAAGGATGGTGAGCTTCCCCTTCTCCCACAGTGCAATGGGGTTCCCCAGACCTGAGTTCAAATCCCATCTCTAGCAGTATAACACTGTGAGTTCTTAGCTAGAGTGCTTCCTTCGTAACTTTTTAATTTTTTTTTTGTCAGACCTGGGACTTGAACTCAAGTCATGGCAACTCTGCCTCAGCTCTGATCATCCTAGGCTGCAGCCTCCTGACCCACAGACCTCGGACCCTAGGATCCCGGGGGTTGCTGGGAAAAAAAAAGCCTCGAGGGGGAATAAAATCAGTGGGAAGTTCCACCTGGCACTTTTACATTTATTTTCCTTTGCATGCTGACCATGCTGGGACCAAACACGGTGGCCTGCAGAGTGAAGGTGTCTTGGTGTGGCTGATGGCCTGTTGGCTATCAGAAGAGCCAGAGGCCGACCCAGCAATGTAGTCCCCAAGTTCGATTCCCGGTCAGCACCCATACATTGAGGGAATGGAAGGAGATCCTGAGATACTCATTTCCAGACCTAGAAAGAGTCATGGAATTCGATGGATCTCATCTTTGAATGAGTAGTTCCTGCTTGATGTGAGTAGGAAATGATAGGCAAGACTCATGGGGTATCGATTATTTTTTAATGAAGAGTTGTTGAAACATGGTCAAAATCATCACAGTCATGAAATGGAGGCATTGGGGAAGATCCAAGAATCATTAGTCACAAGGTAGATTGGATTCCATCACTGGTCGCCATCTCTCCTACTCTATACAAATATGTACTTATTTACATACTACCTTCAGATTTTGAATGGATGACTATTGTGCTCCCTACTATCCCCCCCCCACTGCGGGGCTCAATCTCAGGTCCAGGGAACGACCTAGCTCCTTAGTGGCTCACAGGCTGGTGTGCTTACCTGGACCCATATTCGCCTATTGGACCTGCCAGTCCCCCTGTCAGATCCCAGCACTGCCAAAAGATGAATTCTGATGTGAGAAGCCAATCTTTGCAACTGTTTCTCTGTTCTGTGAAAGTCCTGGGTCTCAGCTAGGATGCAGTATGCTATATAGGCAACTCTATATTCATGGGAATCAGTTGCCATCCATGTCAGCACAGTTATAGCTTTCATCATATGTAATAAAATACAAAATACATCCATGACTAAGACACACAATAAAAAGAATAACTACATTGAATGCATGATGCATTCCACATCTCTAAAGAGAGATCCTATGTGTAAAATAGGTGAGCATATGATTTTTGCCAGTGCTGGGGCTTCAGTTCAGGCCCTGGGACTAGGCCTGACCTTGTAGTTTCAAGGATGGTGAGCTTCACCTTCCCCCAGAGTGCAACAAAGTTATCCAGACCTGAGTTGGAATCTCAGAGGTGCAGAAAAATGGTGAGAATTCTAAGCCAGGGTGTGTTATTATTATTATTATTATTATTGCCAAGCAAGGGATTTGAACTCAGTTCATGTCAGCTCTGCCTCAGCTTCGATCACCTGAGACTGGCGAGCTCCCATGGGCCCATAGCTGATCCTGGGATCCTAGGCTCTGAAACTTTGCAGGAAAAAATGTCAGAAAAATGGCAGAAAAAATTTCGCAGGATGGATTTTTTATATTTTCTTTTGCACAGTGACTACCCTGGGTCTGAATTACACAGCTGCAAAGGGTATTGCACCTTGCATTGATGAAGACTAATAGGCTCTCAGGGAAGCCATAGGCCCATGCAGCAACGTAGGCCTTGAGCTTGAATCCTGGCCTTGACACCTACCAGTGGGAGGGATCCCAAGATACTTGTTCCTATGCATGGGAATAACAATGAAATATTAGCAAACTCATGATTGAATTAGAAGTTTCTGCATGTTTTGGTCTAGTCCAAAATTAGATGCAATGATCGGAGGACAATGATTCAGATTAATGAATGGTTTATTAAGTATGAAAAGAATACTATTCCTTCAATGGTGGCATAATAAAGACCTAAGACCGTAGTTGATGTCATTGAATCCTAGGTAGATGTCTCTGGCACTCTGTACAAATATATATTTATTGTTGTTCTACCACCCGTCTATCCATGCATGGCTATTTTGTCCACTCCTGCAGCTTAATCTCAGGGTCTGGAAATGCCCTGGCAGCTTCATTGGCTAGAGGTTGCCATGTTGACACACCCATTCAGGGTCTGAATTGGTCTGCCAGGCACTGAGTTCAGATCCCAGCACTGCCAACAATTGGATCATGGAGTAAGAAGCTGAGTGTGATACCTGTTTCTTTTTTCTCTGAGAGTCCTGGGTGTCGCACATGATGGACAACACATTTTCATATCTAGATACTATGTGATGGGTTGTCATCAATATCATAAATGAAATGTGTGTCATCACAGTCAATAAAAAATCTCATATCTAAAATACACTTGGAACTCAAAAAATTAAATCCCCCAACAACAAATCCTCAAAGAAACAATTGCCCAATAAATAAGTGGGCAAAAGAACTAAAGAGAAACTTCTCTGAAGAGGAAAGAAGGATGGCCAATAGACACATGAAGAAATGCTCAACCTCCCTAGCCATAGAAGAAATGCAAATCAAAATAACACTGAGATACCACCTCACCCAGTTAGAATGGCTATAATCAAGAACTCTAATAACAACAGATGCTGGAGGGGATGTGGACAGAAGGGAACTTTACTGCATTGTTGGTGGGAGTGTAAACTTGTTCAACCACTTTGGAAAGTAGTATGGAGGTTCCTCAAAAGACTCCACATAGAGCCGTCCTATGACCCAGCAATCCCATTTTTGGGCATTTACCCAAATGTTTACAAACAAGACCACACTAAAGCTACCAGCACGACTATGTTTATTGCAGCACTATTTACTATAGCTAAGATCTAGAACCAACCCAGATGCCCCTCAGTAGATGAATGGATCAAGAAAATGTGGTATATATACACAATGGAATTCTATGCCTGCATTAGAAAGAATGACATTGCTCCTTTATTAGCAAATGGAAAGACTTAGAAAAAATTATATTAAGTGAAGTAAGCCAGGCCCAAAGAAACATAGGTCTCATGGTTTCCCTTATTTGCAATATCTAGTATATGTCTGAGTCAAGCAGAAAAGGTCAGATAAGGTGATGTTAGGGAAATGAACCCTAAGATATGTGCTCAAATGTTTTTTTTTCTTTCATGTGATTGTTTCTAACACATTTATAAGATTATTTCTTTGTTGCTTTGAATGACCCTCCCCCACAGTATAAGCCCTGCTTTCACTGTATTTGATGTCGGTATAATTTGTGGAGGGGAAGGGGAAAAACAATTCATTTTAATAGGGATACAGGTGGACCCATTGCAACAATGAGATGTAAAAGTCGTTAAGTCGAAAACGAACTTTACAACTTTGGTGTGGGATGGCAGGGGGAGGTGGGAAGGATTGGGTGGGAGCAGAGGGAAGGATGGGAAGGGATGGGAAGAGGAAACAAAGGAGGAGGCTACAATGCTTGATAAGACATGTACTCATTATCTTGCCCATGTAATTGTAACCCCTCTGTACAATATTTTCATAATACTAAAATGGAAAATAAATGAAGAAAACAAAAATACAATAAATAAACACAACAAACAGGACATGGACTGAACATTTATACATAAGTACAAATCATACCTTTACAATGTATATAAATAGAATGTTTCCAGGGCTGGGACTTGAATTCAGGCCTAGGGATCAGGCCTTACTTTCTTGTCTTCAAGCTTGGTGAGCTTCCCCTTCATCCACAGTGCTTCAGAGTTACCCAGGTCTTAAGTTCAAATTCAAAGGTGGGAAAAACTGCATTAATTGCAAGTTTGGGAGCTTTTTTTTTTTTTTTTTGCTTTTTTTGCCAAGCACGGTCTCGAACTCAGGTCATGGCAACCGTGCCTCATCTTTCATCACCATAGGCTTGGGTGCAGCCGCTGACAACACAGCCTATCATGGGATCCTAGAACTTCAGGCCTTGTGCAAGGGGGTGGGGGAATGCACAGAAAAAAAGTGGTGGGATGGCGTTTTTACATTTTCTTCCTTTGCACTATGGCCATCTGGGTCTGAGTGATCCGGCTCCAAAGGATACTTCACCTTGCATTGCTGAAGGCTTGCAGGCTACTGGGGAAGCCATAATCCCGAACAATGATTAGCCAGGCACCAGTGGCTCTCACCATTCCTCCCTGATATTTACAAGGCTGTGATAGGAGGATCATGGTCAAAGTCACCCTAGGCAGGAAAGTCCTTGAGAACCCCTGTCCAACCTCAATGCTAACAAAGCAAAAGTAGAGCTGTGTGGCTCCAGCGGTAGAGGGCTAATCTTGAGCAAGAACAGCTCTTGGACTGGGCCCAGATTCTGAGTTCAAAGTCCAGGACTGGCAACAAACAGACATACACCACAATCTGTGCAGCCATCTGGCTAAAGCAGGTCTCCCTCTTGTCCCCAACTGGATTGGACAGAGTTTCCAGGTAAAGGAGCTGCTGTCTTCTTGACTGTCCATTCTGTCTGCATCCCAGGATTCCAGGCACACCCCCATTCTTTCATGATTCTTTTTGACCAATGGTATACAAGAATAGTGGCCACGCCCACATTCCATGCTTCCCAGTTACACGTGGATTCCTTCTGTTGGTTGACACCACTACTAGCAGTTGAGCAAGGTAGAGGTGGCTGAGTGGTGAACAAGAGACTCCAGGTGACTTTGAGGTAGAGTAGGAAATGATGTCCTAGTCGGTGAGTGGGAGAATAGAGGATTTCCTAGAGCCTGGGAATGTGGCCAGCCCAACTTTCCCATCCCATTGCTCAGATGTCTGAAACAATAAGAATCAATGAGAGAACTGTGGGCAAGAAACTGCCACAAGAACACCAGCAGTATCCTCCCGACAGACCTGAAACATTCAAGAAAACAAAGAACACGAAAAAGGGAGGGATCCCCAAGACAAACACCACTGGGGAGGCGAATTGAATGGAGAGTCTGGCCAAAGATGATGCCGACCTTGGGCCTTCCCTGCCTTTGGACACAGTCACAGCCACCAGGGCCCAGAGTGTCAAGGGTCCCAATACCACCAAGGATCCACAGAGGTGCTACTGGCATGTGGTACCCACCCTCCACCACAGAAAAGAAGAAACCAGGCACTCTTTGCCAAGATCCAACTACTGAAGCAGGGAAAGCCAGACCTGCAGGGTCAATGGGAGTAAGAGAGGGAGAAGATAGACCAGATACATGCAGCACCAAAAATGGAGGTAGTGATCCACAAGGCACCCATACAGTGGTTGGTTTCAGCAGAAAGCGATTTATAATGTGCACTGGCCCAAGTGCAGCAGGCCACTGATGACAGAGAAAGGGAGCAGGAAGCTCTCACCAGCTGCCTGCAAGCTACAGAGTGGCGTGTGGCAGGGCTGGAGATAGCGGCTTCTGCGGTCACTGCTGCAAAGGAGGAGACCAAAATGTTCTTCAAACAGCTGAATGATGTGACCCTTCAGCTCAAGGAAAAGACAAGAAACTTTGTTGACCTGGAGCAAGTGAACACAGAGTTGCAGGAGAGGGTGGAAGTGCTGTAGATACAGGGGAGCAACATGAAGAAGAGAATATGCAAGTTCCAACAAGCACTGGAGGGTGTGAGGTACTGAAGATGGAGTTGAAAAACCTGGAGAACTCCCCTATGACCCAGCAATCCCACTTTTGGGCATTTACCCAAATGTTTACAAACAAGACCACACTAAAGCTACCAGCACAACCATGTTTATTGCAGCATTATTTACCATAGCTAAGATATGGAACCAACCCAGATGCCCTTCAGTAGATGAATGGATCAAGAAAATGTGGTATATATACACAATGGAATTCTATGCCTCCATCAGAAAGAATGACATTGCCCCATTTGTTAGGAAATGGAAAGACTTGGAAAAAATTATATTAAGCAAAGTAAGCCAGGCACAAAGAAACACAGGTCCCATGGTTTCCCTTATTTGCAATATCTAGTATATGTATGTGTCAAGTGGAAAAAGTCAGATAATGTGATTTTAGGAAAATCAATCCTTAGATAGGTATTTTAATGTTTTGTTTCTTTCATGCATGTGTTTCTAACACATTTATAAGATTATTTCTTTGTTGCTTTGTATGTCCCTCCCCCACAGTATAACCCCCGCTTTCAATATATTTGATGTCAGTATAACTTGTGGAGGAGATGGGGAAAAACAAGTCGTTAACGATTCAGGTGGACCTGTTGCAACAATGAGAAGTACAAACTGTAATGTCAAAAAGGAGCTTTACAATGTCGGTGGGGGGGAAGCTGGGGAAGGATTGGGTGGGGATTGAGGGGGGAGGCTGGGAAGGGAGGTGAAGGGTAAACAAAGGAGGAGGCTGCAATGCTTGATAAGAAATGTATGCATTAACTTACCCATGTAATTGTAACCCCTCTGTACAGTCTGTTCACAAATAAAATAAAATTTAAAAAAAAATAGAAAAACCTTCAGGAACAACTTCACATCCAGGTCCAGGAAAACCAGTCTCCGTCTTCAGAACATGGAGCAGCAGGAACAAAGGCAGAGTTCGGAGGAGAAAGCCTAGGATCAGCAGGAGATCCCTGAGACCCCACGATGAGCATGTGTGTGGGATGGACAACCAGAGGAAAAGCTGGCCCTGCTGTGGGACGCTCTCCACAGGGTGAGCAGTGAGAAGGAGGAGTTCACCAGCATCCTGGACTCAGAGCTGCAGATGAAGAAACATCTGTGGGAACAGTTGAATTGCTCAGAAAAGAAGATAGAGAAATGGATAGTGGTGACTGAGAGAGCCAAGCAGCTCAGGAGCAGCAGGAGCAGTCCCTGGGCCAGTGCAGGAGTTCAGAGCCTCCTGTGAATGGCACATTGCCTCCAATGAGCGACTGTGGTCTGAGAAGGAGGTCCTGCAGCAGCACTTAGAGAGGCAGACCCAGCTGCTGGAGCAGCTGAAGCAAGTGCAGGGCTCAATAAACTGGAGGGACCAGGTGGTGTCCTCGAAGTGGCAGGACACTCTCAAGTGCCTGGAAGCCACCAGATCACAGGAGGAGTGCCTGCAGGTCCAGCTAAGCTTCCTGGCTTACCCTGGGAAGGGGAAGGCATGAGCCCTGGATAAGCAAAAGGTAATGAGGTGAATCCCCCCACCCCCATGTGACCACCAGAGAGGATGGAGATGTTCCCCAGACCAAGAGTGACATGGCTCTGAGAGTGTTCTTGGAGGATGAGATCCACAGGAGGAAACTCCTGACACAAGAATGGCGGGCCAGCTGCAGGTACTCCCTGACCAACCTAGCAGCTCAGTGCCAGACTGAGCTGGAGCCACAGGCCTTCAGCCCCATGAGCTGCCACCACAGCATGCGTGGGATTGGGAAGTGAGTCACGAGCATCTGAGAAGAAAATCTGCTTCGTCCATGACCTGCCTGATGAGGTGGACTTCCAGAGTCCAGCAGGTGAGCTCCACCATTGATGCAGCCAGCTGTCAGCACACATCCAAACTATCAAGGAGTCCCTCATGGTGTGTAAAGAGCAGATGTTGGTCCTGAATGAGCTGTGTTGGGACAAAGCCCAGTGCATGCACTGGCTGTCCCAGGAGAAGATCGAGAAGAGGAGAGTTTTGCGGAGCTGCTGTCACTCCTCACCAGGGAAGGCACAGACAGCAGTCTCCAGATGCCAGCACAGGCTGAGCCTCCCACCCTCCTCCCCAACACTGCTTCAGAAGCAACTTGAAGACAGCATGGAGACTGCCAGAGGAGAGGTCAGTGTTCCCGACCCCATAGGGGACTCTTTCAAGGAGTATGTCCTGCCCCAGATGCCCCACATCCAGATCCACCCACAACTCCCAGGCTCAGGGTAGGAGTGCTCCCTCACTTTCTCCTGTAGATTGATGCGGATGATGACTCTCTATGTGACATACTGACTCTCAAAAGCCTTGGCAGCCACCAGAAGTAGGTGACCAAGTGGCTTTCTCTCAGACCTCCATCTGCCGGGCAACGGGAAGGTTAAACTGGGGGTAGGGTAGGGCAGAGGCTGAAGGGAGTTGGCCCAAACTCAAGGGGCATCTAATGGCCCATTGGTGGCCAGGAAAGAGGTCTATGTTTTGCTTATCACAAAGAATAAATTGTTTTCAAAGCAAACAACAACAACAACAAAAAGCCTAAAAACAAAGATTTGTTCTTCCAGCCCTGGGGCTTGAACTCAGGGCCTGGCCACTGTCCCTTAGCTCTTTTTGATCAAGGCTATCCCCTCAACCCCTTCCAGCTTTTTCTGTGTGGAATAGAACCAAGGACTTCAGGCATGCTAGGCGAACACTCTACCACTGAGCCACATTCTCAGCTAGGATGATTTTTCCCCCTCCCAAACCCATATGGCCATTCCTCAGATAAATAGGAAGTAGGGGCTAGGATGAATATGAAGCACAAGTCTGGTTCACTTCGCCCCCTCTTCCCACATCCTGAGTTGAAGTTTCTCTTCTATCATATAGGGATGAGAGGAGGAGAGGGGAGTCCCAAGAGAGTACCAACAACCGTGGCCCCCTGAGTCCCACATCCTACCCCACACAAGTGGTCCTCCAGATTGTGATCTTACCTGACTCAATGTGAAGTCTACACTGTCTCCCCACCACTGCAAGGCTCAGGATGAAATAAAAGTCAGCCCAGGCCTCAGCCCACACCCAAAGTGGAAGCTCCTAGTCCCAGACCTACTTCCACCTCTGACTGCCCCTAGTTAGGCCAGACCCACCACTCACCACTATGTTGGTGGTGATGACCTCATGGATGCATTCCAGGAAGAAGATCTATGGCAAAGAGCAGAAGCAGCATGGTGAGCAGGGCAGAAGGATGTGGGGTGGTTGCTCTGGGATCTTCCTTGGAGCCCTCCCATCCAGCCAGACCCATGCTGACCCAAAGCACGGACAAGGCCAGCTGGTGAGACGAGATGGAGAAGCACAAGACTAAAGGAGGTACTGCTTTGTCTTGGAGGACTTGATTAATTCCAATTATAATTAATTCCAATTATATTTGGCCCATGCAAATCTCAAAGACAGCATGCAATGCCTCCCTGTGTTGTTTTTGGCCGTAAGCACTGTCCCTGAGCTCTTTTTCTCAAGGCTGGCACTCTACCACTTGAGCCACAATGCCACTTTTGTTTTCTAATGGTTCATCGATAAGAGTCTCATACACTGTCCTGCCCAGACTCGCTTGCCACCGTGATTCTCCAGATCGCAGCTTCCTGAGTAGCTAGGAAGACAGGCATGAGCCACCTTTTGAAGGCATCTTGGCAAGTCTGTAAAGAAGTTCCTAAGGGCCTGGATAGACCATGACCCAATCAAGGTGCTGGGATGGGGGAAGGTTGACCTTCTAGCCATTCTGTTCCCCCAAAATTGAAGATGCCAGGTGACGTTGTATGCACCAAACACCTAGGCCAGCAGCCACCAGGCTTAGTGGGGGAAAAAGTAGAGAATACCCAAAGACTGCAGTGTAGAAATCTCTGATTTTGCATGCATGTGGTGTGTGTGTTTGTGTGTGTGTGTGTGTGTGTGTGTGTGTGGGTGTGTGTGTGTGTGTCTGTGTGAACTCAGGGTCTAGGCTCTATCCCTGAGTTTTCTAGCTCAAAACTAGTGCTGTGCCACTTGAGTCACAGCCCCACTTGCTTTTTGATGGTTAATTGTAGGTAAGAAGAGTCTCAAGGACTTTCCTGTCCAGAGTGGCTTTGAATCATGAATGGGGCCCCAGGGAAGCAAGAGTAAACACAACTCTCAAGTACAATCCCTATGGTGGGCCACTCCTGCCCCCTGGTGGCCACACGCGGAACATGCGGTCCCATGCCATTATCCTCTAGAGTTCAATTTGGGCAAGTTACTAGGGCCAAGCTGACATTTGCTCACCCTCCTTGCTGATGCCAGAGCAGGTCTGTTCTACCCTAGGCCAAGAGAGCTCCAGGAGGCCCAGCTTTCCAGGGACACAGGGAAGGGAGAGGTCAGCTCCAGGCTGAGCTAAGAGCCTTTGCCCACAGATACCCCAACTTGGCCTTACTTATCACCATAAGACCTGGCAAAGAACAACCCAAAAAAACAAAATTGGAGCTGTGCCTCCAAGTGGTAGAGCTCTAGCATTGAACCAAAGAGCTCAGGGACAGGGCCCCCAAGCTTTGAGTTCAAGACCCCCAGCTGACTTACCCCATAAAACACAGCTTGTCTAAATGTGAACTAGTAGGATTTGTGAAGTGTTTCTTAAGAATGGTGATACTGAAGAAAGCACCCTAATTCTAATGACAGCTGAACTTGTAACATACAGCTATGTGCTGAGTCCTTCACAGGGCGCTATTTACAGGGTCCTTCCCTCATGGGGGTTTTGTGCTGAGTCCTCAAAAAGGTGCTGTTTGCTGAGTCATCCCAAAGGGTGCTATGTGCTGAGTCCCTGAGAAGAGTGGGCCATCCTGGGTTGTGGTTTTTTTTTTCATATTTTTTTTGGTCCGGTCATGGGTCCTGAACTCTGGGCCTGGGTGCTGTCCCTCAGCTCTTCAGCTCAAGGCTACAGTGCCACTTCTGGCTTTTTTCTTTTTGCTTATGTGGTGCTGAGGTATCGAACCCAGGGCCTCAGGCATGCAAGGCAAGTGCTTTACCACTGAGCCACCTTCCCAGCTCCATCCATCCTGGGTTTTTTAAAGGGTGCTTTGTGCTGAGCCCATTACACAACGTATTGTATGCTGAGTCCTTCAAAACGTGTGGTGTGCTAATGCATCCTAAAGGGTCCTGCTATGTGTGAGCCCTTGAGAAGAGAGGGATGAGGTGTATTTTGAGTGCTGTGTGCCAAGTCCTTTACACAGGGTGCTCTGTACTGTCCTTCAAATGGTGCTGTGTGCTGAGAGCTCCCACAGTGTGGTATATGCTGAGTCCTTCAAAATTGTTCTGTGTGCTGAGTTTATCCAAGGAAGCTGTGCACTGGGTGTTTTACACAGCGTGCTTCAACACAGGGTGTGATGAGTCCCTGGGAAAGAGTGCTATGTGCTGAGTGTTTCAAAGCGGCCATGCACTGAGTCCTTTACACTGTGGGCTATAGACTCCCTCCTTCAAAGGGTGCTGTGTGCTGAGTACTCTACCGAGCATACTACATGCTGAGTCCTTCAAAGGGAGCTGTGTGCTGAGTCATTTACACAGGGTGCTTTGTGCTGATTTTGGAAGTGTGCTGTGTGCTGAGTCATCCCGAAGGGTGCTATGTTCTGAGTCCTTGAGAGGTGGTTATCCACAACACACACACACAAACACAAACACACATACACACACGAGTGTCACCATGCACCTGCTTGGTGTGTGGAGTGGAGGGGGATGGAGGAGAGTCTCCTCCAGCGGTGGGGCTGAGGGGAGATTCGATCACCTGGGCCGGTACTGGGGGTGGGGGGTAGTGCTTAGCTGAGGTAAGGCTGCAATTGCCATGGTCTAGAAGCCTCAGGGCCCAGTCAGGGCTGCAATTGTGGCCAGGAGTGGGGGGCGGGGACCAGGAGCACACTTTGGTGGCAGCAATGGCCAGGGTCCCAAGGGGGCAGAGGTGTGTGTACAGCAGGGGCGGGGTGACCCAGGAGAGGAGTGTAGGGCCCAGGGAGAGCTGGGAGAAGAGCGAGCACGAGCACTAGCAGGAGCACAAGCACCAGTGGAAATGGCTTCAGTGGCTGGCTGCTGCTGGGATCATAGCATGGGTCCTTGCCGGGAGCGCAGAGCATGCGGAGCCTGCACGGCAGGCACATCGCCACACGCAGCCCCTCGGAGGCGCCCAGCCATGGTGGCCCTGAGTCTGAGGTCCCGGTGCGGGGAGCACGGCAGAGGCAGTGGCTGCTGAGGCAGTGGCGGCCACAGGTTAGGAGGCCGCTGAGGCTGCGGTGGTGGCTGAGGAGGAGCAGAGACTGTGCGCAGCTCCACCATGCGCCCCTGCTGTGTTTCAAATATGGCGCTGCTGGCTGGGAACCGCGGAGTCTCTAGCAGTCACCTGGCACAGCTGTTGCGCCCCTGGCCTGCTTGTGGCCCTGACTTGGTTCCGGCCCTTGGTCCTCAGAGGGCGCGCACCCGGAGTCACAGCCTACAGCTTCTCCCAGCAGCACACGTGAGTGGCCGACCTGCGCTCACACACCCCACAACCCCCCCTGTAAACCCCGTCCCCCACTCTACCCTTCCTCCCCACCCTCGCGGACCTGGACCCTTGACTCTTGCCTCCCCCATGCCCCACAGTCTGTCCTGGCTCTGCTACAAATGCACCCCAAGGGTGGGGGGTGGAGGTGGGTGTCCACCCGGGGATCCCACCCTCATCCCTAGTGGCCAGTGTTCCAGGAAAAGGGGAGCTGCAGGGATAGGGAGGTGGGGCACCACAGAGCCCCTGGCATGGAGCAGTGGGAACCACACAGCTGTGCATCTGCACCCTTCCTCTCCCTGGTGGGAACCTGGTGGCTTTAGTCAGAGGTGGGGAGCAGCAAGCCACACCTGCCTTCTTGGTTCTTTTCCCTTTTGCTGGGCAGGGGGGTGTTGGATACAGAAGATAGGCCCCCGTTGTTGTGTGAGCCCTTGTCTCTTTGCTCAGTCACTCTTTCACCTGAGGACATTCCCAGAAGAGCCCACTAGAGAGGTGAGGGCACTGGGGTCAGATAGAAGGTGGATATTTGGGAGAAAAACACTCCCCATGTATGTATGACACACATACAACCGGCCTGTACCCCCAACCCCAGCTGTCAACAGTTCTGACTGGGTGATCACATTTCCCACTTCTGCCAGCTTCTCCTAGTGCTCCCAGTCCATCTGGTCTCCTTGTCCTCCCCAAGAATTTGCCAAGTTGCCCAGAAGTATGTAGGAGGGAAGTAGGGAGTCCAACCATGTATACAGCCTTTAGGACCCCATCAAAGTCCATAAAAAAAAACCCACCCCAGGTCAGACACCTTTCTGGAGGCACCTGCTTTGTTTTCTGTCCAGGCTCTGAGAAGCCATGTGTCTTGGGACTCCATCACCCAGTGTCCAGGCCTAGGGTTTTGGTGAATGGGGAGTCAAGGCTGGTTGTTCCCAATGGGAAGGGTCTGGCCCTGGAGAAAGGGGGAGGCAGGGTGGTTCTGCATTATTAGAGCATTGTTCCCCTTGGGTGAGATCCCTTGGTTCTGACTAGGGAACCCCTGTGCTCCAGCTAGTACATTGCCCAGATGAGAAACCAACAAACTCAGGAGAGACACTGCTCTGAATCTCTGTGTGTGTGTGTGTGTGTGTGTGTGTGTATGTGTGTGAGAGAGAGAGAGAAAGAGAGAGAGTGAGAGAGAGAGAGAGAGAGATCATCTTTCTCATTGTACAGTCACCATGTCTAAAAAGAGCAAAAGCATTTTATTTGTGTGTATGTGTGTATTTGTTGTTCTTTTTTCATTAATGCCCAGTATGAGCTCAGCCATAATTTTTGTTTTCTCTTTCACAGTGTCATGGCTCCTTTAGAGAAGGTTTCAGTAGATGTTCCTTTCCACCTCTTTCTTCCCCTTTCCTGCAGCCCACAGTAGCTGCTGGACCTGCGTGGGTCTCCCCTAGGAGGCCTGTGTGAACCGCAGACCAGAGTGGACACCTGCCCTTCTGTCTTTAGCCAGAAGGCTCATGAGGCTACTGTGACCACAGCCGCACTCTTCCATCCAGACAGTCTGCTCTAGTGTGTATAGTTGGAGCTAATTCAAGGTTGGGAATGAGTCTGCCAAACAAAAATAGGCAACGAGATGGGAGGTAGTAGGGCAGGGGCTGTGAATCTAGGAGGGTCTGGGAAGTGACGAACGGTGTGACATAGCAGATGGTTCACCACGACTGAGGATGAGAGGGGAATCTTACCCAGGGTATTGATGGTGTAAGTGGGCATCTGGGCAGGAGGCTCCGGGCCCCCAATGGTGGCCCCCAAATGGGGACAGTGCACTGGTGGGTAGTCCTCCCTGGAGTCGTGCAGACTCCAATCTGTGTCCCTCCTGGGCTGTTTCCAGCTGGGCAATGGTAGGCAAGTATGTTCCCCCTGTTGGAGCCTACTTGGGATCAGGACATGGCAGTTAGCTAGGGCTCTCTGAATGCCATTTTCTGTAACCTGCTGTAGGCTGTCTGGAAAGAAAAGGGGACCACTGACTTTGGAACCCTTTAAGTTTGATTGGGACAAGTTGAAATGCCAGCTTTTCCAGGGTTTTTTCCTTGAAGCTGGTAATTTCTACTAATGCTTGGGATTCTGGGTCAAATGAGATGGACCATTTCAGCCACCAAACAATGACATTCAAGCAGCACAAGCAGAGTTCCTAAGCCAGATGGTTTCGTACTATGAACGTTGTGCCTTGACTGCCTTTCGCCAGCAGCTGCCGATTCTCCTCTGGCTCTCTCTAGGGTGATCACTACAGTCGAGGATGTTGTGGGGAGCAGAGATTGTGACCTTGCCATCTGCAGCCTGATCACTGTGAGCAGAGACAATTCCCAGAACCTGTACTGGACTCTGGGAGATTCAGAGACCCAGGATGCCTCAGGGATCCTTTTCTGCAACATGAAAATTGGGGGCCGGTTTTGGTGGACCATCCTGTCTGGCCCTAGGGAGTGCAGAGGAGGCCCCTTGAGCCAGGCTATCGCCTCACGACAACCTCGTTCACAGCTGAGTGGGGAATGGAGTGCCACAGAGCTGGTCAGTGGCTGGACAGAGATTTTTGAGAAGATAGGCATCCCAGAGGCACCAGAATACAGTGAGTACATCATGTCTCACGTCCTTGGAACCAAAACAGTTAAGTGCGGTGGCACCAGGAGGGTGGGAAGACGGAGGAGGGAGAACTGTGGGAGAGCTACATCAGGCTTTACCCCCACCCGGGATGCATCCCTGAGTTGGATGGGACTTTTCTATAGTATTGTCATAGACAGATGCTCATCTATTTATCTAACAAAACGTTACAGTGTGTGCCAGTTCCTGGGGGGGAGAAAGTGGGGGTCGATGAAAGGTTCCAGTGCTGGTTCCACAGCACATGAAGAAATCTTGGTTTGAGCTGGATGCTGGTGCCTCACACCTGTCATCCTAGCTACTTAGGAGGCTGAGATAGGAGGATTGAGGCTTAAGTCCCTGGCAGAAAAGCCTGTAAGACTCTTATCTCCAACTGACTACCAAAAAGAAAATGCCAGAAGTGGATGAGTAGCTCAAGCTCTAGACTGTTGGCCTTGAGTACAAAAGCTCAGGGACAGCACCCAGGCTCTGAGTCCATGCCCAGGAGTGACACAAAGAAAGGAAAGAGAAAGAGAAGAGGGAAGGATGGAGGGAGAAAAGGAGGAAAGGAAGGAAGAAGGGAGCATGCAAGTCTTGGTTTGGAGTCCCTGGATCAAGGGAGCCAACCATTCACAATCTCAGTGGGGACAGTTTCAGAGCCTAAACCTAGTGTGTAGGACCAAGCCACTGACCCATTCATGACATCAGCAACTTCATGACATTCAAATCTGAGTGGTCGCTGACTGCAGAGGGAAGCAGCCTCGGGTAGACCCTAGGGCTCAGGGTGGGTCACAGAATTTCAATCTCCCCTGGCTCATGGAGCTTATTTTCTGGTCAGATAAGAAGAAACTGTCCAAAGGCTTAGCGAGGTATAGGGTGAGGGAGTGGCAAGAGGTGGGGTGGCAAGGGATAAGCAGGAAGATGAAGAGGGAGGACAATCCCAGATCCAGTGTCTCAGGCCATTGGAGCCATGACCTCAACTGACAACCTAGACTATCAGTGATAGAATCTTCAACCCAGCCACATGGCTATTAAAAGCCCTGGCACTCTGGGTTCACTGTTGACAACCTGGCTGTCATCCACTGTAGGATGCCTGTGCAGTACATCCTTGGGAACTGGCACTTTTTCTGGTTCAATCTGAAGATGACACCCCCAGTGTTCATTCCTCAACCAGAGACAGAGGTAAGCGTGCCACTGGAACAGGACACCCAGGAAATGAGAGCAAGAGTCAGACCCGTGTTGCCTCCAGACTTCATCTAGGGGACTCTAGAGCCCCGTGACTGCCATCCTCAGAGGTAGAGGTGGGTCTCTTTGCTGGCTCAGCCTTTAGTCTAGATGGCAGATGTGGGAGGGGCCGACTGAAGGTCCAGGCTAGTGGGAAAACAGGAGGCACTGGGCTGGGAGCAGGGTTGTTTCTTTGAGGATACTCAAACCCAGGAATATTACTGAGATGGATCAGCCCTTTTCTCCTCCCT
The DNA here is from genome assembly GCF_019054845.1 of Dipodomys spectabilis. NCBI lineage: Eukaryota > Metazoa > Chordata > Mammalia > Rodentia > Heteromyidae > Dipodomys > Dipodomys spectabilis. The sequence goes on along the minus strand of NW_024871264.1, from coordinate 298,222 downwards.
GAGAGAGAGGGACCTAGAGCCCTCCAGTCTGCATCCCTTGGCTGAGAAATTCATTCATTCCCATATCCTTTGTTTGGATAACTAGATCTCACCTGACTGCCCAGTGTCAAGGTAGGACAGTGAGAGATCTTGAGTCCTTGATGAGGTCATGGGATCCTCAGTATGAGATTGTACTTGAATGTCCTGACTTGGTGCATGGTCAGTCCCATCTCAGCCTGCCATGATCTAGGACATAGAATCTAGAGAATCAGAGCAGGATGGGGTCTATTCTGTGAGTCTTGAGTATTATGTGTGAGCTTTGAGCTCCCGTGAACTCACCCGCTTCCTTTTTTTGGGTGGCTCTATGCTAGTAAAAGCTTAAAGCTAGGGCCTGGGTCCCATCCCTTGTTTCATGCTCAAAGCTAGCACTCTACCATTTGAGTCACAGCTCCACTTGCAAAGTTTTTGGGTGTTTAATTGCATATAAGAGTTCTGAATGATTTGCTGCCAAGGGTTGCATCCAACTGCAGTCCTCAGATCTCAGTCTCCTGAGGGGATAGGATGACAGACATAGAAAAGCCTCTTTGGCCGGGTGCCAGTAGCTCATGGCTGTCATCCTAAGTACTCAGGAGCTGAATCTTAGGATCACGGTTCAAATCCAGCTTGGGCAGGAAAGACCCTCAGACTCTTCTCTCCAATAAAGCACCAGAAAATCAGAAGTGGTGCTGTGGCTCAAGTAGTAGAGTGCTGGACTTGAGCTGAAGAGCTCAGGGATAGCACCCAGGCCCAGGGTTCAAGCCCTACAATCAACAAAAAGAAACAAAGTAAAACATCTTTGCCTGCAAAGGACGGTGGAGGTGTGTTTGTGTGCATGTGTGTGTGGGGGGGTGGTGGTGGTAGTAGACATTTAGTGCCCTGCTCAGTCATCATTTTAGATGGATTGTCCCAAACTCTTATTTCACGGCAGCCTATTCTTGACCACAGGTGAAGCTCTGGGTTGGATGTCGACCATCGGATCTCAGTCTCCTCATGGGAAAGTTGTGAGTAAATAAGGGACTAATACAGAGGGATCTCTAGAGCAGGGCCAGGCACAGAAGGAGTAGGTGTCAGATACAGTTCTCAAAATTCTGTGAGCATGAGTCATGGAGAAGCCAGGTGACCTGCTCATGACCCCCACTTGACAGGAATCTTGGCCTGATATCTCTGCCATGCTTCCTAGGACAGTGGGTGTTATTCAGTCCACTTCTTGTGGTGGGAAGTCCACTTCTTGTCATTTGTGGGGATTGAATTCTGGGCCTGCCTGATTGCTATCCCTGAGCTCCTCAGAACAAGGCTAGTACTCTACCCCTGAGCCACAGCATCACTTCTGGTTTTCTGTTGGTTCTTTGAGGATAAGAGTCTCACAGACATTCCTCCCGAGCCAGCTATGAACCACGATCTTCACATCTCAGCCTCCTGTGTAGGTAGGATTATAGGTCTGAGCAACCGGCACCTGGCTTAAGTGTAATTCTGGCCCTCTGTCTCTCTCTCTCTCTCACTCTCTGTCTCTCTGTCTCTGTCTCTCTCTCTCCCTCTCTCTTTGTCTCTCTCAGGAATTGGTAGAATGAGTGCTGGAGGAGTTGGCCCAGCATCCCCATGTGGCTGGAACCCAAGGTGGCCCTCTCATTCTGGAGGTGGGCTATGGGTCAGGAGCTGTTTTGCTCAGCCAGTTGAACCAGCTTCATGAGGTAAGCCCCTCTGTGCCCTGGCTAGACTGTGATGGTTATTCATTGTCCATCCCATGAGTCCCTCCCCACATCCCTCTGCTACACTGTTGAAGGAAAGTAGATGAGAAGGTGTCACCTTGTCCCCCTGCCCAGCACAATCCAGGGCCTCTTAACCATACCCCCATCTATCTGACAAGACCCTGGCTATAAGACAATAAAAACACTCCAAGTGTACCACCCTTTGCTGGGGAGTGTTGTTTTGGTTAGGGTGGCGGGGTTCAGAGGAAAGACCCCAGACCTGACACCTCTCGGGGGACATTTGTTCTTGAGACAGAGCCAAGTCATTGCTGTGGATAAGGAAGAAGCCTCCATCAGACTGACCCAGAACAATGCTCAAATATAGGTAGGCTGTTGAAGTATCAAACCCACTCATGCCTGCTTCCTAATCCCAACAAGGAGGTGTAGTATGGATTGCCCAGCACTGGGCCTAAGGGATTATAAATGGATGGTGGCGGTCAGGAGCTCATGGCTCCCACCTATCATCTGACTCTTTGGGAGGCTGAGGTCTGATGGTTGTGACTCAGAGTAGCCCTGGCAGGAAAGTCCAGGAGATTCTTATCTCTCATAAACCACCTTCCTCCCCAAACCCACACACAAAAAATCAGATGTGGTGCTGTGGCTCAACTCATAGAGCCTCAGCCTTGAACAAAAGAAGCTCAGGGATAACACCCATGCCCTGAATCCAAGCCCTAGGACTAACACAATCATAAAATAAATGAATAGTGTACATCTTTTATATGACTACCAAGAAAGATGTATTCAGTGTTCTCACTGGTACATGTAGCCAAAGGTAAGGGGCTCCCTTTCATGTTCCCCTAACCCTCTCCTTCTCTCCTTCATCTGTCCAGGCTTAGGTTGCAGGACAGAATTCAGGTCATCCCCCTGGATGTGACCTTAGGTACCCTCCCTCACCCACCTCCCTTGGCGTCAGGATCCTGGATGCTCTCCCTGCTGGGAGGAGGAGGCATCACAGCGATGAGGGTAGGTATCCCCAACACTCACACACATACACACACACAAAGACCCCTAATCCAACTCAGACTAGCCTTTTCCAAAGACACTTAATCTCCTGGGATTAACTGACCTAGGAGAGGAATTTGATCCCCTGTAACTGATTATTTTAACTTGGGCTTGCTAGTTGACAGGAGATAAACGGAAGCAAACATAAACCAAAAAGCCTTTGGTGCCCGTCACCTCTGGATCAGGGTCAAGCCTGACATCGTGGCGACTTGGGAGGCAGAGATCTGAGGATCAAAGATTAAAGCCATCCATAAACTGGAAAGCCAGAAAGACTCTTCTCTCCATGGAACTATCAAAAAGCCAGAAGTGGAGCTGTGGCTCACGTGGTAGAGCACCTGCCTTGAGCAATAAAACTCAGAGAAACAGCTCCCAGATCCTCAGTTCCAGCCCACAAAAAGAAATGGCCCTGTCATGTTGCCCACAGATTGCCCACGCCTCGAGCCCCCTCTCACGGAGTGTGATACAACACCTGCCCCTGGGTGGTGTATAGGGCCTTCACAAATCCGGTGGTGGAATCCCGGCCTTCCCCTTCATGCATTCTCAACCCACACTGGCTGGAGGGCAGAGCCTGACAAGACTGGCAGCCTGCACAGCGGAGAGGCTCCAACTTTTCCAAGGTGATTAGAAAGGGCTTCTTGGAGACAGCACTTGAAAGGGGGGTCCTGCTTAACAAGGAGGCTCTGAAGGAAGCACAGGGAACAAAGGTGCTACAGATGATGGGCAACATAGCAGAGCGTATTCATTTCCACCCAGGGCTGCTGGTGAGAGACTTGGTATAGATGTGCGAGACTGTCCCAAGACAGGCCTGAGGGGTCACAGAAGAACAGCTATCCAGGGCTGGAATTGCATCCTAGAGGTAGAGGGCTCGCCTAGCACACAGGAAAGCATGGGTTCGATTCCTAGGTCCTACATACACAGAATAATCTGGAAGTGGCACCGTGGGTCAGGTGAAAGAGCACTCCCCTGGAGACAAAGCAAGTCAGGGACAGTGCATGGTCATGAGGTCAGGCCCCAGGGCTGTCACCATAAAACAGTTCTCCCAGTGACCTTTGTGACAGGTAGATGGCTATGCCCTGAAGCTCTCAGTAGATCCATCCTTGCTTTGTGTCTCCTTTGACAGAGGGGAGCTGGATACTCCTTCTGCCCTGGGCACTCCTGGGCCTGGTTATCAGCAGCGCTCCCAACGTCTTCCACCGGGACATGATGCAGCTGGCACCAGAAGTCCTCAGGTATCGGTTGGGTGGGGCAGGGGGACATAGGGCAGGCCCCAGAACTCCTAGTGATTCTGATCCACCCTGGAAGACCAGGCAATCCTGAGGAGGCAGATGGGAGCTTAGAGGGGGTTAGTGATGTGGAGCGGGCCCTTTAATTGCCATAGCCCCACCCAGATTCTAGCCTCCCTTTGCTTTCCCTGAAGGAGGTAGAGGGATGTTTAGGTGGTAGTTTCTAGAGGACTAGGTGGAAATTCTGAAGGACTAGAAAACTTAAGCCATGAGCCGGTGGCTCACACCTGTCATCCCACACCTGTCATCCTGGCCACTAGGGAGGCTGAGATCCAGAGGATCTTATTTCCCAGTCAGGCAGGAAAGTCCCGCCAGAGCCTCATCTCCAATCTCCAACCGGAAGTGACACTGTGGCTCAAGTGGTAGAGCACTGGCTTTGAGGAAAATTAGACATCAGGGACAGTACCCAAGCCCTGAATTCAAGCCCCTCAACCAAAAAAAAAAAAAAAAAAAAAACCCAAAAAACCAAACAAGAAAGAAAGACACCCCTTCCTTGCTTGCAAGAGATGGTGAAGTAGTTGGGTTTCTGTGGTTGTGAGACCAGATGCTGACCTCACAGTACAGACATTTCTAATAAGTCCCCAGGTTTACCCCAGTGTGAAGCCAAAGCAGGGTGGGTGGTGCCTTACCAAGAACTCCAGAGGTTATGGCTATGGTAGGCAGGGAGTGGGTGAATGGGTGCTGGGGTGGGATGATAGTGTCAATTATATGCTCTCCATCCATGGAAGAATGGTTTTGGATGCTGGTGACAAAGTCTGAAGTGTAGGGTTACATTTGGTTTGTGGCTTGAGGAGTTTGGTTTTCCCTTGGTATAAGAAGGTGGCTGCAGAGGAGGCTACAATGCTTGATAAGAAATGCACTCCTTTTATGGCTAGGGAAGTTGAGCATTTCTTCATGTGTCTATTGGCCATCCTTCTTTCTTCTTCAGAGAAGTTTCTCTTTAATTCTTTAACCCACTTATTTATTGGGCAGTTGTTTCTTTGAGGATTTGTTGTTAGGGGATCTAATTTTTTGAGTTCCAAGTATATTTTTTTTTTTTTGGTCCGTTGTGGGGCTTGAACTCTGGGCCTGGGCGCTGTCCCTCAGCTCTTCAGCTCAAGGCGAGCACTCTACCACTTGAGCTACAGCACCACTTCCGGTTTTCTGGTGGTTTATTGGAGATAGGAGTCTCACTGTCTCTCCTGACAGGGCTGGCTTTGAACCGCGATCCTCAGATCTCAGCCTCCTTAGTAGCTAGGATTACAGGCGTGAGCCACCAGCGCCCAGCACCCAAGTATATTTTAGATATGAGACCCTTGTTCATTGTATGGATAGTGAAGATCTTCTCCCAATCCATAGGCTTTCTATTGATCTTGCTAGCTATGTCCTTTGCCATGCAGAAGCTCTGCTACTTCATTCAATCCTATTTCTCCAACCTTTCTTTGATTTGTTGTGTTTCTGGGTCTCTATTAAGAACATTTTGGCACAGAAAAAGCATTCGACAAGATCCAACACCCCTTTATGATGAAGGTTTTGGAAAAATTAGGAATCCATGGAACATTCCTCAATACAATAAAGGCTGTATATGACAAACCTACAGCCAGCATTATACTTAATGGTGAAAAACTAAAGCCATTTCCTCTTAACTCAGGAACAAGACAAGGATGCCCACTCTCTCCACTTCTCTTCAATCTAGTATTAGAATGCCTAGCTACAGCAATAAGACAAGATGCAGACATAAAGGGGATCCAAATAGGGAAAGAAGAAATAAAACTCTCCCTCTTTGCAGATGACATGATCTTGTATTTAAAGAATCCATAGACTGCACTCCCAAATTACTCAAGCTGATTCAAAACTTTGGCAAAGTAGCAGGTTATAAAATTAACCCCCAAAAATCAATGGCTTTTCTGTATGCCAACAATGAGAAAAGTGTGACTGAAATTAGGAAAGCAACCCCATTTGTAATAGCCCCACAAAAAATAAAATACCTAGGAATTAACTTAACTAAAGAAGTGAAGGACCTCTACGATGAAAACTTTAAAATCTTGAAAAAGGAAATCAACACAGAACTTAAAAAATGGCAAAACCTCCCATGCTCCTGGATTGGAAAGATTAACATCGTGAAAATGGCAATACTTCCCAAGGCTATCTACAAATTCAACGCAATACCTATCAAAATTCCACCCTCATTCTTCAAGGAAATAGAAGAGGCAATCCAAAAATTCATATGGAACAATAAAATACCCCGAATATATGGAACAATAAAATACCCCGAATAGCAAAAACGCTCCTCAACGGAAAGAACACTGCTGGAGGAATATCAATACCAAATTTCAAACTCTACTTTAAAGCCATAGTAATCAAAACAGCGTGGTATTGGCATAAGAACAGACCTCAGGACCAATGGAATAGAATTGAAAACCCAGAAATGAACCTACAGACCTATAGCCAACTAATCTTCGATAAGGGAGCTAAAACAATACAATGGAAGAAAGACAGCCTCTTCAGTAAATGGTGCTGGCAAAATTGGTTAACTACATGTAGAAAACTAAAGCTAGATCCTTATATATCACCCTGCACCAGAATCAACTCCAAATGGATCAAAGACCTTGAACTCAAAACAGACACTCTGAAAACATTACAGGATGGAATAGGAGAAGCCCTAGGTCTCCTTGGCTCAGGCCGAAATTTTCTGAATAGAGACCCAGAAACACAACAAATCAAAGAAAGGTTGGACAAATGGGATTGCATAAAGTTGCAGAGCTTCTGCAGGGCAAATGACATAGCTAGCAAGATCAATAGAAAGCCCACGGATTGGGAGAAGATCTTTACTAGCCATACAACGGACAAGGGTCTCATATCTAAAATATACTTGGAACTCAAAAAATTAAACCCCCCAACAACAAATCCTCAAAGAAACAACTGCCAATAAATAAGTGGGCGAAAGACTTAAAGAGAAACTTCTCTGAAGAAGAAAGAAGGATGGCCAATAGACACATGAAGAAATGTTCAACATCCCTAGCCATAAAAGAAATGCAAATCAAAATAACATTGAGATATCACCTCACTCCAGTTAGAACGGCAAAAATCAAGAACTCTAACAACAACAGATGTTGGAGGGGATGTGGACAGAAAGGAACCTTACTTCATTGTTGGTGGGAATGTAAACTTGTTCAACCACTTTGGAAAGCAGTATGGAGGTTCCTCAAAAGACTACACATAGAACTCCTCTATGACCCAGCAATCCCACTTTTGGGCATTTACCCAAATGTTTACAAACAAGACCACACTAAAGCTACCAGCACAACTATGTTTATTGCAGCATTATTTACCATAGCTAAGATATGGAACCAACCCAGATGCCCCTCAGTAGATGAATGGATCAAGAAAATGTGGTATATATACACAATGGAATTCTATGCCTCCATCAGAAAGAATGACATTGCCCCATTTGTTAGGAAATGGAAAGGCTTGGAAAAAATTATATTAAGTGAAGTAAGCCAGGCCCAAAGAAACATAGGTCCCATGGTTTCCCTTATATGCAATATCTAGTATATGTATGAGTCAAGCGGAAAAGGTCAGATAATGTGATGTTAGGAAAACGATCCCTTAAATATGTATTTTAATGTTTTTTTTCTTTCATGCATGTGTTTCTAACGCATTTATAAGATTATTTCTTTGTTGCTTTGTATGTCCCTCCCCCACAGTGTAACCCCCCGCTTTCACTATATTTGATGTCAGTATAACTTGTGGAGGAGATGGGGACAAACAAGTCGTTAAGGATTCAGGTGGACCTGTTGCAACAATGAGAAGTACAAACTGTCATGTCAAAAACGAGCTTTACAATGTTGGTGTGGAGGGGGGGGGGAAAGATTGGGTGGGGGGGAGGGGGGAGGCTGGGAAGGGAGGTGAAGGGTAAACAAAGGAGGAGGCTGCAATGCTTGGTAAGAAATATATGCATTATCCTGCCCATGTAATTGTAACCCCTCTGTACAGTATGTTCTCAAATAAAATAAAATAAAATTAATTAAAAAAAAAAACATTACAAAAAAAAAAAAAAAAGAACATTTTGGCCTGCGCCAAGGAGACCTAGGGTTTCTCCTATTCCATCCTGTAATGTTTTCAGATTGTCTGCTTTGACCCCTAGGTCTTTGATCCATTTGGAGTTGATTCTGGTGCAGGGTGATATATAAGGGTTTAGCTTTAGTTTTCTACAAGTAGTTAACCAATTTTGCCAGCACCATTTACTGAAGAGGCTGTCTTTCTTACATTCTATTTTTTTAGCTCCCTTATCAAAGATTAGATGGCTATAGGTCTGTAGGTTCATTTCTGGGTTTTCAATTCTATTCCATTGGTCCTGAAGTCTGTTCTTGTGCCAGTACCAAGCTGTTTTGATTACTATGGCTTTATAGTAGAATTTGAAATTTGGTATTGATATTCCTCCAGCAGCGTTCTTTCTGTTGAGGAGCATTTTTGCTATTCCGGGTCTTTTATTGTTCCATATGGATTTTTGGATTGCCTCTTCTATTTCCTTGAAGAATGAGGTTGGAATTTTGATAGGTATCACATTGAATTTGTAGATAGCTTTGGGAAGTATGGCCATTTTCACAATGTTAATCATTCCAATCCAAGCACATGGGAGTTTTTGCCATTTTTGGCTTAAGGTGTCTAGTCCTTCAGACACCTTAAGGGATGAGCCGGTGGCTCACACCTGTCATCTCACACATGTCATCCTGGCCACTTGGGAGGCTGAGATCCAGAGGATCTCATTTCCCAGCCAGGCAGGAAAGTCACGCCAGAGCCTCATCTCCAATCTCTAACTGGAAGTGGCACTGTGGCTCAAATGGTAGAGCACTGGCCTTGAGGAAAATTAGACATCAGGGACAGTATCCAAGCCCTGAGTTCAAGCCCCTCAACCAAAACAAAAAACAAAAAACCAAACAAGAAAGAAAGATACCCCTTCTTTGCTTGCAAGAGATGGTAAAGTATTAGGGTTGCAAATCAAAACAACATTAAGATACTACCTGACCCCAATTAGAATGGCAAAAATCAAGAACTCTAATAACAACAGATGCTGGAGGGGATGTGGACAGAAGGGAAACTTACTTCATTGTTGGTGGGGGTGTAAACTTGTTCAAACACTTTGGAAAGTAGTATGGAGGTTCTTCAAAAGACTCCACATAAAGCGTCCCTATGGCCCACCAATCCCACTTTTGGATATTTACCCAAATGTTTACAAACAAGACCACACTAAAGCTACCAGCACAACTATGTTTATTGCAGCATTATTCACCATAGCCAAGATATGGAACCAACCCAGATGCCTGTCAGTAGATGAATGGATCAAGAAAATGTGGTATGTATACACCATGGAATTCTATGCCTCCATCAGAAAGAATGACATTGCCCCATTTGTTAGGAAATGGAAAGACTTGCAAAAAATTATATTAAGTGAAGTAAGCCAAGCTAAAAGAAACATAAGTCCCATGGTTTTCCTTATTTGCAATATTTAGTATATATATGAGTCAAGCAGAAAAGGTTAGATAAGGTGATGTTAGGAAAATGAACCCTAAGGTTTATATTTAAATGTTTTTTTCTTTCATGCATTTGTTTCTAATGCATTTATAAGATTATTTCTTTGTTGCTTTGTATGTCCCTCCCCCACAGTACAACCCCTGCTTTCACTGTATTTAATTATGGTATAATTTGTGGAGGGGAAGGGGAAAAATAAGTCGTTTAAATAAGGATACAGGCTGACCATTGCATCAATGAGAAGTACAAGTTGTCATATAGAAAACGAACTTTACATCTTTGGTGGGGGGGGAGGGTTGGTTGGGGGGTAGTAGGAAGCTGGGAAGGGATGGGAAGGGAAAACAAAGGAGGAGGCTACAATGCTTGATAAGATATGCACTCTTTATCTTGCCCATGTAATTGCAACCCCTCTGTACAGTATTTTCACAATAAAAAAAGAAAGAAAGAAAAGAGCTGAAGAAAAAAAAAGAAGTTGGGTGTAGCCGGGCGCTGGCAGTGGCTCACAACTGTCATCCTAGCTACTCAGGAGGGTGATATCTAAGGATCACGGTTCAAAGCCAGCTTGGGCAGGAAAGTCTGTGAGACTTTATCTCCAATGAACCACCAGAAAATTGGATGTGGTGCTGTGGCTCCAGTGGTAGAGCACACAACTTCATCTGAAGAGCTGAGGGCCTGCTGGCAGGCCCAAAGTTCAAACCCCATAACCTACAACCAAACAAAAGGTAGCTGAATTTTCTGCATAACAATGTCTACAGTAGAAATGCCATGATGTGTTATGAACCATTCCAGACATGTGAGAGGCTCTGAGTTTTGTCTACAGTTGGTCTGATGATGGTAGTGCCATCATCTCTGGGGTGGAATATTCAGGGTGCTCAGGGACTGCTGAGGCTTTGGGCTACCAGTGTGTGTGTCTGTATGTTCGTGTGTGTGTCTGTGTGTGTCTGTGTCTGTGTGTTTGGATGTAGAAGACCTGGGCCTTGAACTCAGGGTCTAGGTGAAGTTCCTATGCTTCTGTGCTCAAAACTAGTTCCCTAACACTTGAGGTACAGCTCCATTTCTGGCTATTTGGTGGTTCATTGGAGATAGAAGCCTCACAGACATTTCTGTGCTGGCTGGCTTTGACCTCAGCCTCCTGAGTAGCTAGGATGACAGGTGTGAGACACCAGTGCCATATTTGTGTGTGCGTGTGTGTGTGTGTTTGTGTGTGTGTGTGTGTGTATTTTCCTCATCTTTCTCTGTCCCCTTCCTGGGTGCCTATCTGCCTCTTTCTGACCTCGGATGGTGCCCTCCTCCACACCGACCTTGCCTTTAGCCTCCTATCAGGGTCTACAATGAGTCCTAAATTGCCAGAGACCTGAGTTCAAGCTTTTCTTTGGGGCCCAAGTCCAGCTGTCCAAATCTTTTGCTGCCTGCAGGGGATTCTGTGTCAGCTGGGTCTGCTGCAATAAAGTCTTACCTGTTTCTGGGTGGGGAACTCAGAGATGGAATGTCCTGCCCTTTTCCTCAGCTAGACCTCTGGCTGTATGTCCCTCTCAGCAGGCTGGCAGTGAGTGGGGGAAGGGGGTTGCGGTGGCTCTGGCCAACTCCAGCTTGATAGTGGACTGAAGGCCGCCCAAGCAAAGAGGAATCCGGGCTACATTGGAGGTGAGGCCAAGGTGGCTTGGAAGTGTCTGTTGGTGTCTAGGAAAAGTCCACGTAGTTTATCACAGGCAAGTCTATCTTCCAGCCCCAGCTGGGCCTCTCAAATCCTTCTAGAGAATTCTGGATGCCCAGAATACAGAGGCACAGACTTTAGATTCCAAGGCCAGGGAATTGGGGGAGGAGAGACTGGTATGGCCAATACCTCAATGTTCTGGGTCATTAGTCTTGACCTGGGTATGCCCCCATTGTGTACATTCACTTCTTAACCCAGAGCTGGCCAGAAACAGGCCACTTGTGGTGGTACTGTAGAAGTGGCAAGAGTGGAAGTGAGATCTAGGATGACCAGTATCTGGATTTATGGCATGTGGGGGGCGGGGGGGGGGAGGAAGGTGTCTTATAAAAAATGTCTTAGAGTTGTAACTCAGGGCCTAGGCACTGAGCTTCCTTTGCTCAAATCTAACACTCTACCACTTGAACCACAGCTCACATTTCATCTTTTTTAGTAGTTTAGTGGAGATAAGAGTCTCACAATCTTTCCTGCCTAGGCTGGATTCAAGCTGCCATCTTAAGAGATCAGCATCTTGAGTAGCTAGGATTGCTGGTATGAGCCACTGGCACCTGCTAAGGATGTGTGTGTGTGTGTGTGTGTGTGTGTGTGTGTGTGTGTGTGTGTGTGTGTGTGTGTTTACCAGGGGTTGTACTCAGAGCCTAGGTGGTATCCTTTACTTTGTTTGCACAAGGCTCGTGCTCTACCACTTGAGCTACAGCAGCTCTGTTTCCCAGCTTTTTGGTGATTCATTGGAGATAAGAGTCTGCCCACCTAGGCTAGCTTTGAATCTTGATTGATCCTCATGTGTCAGCCTTGAGTAGCTAAGATTATAGGCATGAGCCACTGGCATCTAGCTGCAAGGATGTCTCTTCATGCTGTCTTCTGTTCTAACAGCTGTCTACTTGCCCTGGCCTAGATCTCTGATCTCCACATCAGCTCCCAGCAGCCCTTGACTGTGTGGAGAACATAAAGCTCAAACCTGTCAAGCATCTAATTTCTATGTCCTCAAGGGAGGGTAAGGTTCCTCTGAAGCCTGGAGGAGTAGGTGGAGGGGAAGAAAGGTTAGCTGTAGATGGGTGCTAGGCTGGGAGAGAGGTACACTGTCTTAGCCAAGAAGGTAAGTGTGGCCAGATGTTAATAGCTCATGCTCTCATATTCCTTGCTCCTCAGGAGGCTGAGATCTAAGGATTGGCATTCAGAGGCAGCCTAGCTCACTTTTCTTTTCTTTTTTTTTTTCTGGTATCAGTAGGATCTTTTTTTTGTGTGAAAATACTGTACAGAGGGGTTACAATTACAAGGGCACGATAATTGTTAGGTTTTTAAAAAGAGGTTGCCGAATAAGAACTGCACCACGCACGTGGTATTCATGTAAGGGATAGGTTTATTCAGTAGACCTGCTGGGACCAGGCAAGGTTGGCACTCCACGTGGCTGGGAAAGAGAGGAAAGAGAGAGGAAAGAGCTAGAGCAGAGAGAAAGCAGAGAGAGCTAGAAAAGAGCATCAATAGAACAGAGAGAGTAGAAAAGAACAGAGAGAGAGCAGAGAGCTAGAAACAAACAGAGAGAGAGCTAGAATAGAACAGAGAGAGAGCAGAGAGCTAGAAATGAACAGAGAGAGCCTGGGCCTGCACTAGGCCTTATCTAGGGTATGGGCGGGGAAAGGTGTGGCCACATCAAATTCAGATGTGGCCTCAGCAGATGCAGATGTGACCTCTTCCAGGTGTCCCAGTTGCCTAGGTAACACAGGTACTGGGTGGAGACTTTGCTGCAAGGAGGGTGGAGTCTGCTTGCCATCCAGGAGTGGACCTTACATTCCAGTCTTTTAATAATCATGAAATAGGGCACGGATTCGCTCTGGGTACTTCCTGCTGACAAGGGGCGTCGACAATAGGGGTAAAAGGCTGGAATTTGGTCTCCTCCCAGAGAAGGCAGTGAGCAGCAGCTGTCCCTTGGTGGTGTGAGTCCTTAGATGAAGTCTGGGGGAGTCTCATGAGCATTGAGGGGCTGAAAAAAAAATACTAGAGAGCAAATAAATGGCAAGAGGAAGGACTTGGGGCTGAAAATGTTGGTAGAAATGTTCCTAGCTACTTCTGACATCTGGCGACTAGGTAGAGAAGTCAGGTGACAAAGGCAGGAATATAAATTCCTGTTCAGTTAATAGGTAGACAGGTATAGACATTGACTGGGCAGGCTTCTTACTTCCACTGACCTCCTGGCTCTGGTTAATTTTGAAAGTGCAGGCACAAAGTAGCTGATGTGACATCATCTCCTCTTACTCCTCTCCATGTTCCCTTGTTCCCCAGACTGGCTGAGTCTAGGTGCTCATTGCTGGGATGGCTTGTCCCAGTTGATATTCAAAGAGGTTTGAACTCAAGGCCTGGGCACTGTCCCTGAGCACTTCTGCTCAAGGCTAGCACTGAACCACTTTGAGTTATAGTGCCACTAGTATTCAAGGAGGTTTGAACTCAAGGCCTGGGCACTGTCCCTGAGCACTTCTGTTCAAGGCTAGCACTGAACCACTTTGATTTACAGTACTACTTGCAGAGTTTAGCTGGGAGATGGAGTCTTAGGGATTTTTCAGCCCGGGCTGGCTTTGAACTGAAGTCTTTGCCACAAAAGCTCTTTATTATTTCCAATTAAAGTAACAAGGAGATCAAGTAGAATAAGTAGAGCTTACCTGCTCTTTATCAAGAACTGACCAACAAATATTCTGCAATGACAAAACTCATTAGATGTGATGAGAATTTTAGCACAGATATGCCCAGTATTTTAGAACCATGTAGTCAGTAATAGAATACACAACACAAAACAAAAAAGGCAAAACTCAAAACCTAAAATTTTGACAACGTTTAAACATCTTTGCTAACAAAGCACATCAGATGGTTGGGCCTCAGTTACCAGGGCCTGTGAAAAGAGCAATTTGTTAGCAAGGCACCTTAGAATAGATGGATGGAGTAGTAAACTTATGGAAGGTTAAGGGTCAGACGGGGCCAAACCCTTAACCCACCACTTGGCCAAGATGGCGAATTCAGGATGGCGAATTTCTGAAAAAATGCAAAGAAACACTGAACAAATAGATCAAGCCTACATTGGCGAGCCTTTGAGAGGGAACCTAGAGGGGGGGTCCCTGGGACCCAGCCTGCGTCGCACTCTTCAAGGCACAAGCCAAAATGTAGAAAAGAGAAAGGAAGAGATAGGGAAAGTTGGACATAAATGGCAGAAAGCAAAGAGAGCCCGAAAGTAAACAGACTTCTGACCTTTTACCATTGCAGTAGCAAAAACTGTGCACATCTGAGACTGGCATAAAATGAGGCGCTCTGGCTTTCCAGGGAGCACAGGGGGCATTTCAAAGGGGATTCACGGCTCAGGCGTGATTCCCAACACCCCATTAAATGAGTAGGAGAGTCAGTCTGGTGAGTGAAGGAGAGCTGACCAGGAGGATAGACCATGACCCAATCAAGGAGCTGGGATGGGGGAAGGTTGACCCTCTAGCCATTCTGTTCCCCCAAAATTGAAGATGCCAGGTGATGTTGTATGCACCAAACACCTAGGCCAGCAGACACCAGGCTTAGTGGGGAAAAAGTAGAGAATACCCAAAGACTGCAGTGTAGAAATCTCTGATTTTGCATGCATGTGGTGTGTGTGTGTGTGTGTGTGTGTGTGTGTGTGTGAACTCAGGGCCTAGGCTCTATCCCTGAGTTTTCTTGCTGAAGGCTAGTGCTGTGCCACTTGAGCCACAGCCCCACTTGCTTATTGATGGTTAATTGTAGGTAAGAGTCTCAAAGACTTTCATCTCCAGGGTGGCTTTGAATCATAATGGGGGCCCCAGGGAAGCAAGAGTAAACAAAACTCATAAGTACTATCCTTATGGTGGGCTACTCCTGCTCCCTGGTGGCCACATGCAGAACATGCAGCCCCATACCATTGTCCTCTAGAGTTCAATTTGGGGAAGTTACTAGAGCCAAGATGACTTTTGCTCACCCTGATTGCTGATGCCAGAGCACGTCTGTTCAACCCTAGGCTAAGAGAGCTCCAGGAAACCCGGCTTTCCAGGTACACAAGGAAGGGAGAGGTCAGCTCCAGATTGAGCTAAGAGCCTTTGCCAACAGATACCCCAACTTGTCCTTACTTATCACCATAAGACCTGTGAAAGAACAACCCAAAAAAACAAAATTGGATCTGTGCCTCCAAGTGGTAGACCTCTAGCATTTAACCAAAGAGCTCAGAGACAGGGCCCCCAAACTTTGAATTCAAGACCCCCAGCTGACCTTCCCCCATAAAACGCAGGCTGTCTAAATGTGAACTAGTAGGATTTGTGCAGTGTTTCTGAAGAATGGTGATACTGAAGAAAGCACCCTAATTCTAATGACAGCTGAACTTGTGACATATGGCTATGTATTGAGTCCTTCACAGGGCGCTATTTGCTGGGTCCTTCCCTCATGGGGGTTTTGTGCTGAGTCCTCAAAAAGGTGCTGTTTGCTGAGTCATCCCAAAGGGTGCTATGTGCTGAGTCCCTGAGAAGAGTGGGCCATCCTGGGTTTTTCAAAGGGTGTTTTATGCTGAGTCCATTACACAACGTACTGTATGCTGAGTCCTTCAAAAGGTGTGCTGTGCTAATGCATCCCAAAGGGGTCCTGCTATGTGCTGAGCCCTTGCGAAGAGAGGTATGAGGTGTTTTTCGAGTGCTGTGTGCCGAGTCCTTTACACAGGGTGCTCTGTACTGTCCTTCAAATGGTGCTGTGTGCTGACTGCTTCCACAGTGTGGTATGTGCTGAGTCCTTCAAAATTGTTCTGTGTGCTGAGTTTTTTGAAGGATGCTGTACAATTGGTGTTTTACACAGCGTGCTTCAACACAGGGTGTGATGAGTCCCTGGGAAAAAGTGCTATGTGCTGAGTTTTTCAGAGCATGCCATGCACTGAGTCCTTTAACCTGGGGACTATGGACTCCCTCCTTCAAAGTGTGATAGCCTAGTGTTTTGGTGAATGGGGAATCAAGGCTGGTTGTTCCCAAGGGGAAGGGATTGGTCCTGGAGAAACGGGGAGGCAGGGTGGTTCTGCATTGTTAGAGCATTGTTCCCCTTGGGTGGTTGCCCCTGGTTCTGACAAGGGAAACCCTGTGCTCAAGCTGGTACATTGCTCAGATAAGAAACCAACAAATGCAGAAGAGGCACTGCTCTGAGTCTGTGTGTTTAGCTGTGTATGAGAGAGAGAGAGAGAGAGATCATCTTTCTCATTGTATAGTCAGCATGTCTAAAAAGAGCAAAAACATTTTTTGGGGGAGAGTTCTGGTTGTGGGGTCTGAACTCTGGGCCTGTGCACTGTCCCTCAGCTCTTCAGCTCAAGGCTAGCACTCTACCACTTGAGCCACAGCGCCACTTCCGACTTTTTTCTTTTTGCTTATGTGGTGCTGAGGAATCGAACCTAGGGCCTCCTGCATGCAAGGCAAGCGCTCTACACTGAGCCACCTTCCTGGACCAAGCAAAAGCATTTTATTTGTGTGCATGTGTGTATTTGTTGTTCTTTTTTCATTAATGCCCACTAAAAGCCCAGCCAAAATTTTTGTTTTCTCTTTCACAGTGTCATGGCTCCTTTAGAGAAGGTTTCAATAGATGTTCCTTCCCACTTTCTTCCCCTTTCCTGCAGCCCACAGTAACTGCTGGGCCCGAGTGGATCTCCCCTAGGAGGCCTGTGTGAACCGCAGACCAGCGTGGATACCTGCCCTTCTGTCTTTAGCCAGAAGGCTCATGAGGCTACTGTGACCACAGCTGCACTCTTCCAGCCAGACAGTCTGCTCTCATGTGTATAGTTGGAGCTAATTCAAAGTTAGGAATGTGTCTGTCAAACATAATTAGGGAAGGAGATAGGGGGAGTAGGGCAGGGGCTGTGAAGCTAGGAGGGTCTGGAAAGTGATGAACGGTGTGACATGGCAGATGGTTCACCACGACCGAGGATGAGAGGGGAATCTTACCCAGGGAATTGACGTGGGCATCTTACCCGTGGGCATCTGAGCAGGGGGCTCCGGGCCCCCAATGTTGGCATGGATTTCCTCCCAGGGCAGTGCACTGGTGGGTAGTCCTCCCTGGAGTCCTGCAGACTCCAATCTGTGTCCCTCCTGAGCTGTTTCCAGCTGGGCAATGTTCCCCTTGCTGGAGCCTGCTTGGAATCAGGACATGGCAGTTTTCTAAGGCTCTCTGAATGCCATTTTCTGTAATCTGCTGTAGGCTGTCTGGAAGGAAAAGGGGACTACTGATTTTGGAACCCATTAAGTTTGATTGGGACATGTGAAATGCCAGCTTTTCCAGGGTTTTTTCTTGAAGCTGGCAATTTCTACTAACGCCTGGGATTCTGGGTCAAATTAGATGGACCTTTCAGCCACCAAACAATGACGTTCAAAGCAGCACAGGCAGAGTTCCCAAGCCAGATGGTTTCCTGCTACGAACGTCTTGCCTTGACTGCCTTTGTCCGGCAGCTGCTGATTCTCCTCCAGCTCTCTCTAGGGTGACCACCACAGTTGATGATGTCTTGGGGAGCAGAGATTGTGACCTCGCCATCCGTAGCCAGCCAGCTGTGAGCAGAGACAATTCCCAGCACCTGCACTGGAATCTGGGAGATTCTGAGACCTGGGATGCCTCAAGGATCCTTTCTCTGCAACATCAAACTTGGGGGCCGGATATAGTGGACCATCCTGTCTGCCCCAGGGAGTGGAGAGGAGGCCCCTTGACCCTGGCATTCACCTCACAGCAACCTTGTTCACACCTGAGTGGGGAATGGAGTGCCACAGAGCTGGTCAGTGGCTGGACAGAGATCTTTGAGAAGATAGGCATCCCAGAGGTCCTGGAATCCAGTGAGGACATCATGGCTCATGTCCTTGGAACCAAAACAGTTAAGTGCTGTGGCACCAGGAGGGTGGGAAGAGGGAGGAGGGAGAACTCTTGGAGAGCTACATCAGGCTATGCCTCCACCCAGGATGCTTAACTGAATTAGATGGGACTTTTCTGTAGTATTGTAAGAGACAGATGCTCATTTATTTATCCAACAAACCATTACAGTGTGTGCCAGGCCGGGGGTGGGGGGTGGGGGTCATACACGTTGAAAGGTTCCAGTGCTAGTTCCATGGCACATGAAGAAATCTTGGTTCGAGCTGGAAACCATTGCTTCACTCCTGTCATCCTAGCTACTTAGGAGGCTGAGATGGGAGGATTGAGGCTTAAGGCCCATGCAGGAAAGCCTATAACACACTTATCTCCAACTGACTACAAAAAAGAAAATGCCAGAAGTGGATGAGTGGCTCAAGCCATAGACTGTTGGCCTTGAGTAAAAAGGTTCAGGGACAGCACCTAGTATCTGATTTTAAGGCCCAGGAGTGACCCAAAGAGAGGACAGAGAAAGAGAGGAGGGAAGGATGGAGGGAGAAAAGGAGGAAAGGAAGGAAGAAGGGATCATGCAGGCCTTGTTTTGGAGTTCTTGGATCAAGGGAGCCAACCATTCACAATCTCAGTGGGGACAGTTTCAGAGCCTAAAGCCAGTACGTAGGACCAAGTCACTGTCCCCTCAGCAACTTCATGACATCCAGGATCTGAGTGGTTTGCTTACTGCAGAGGAAACAGCCTGGGGTAGAACCTAGGGCTCAGGGTGTGTCATGGAGTTTCAATCTCCCCTGGCTCTCCGAGTTTATTTTCTGGTCAGATAAGAAGAATGAGTCCAAAAGCTAGGGAGGATAGGGAGAGGGAGTGTCCAGAGGGGGGTTGCAAGGGATAAGCAGGAAGATGAAGAGGGAGGATGATCCCAGATCAGGTGTGTCAGGCCATTGAAGCCATGACCTCACCTGACAACCTAGACCATCAGTGATAGAGCCTTGGAACCAGCCACATGGCTATTAAAAGTCCTGGCACTCTGGGTTCACCATTGACGACTTCGCTGTCATCCACTGCAGGATGCCTGTGCAGTACATCCTTGGGGACTGGGACTTTTGCTGCCTCAATCTGAAGATGACACCCCCAATGTTCATTCCTCAACCAGAGACAGAGGAAACCAGGCCACTGGCACAGGACAGCCAGGGAATGAGGGAAGGAGTCAGACGCATGTTGCTCTGAGACTTCATCTGGGGGACTCTAGGGCCCTGTGACTGCCATTCTCAGAGGTAGAGGTGGGTCTCCTTGCTGGCTCAGCCTTCAGTCTAGATGGCAGATGTGGGATTTAGATAGGGAGTACTGAAGGTGGAGGCTTGTGGGAACACCAGAGTCATTGGGCTCTGAGCTGGGTTGTTTCTTTGAGGATACTCACAACCCAGCATCATTCCTGAGATGGATCAGCCCTTTTCTCCTTCCCGAAAGAGAGGGACCTAGAGCCCTCCAGTCTGCATCCATTGGCTGAGAAGTTCATTCATTCTAATATCCTTTGGTTGGATAACTTGATCTCACCTGACTGCCCAGTGTCAATGCAGGACAGTGAGAGTTCTTGAGTCCTTGATGAGGTCACAGGATGCTCAGTATGAGATTGTACTTGAATGTCCTGACTTGGTGCATGGTCAGTCCCACCTCAGCCTGCCATGATCCAGGACACAGAATCTAGAGAATCAGAGCAGGATGGGGTCTATTCTGTGAGTCTTGAGTATTATGTGTGAGCTTTGAGCTCCCGTGTGCCCACCTGCTTTCCTTTTTTGGGGTGGCTCTATGCTAGAAAAAGTTAAAACTAGGGCCTGGGTCCCATCCCTTGTTTTATGCTCAAAGCTAGCACTCTACCATTTGAGCCACAGCTCCACTTGCAACGTTTTTGGGTATTTAATTGGAGATAAGAGTTCTCAATGACTTTGCTGCCAAGGGTGGCATCCAACTGCAGTCCTCAGATCTCAGTCTCCTGAGGGGATAGGATGACAGACATAGAAAAGCCTCTTTGGCAGGGTGCCAGTGACTCATGGCTGTCATCCTAAGTACTCAGGAGCTGAAACTTAGGATCACGGTTCAAATCCAGCTTGGGCAGGAAAGACCCTCAGACTCTTCTCTCCAATAAAGCACCAGAAAATCAGAAGTGGTGCTGTGGCTCAAGTAGTAGAGTGCTGGACTTGAGCTGAAGAGCTCAGGGATAGCACCCAGGCCCAGAGTTCAAGCCCCACAACCAACAAAAAGAAACAAAGTAAAACATCTTTGCCTGCAAAGGACGGTGGAGGTGTGTTTGTGTGTATGTGTGTGGGGGGGGGGGGTGGAGGTGGTAGACATTTATCGCCCTGCTCAGTCATCATTTTAGATGGATAGACCCTAACTCTTAGTTCACGGCAGCCGATTCTTGACCACAGGTGAAGCTTTGGGTTGGATGTCGACCATCGGACCTCAGTCTCCTCATGGGAAAGTTGTGAGTAAATAAGGGACTAATACAGAGGGATCTCTGGAGCAGGGCCAGGCACAGAGGGAGCAGGTGTCAGATACAATTCTCAACAATTCTGTGAGCATATGACAGGAAGTTGCCAGGAAAGGGCTCAGATGGGATCTATTATTAATCATGCAACAGGTGTGGGATTATGAAACAAAACATGACTGTCTTTCATCATTACCCTATCCACATGCGGAAGGGATCCTTCACTCTATTCATTTTTCCAGCTGGGGAAAATGAGTCATGGAGAAGCCAGATGACCTACTCATGACCCCCACTTGACAGGAAGCTTGGCCTGATATCTCTGCCATGCTTCCTAGGACAGTGGGTCTTATTCAGTCCACTTCTTGTGGTGGGAAGTCCACTCCTTGTCATTTGTGGTTCTTCAATTCTGGATCTGGATGCTGTCGCTGAGCTCCTCAGATCATGGCTTGCTCTCTACCACATGAGCCACAGCATCACTTCCGGTTTTCTGTTGGTTCTTTGAGGATAAAAGTCTCACAGATATTCCTCCCAAGCCAACCATGAACCATGATCTTCACATCTCAGCCTCCTGTGTAGGTAGGATTATAGTTCTGAGCCACCGGCATCTGGCTTAAGTGTAATTCTGGCCCTCTGTCTCTCTCTCTCTCCCCCTCTCTCTCTCTCTCTTTCTCTCTTTCTCTCTCTCTCTTCCTCTTTCTCTCTCTCAGGAATTATTGAATGAGTGCTGGAGGAGGTGGCCCAGCATCCCCATGTGGCTGGAACCCAAGGTGGCCCTCTCATTCTGGAGGTGGGCTGTGGGTTAGGAGCTGTTTTGCTCAGCCTGTTCAACCAGCTTCATGAGGTAAGCCCCTCTGTGCCCTGGCTAGACTCGGACCGTTATTCATTGTCCATCCCATGAGTCCCTCCCACATCCGTTTGCTACACTGTTGAAGGACGGTGGATGCGAAGGTGTCACCTTGTCCCCCTGCCCAGCACAATCCAGGGCCTCTGACCTATACCCCCACTTATCTGACAAGACCCTGGCTATAAGACAATAAAAACACTCTGTGTTTACTACCCTTTGCTGGGGAGTGTCATTTCCGTTAGGGTGACGGGGTTCAGAGGAAAGACCCCGGACCTGATTCCTCCCCGGGGACATTGGTTCTTGTGACAGAGCCAAGTCATTGCTGTAGATAAGGACGAAGCCTCCATCAGACTGACCCAGAACAATCCTCAAAGATCGGTAGGCTGTTGAAGTATCAAACCCACTCATGTCTGCTTCCTACTCCCAAAAAGGAGGTGTAGTGTGGGTGGCCTGGCCCTGGGCCTAAGGGATTATTAATGGATGTTTGCGGTCAGGAGCTCATGGCTCCCACCCATCATCCTGGATGTTTGGGAGGTTGAGGTCTGATGGTTGTGACTCAGAGCAACTAGGGCAGGAAAGTCCATGAGAATCTTATCTCCCATAAACCACCTCCCTCCCCAAACCCACACACAAAAAAGCCAGATGTGGTGCTGTGTCTCAACTGGTAGAGCTCAGTTGAACAAAAGAAGCTAAGGGATAACACCCATGCCCTGAATCCAAGCCCTAGGACTAACACAATCATGAAATAAATGAACAGTGTACACTTTTTATCTGACTACCAATAAAGATGTATTCAGTTTTCTCGCTGGTACATGTAGCCAAAGGTAAAGGACTCCCTTTCATGTTCCCCTAACCCTCTCCTTCTCTCCTTCATCTGTCCAGGCTTAGGTTGCAGGACAGAATTCAGGTCATCCCCCTGGATGTGACCTTAGGTACCCTCCCCCATCCAACTCCCTTGGGGTCAGGATCCTGGATGCTCTCCCTGCTGGGAGGATGAGGCACCACAGTGATGAGGGTAGGTATTCCCAACACTCATACACATACACACACACAAACACACAAACACCCCTAAGCCAACTCAGACTAGCCTTTTCCAAAGACACTTTATCTCCTTGGATTAACTGACCTAGGAGAGGAATTTAATCCCCTGTAACTGAATATTTTTACTTGGGCTTGCTAGTTGACAGGAGATAAATGGGAGCAAACAAAAACTAAAAAGCCTCTGGTGCCCATCACCTAAGTTTCAGGCTCATGCCTGTCATCCTGGCTACTCGGGAGGCTGAAATCTGAGGATCAAAGTTTGAAGGCAGCCATAAGCTGGAAAGCCCGTGAGACTCTACTCTCCATGGAACCACCAAAAAGCCAAAAGTGGAGCTGTGGCTCAAGTGGTAGAGCACCAGCCTTGAGCAATAAAACTCAGAGAGACAGCCCCCATATCCTCAGTTCAAGCCCACACAAAGAAATGACCCTGTCTTGTTGCCCACAGATTGCCCACGCCTCAAGTTCCCTCTCACATAGTGTGATAGAACACCTGCCCCTGGGTGGTGTATCAGGGCCTTCACAAATCCGGTGGTGGAATCCAGGCCTTCCCCTTCATGCATTCTCAACCCACACTGGCTGGAAGGCAGTGCCTGACAAGACTGGCAGCCTGCACAGCGGAGCAGCTCCACCTTTTCCAAGGTGATCAGAAAGGGCTTCTTGGAGACAGCACTTGAAAAGGGGGTCTTGTTTAACAAGGAGAATCTGAAGGAAGCACAGAGAACAAAGGTGCTACAGATGATGGGCAACATAGCAGAGCGTGTTCATTTCCAGCCAGGGCTGCTGGTGAGAGACTTGGTATAGATGTGCGAGACTGTCCCAAGACAGACCTGAGGGGTCACAGAAGAACAGCTATCTAGGGCTGGGATTTTGTCTTAGAGGTGGAGGGCTCACCTAGCACACAGGAAAGCATGGGTTCAATTCCTAGGTCCTGCATACACAGAAAAAGCTGGAAGTGGCACAGTGGCTCAGGTGAAAGAGCACTGCCCTGGAGACAAAGCAAGTCAGGGACAGTGCCCGGCCATGAGGTCAGGCCCCAGGGCTGTCACCATAAAACAGTTCTCCCAGTGTCCTTTGTGACAGGTGGATGGCTATGCCCTGAAGCTCTTAGTAGATCCATCCGTGCTTTGTGTCTCCTCTGACAGAAGGGAGCTGGACAGTCCTTCTGTCCTTGGCACCCCTGGGCCCGCTTATCAGCAACCCTCCCAATGTCTTCCACCAGGACATGGAGAATCTGGCCCTAGAATTCCTCAGGTATCGGTTGCGTAGGGCAGAAGGACATAGGGCAGGCCCCAGAACTCCTTGTGGGTCTGATCTGCCCTGGAAGACCAGGCAATCTGGAGGAGGCAAGTGGGAGGATAGAGGGGGTTAATGATGTGGAGGGGGCACTTTAATCCCCATGGCTCCACCCAGATTCTAGCCTCCCTTTGCTGTCCCTGAGGGAGGTAGAGGGCTGTCTAAGTGATAGTGTCTAGAAAAGGACTAGGTGGAAATTCTGAAGGACTAGAAAACTTAAGCCATGAGCCGGTGGCTCACACCTGTCATCCCACACCTGTCATCCTGGCCACTAGGGAGGCTGAGATCCAGAGGATCTCATTTCCCAGCCAGGCAGGATATTCCCTCCAGAGCCTCATCTCCAGTCTCCAACCAGAAGTGGCACTGTGGCTCAAGTGGTAGAGCACTGGCCTTGAGGAAAATTAGACATCAAGGACAGTACCCAAGCCCTGAGTTCAAGCCCCTCAACCAAAAAACAAGAACAAAAACAAAAACAGAAAACCAAACAAGAAAGAAAAACATCCCTTCCTTGCGTGCAAGAGATAGTAAGGTTGCTGCGGTTGTGAGACCAGATGCTGGCCTCACAGTACAGACATTTCTAATAATTCCCCAGGTTTACCCCTGTGTGAAGCCATAGCAGGGTGGGTGGTGCCTTACCAAGAACTCCAGAAGTTGTAGCCTGTGGCAGGCAGTGAGTGGGTGAATGGGAGCAGAGGTGGGATGATAGTGTCAATTGTATACTCTCCATCCATGAAAGAATGGTTTTGGCTGCTGGTGACCAAGTCTGAAGTGTAGGGTTACATTGATTTTTTGTCTTAATGAGTTGGGTTTTCCCTTGGTATAAGAAGCTAGCTGCTGAGGAGGCTACAATGCTTGATAAGAAATGTACTCCTTATCTTGCCCATGTAATTGTAACCCCTCTGTACAGTATTTTCACAATAAAAAAAGAAAGAGAAGAGCTGAAGAAAAAAAAAGATGGGTGTAGCCGGGTACTGCCAGTGGCTCATAAGTGTCATCCTAGCTACTCAGGAGGCTGAGATCTGAGGATCACAATTCAAAGCCAGCTTGGGTAGGAAAGTCTGTGAGACTTTATCTCCAATGAACCACCAGAAATGGGATGTGATGCTGTGGCTCCAGTAGTAGAGCGCACACTTTCATCTGAAGAGCTGAGGGCCTGCTGGCAGGCCCAAAGTTCAAACCCCATAACCTACAACCAAACAAAAGGTAGCTGAATTTTCTGCATAACAGTGTGTACAGTAGAAATACTATGATGTGTTGTGAACCATTCCAGACATGTGAGAGGCTCTGAGTTTTGTCTGCAGTTGGTCTGATGATGGTAGTGCCATCATCTCTGGGGTGGAATATTCAGGGTGCTCAGAGACTGCTGAGGCTTTGGGCTACCACTGTGTGTGTCTGTGTGTTCGTGTGTCTTTTGTCTGTGTGAGTCTGTGTCTATGTGTTTGGATGTAGAAGACCTGGGCCTTGAACTCAGGGTCTAGGTGAAGTTCCTATGCTTCTGTGCTCAAAGCTAGTGCTCTAACACTTGAGCTGCAGCTCCATTTCTGGCTGTTTGGTGGTTCATTGGAGATAAGAGCCTCACAGACATTTCTGGGCTGGCTGGCTTTGACCTCAGCCTCCTGAGTAGCTAGGATGACAGGTGTGAGACAACAGTGACATATTTGTGTGTGTGTGTGTGTGTGTGTGTGTGTGTGTGTCTCTCATCTTTCTCTGTCCCCTACCTGGGTGCCTGTCTGTCTCTTTCTGACCTTGGATGGTGCCCCTCCCCCACACCGACCTTGCCTATAGCCTCCTATCAGGGTCTACAATGAGTCCTAAATTGCCAGAGACCTGAGTTCAAGCTTTTCTTTGGGGCCCAAGTCCAGCTGTCCAAATCTTTGGCTTCCTGCAGTGGATTCTGGGTCAGCCGGGCCATCTGCAATAGAGTCTTGCCTGTCTCTGGGTGGGGAACTCAGACATGGAATGTCCTGCCCTTTTCCTCAGCTAGACCTCTAGCTGCCTGTTCCTCTCAGCAGGCTGGCAGTGGAGTGGGGGAAGGAGGTTGCCGGTGACTCTGGCCAACTCAAACTTGATAGCGGACTGAAGGCCACCCAAGCAAAGAGGATTCCGGGCTACATTGGAGGTGACCCCAAGGTGGCTTGGAAGTATCTGTTATTGTCTAGGAAAAGTCCACGTAGTTTATCGCAGGCAAGTCTATCTTCCAGCCCCAGCTGGGCCTCTCAAATCCTTCTAGAGAATTCTGGATGCCCAGAATACAGAGGCACAGACTTTAGATTCCAGGGCCAGGGAATTGGGGGAGGAGAGACTGGTATGGCCAATACCTCAATGTTCTGGGTCATTAGTCTTGACCTGGGTATGCCCCCATTGTGTACATTCACTTCTTAACCCAGAGCTGGCCAGAAACAGGCCACTTGTGGTGGTGCTGTAGAAGTGGCAAGAGTGGAAGTGAGATCTAGGATGACCAGTATCTGGATTTATGGCATGTGGGGGGTGGGGGGGGAGGAAGGTGTCTTTAAAAAAAATCTCTTAGAGTTGTAACTCAGGGCCTAGGCACTGAGCTTCCTTTGCTCAAATCTAACACTCTACCACTTGAACCACAGCTCACATTTCATCTTTTTTAGTAGTTTAGTGGAGATAAGAGTCTCACAATCTTTCCTGCCTAGGCTGGATTCAAGCTGCCATCTTAAGAGATCAGCATCTTGAGTAGCTAGGATTGCTGGTATGAGCCACTGACACCTGCTAAGGATGTGTGTGTGTGTGTATATGTGTGTGTGTGTGTGTGTGTGTGTGTTTACCAGGGGTTGTACTCAGAGCCTAGGTGGTATCCTTTACTTTGTTTGCACAAGGCTCATGCTCTACCACTTGAACTACAGCAGCTCTGTTTCCCAGCTTTTTGGTGATTCATTGGAGATAAGAGTCTGCCCAACCTGGCTAGCTTTGAATCTTGATTGATCCTCATGTGTCAGCCTTGAGTAGCTAGGATTATAGGCATGAGCCACTGGCATCTAGCTGGAAGGATGTCTCTTCATACTGTCTTCTGTTCTAACAGCTGTCTACTTGCCCTGGCCTAGATCTCTGATCTCCACATCAGCTCCCAGCAGCCCTTGACTGTGTGGAGAACATAAAGCTCAAACCTGTCAAGCATCTAATTTCTATGTCCTCAAGGGAGGGTAAGGTTCCTCTGAAGCCTGGAGGAGTAGGTGGAGGGGAAGAAAGGTTAGCTGTAGATGGGTGCTAGGCTGGGAGAGAGGTACACTGTCTTAGCCAAGAAGGTAAGTGTGGCCAGATGTTAATAGCTCATGCTTTCATATTCTATGGATTGGCATTCAGAGGCAGCCCAGCTCACTTTTCTTTCTTTCTGTCTTTCTTTTTTCCTTTTTTAGTATCAGTAGGATCTTTGTTTGTGTGTGAAAATAATGTACAGAGGGGTTACAATTACATGGGCAAGATAATGAGTACATTTCGTTTGACCAGCTAACTTTTCTAAAGTATTTGAGACTCTCCTTTCCCAATAACCACCTGAAAGCTGGAAGAAAAGCTGTGGCTCAAGTGGTAGAGTTGCTAGACTTGAATGAAAAAAGTGAGGGACAGAGCCTGGGTTCTGAGTTCAAGCCCTAGTACCAAGATGTGCCCATGCGCACACACACACACACACACACACACACACACACACACACAGAGAAGAAGGTAGTAATGATGACCTGAGCTAGAACTGGGGGCAGTCCAGGAGCACAGTCGTAGTAAACTCTCAACACATAAGTTATTGCTCCCCAACTCCTTCTTGGACTGAGGGGTCTGGGCCATGGCAGTAAGTTCCATGGAACCTGCACCTCTATCCATGCATAATGTACAGTACCAAGGGAAGAACACGATGGATGCTCGTTTATACTCGGTGCATGATTGCAAACCTCCATCTGCCACTGAACACTGGTGAGCAAAGCAGGGCTCTGAGCTCTGGGACTCCTGGGATAGCCACTGTGACAAGCAGCAGCCAACGAGCTGTGGATTCCTGAGCCTACAAGTCTTTCATGAGCCCAACTCAACACCCACCCAAGGTGTGTCTGACAAATTTGCCCCAGTGAGTAGGCATTACCTGCTGTGCCATCTTGCAGCTCTTGCCCCTTCTGGCCCAGAAACCTGGTCTGAAATATTGATTTATTGCTCAGATCCACTCTGCACCCATGACAGATGCCATTCTGATGACCTGCCTGATGACTTCCGTGCCCCAAGGCTAGACCCTTCTCTGATACTTAGGCAAAGGTTCCCAAAGAGGTTGCTTTCAAGACTTGTAGGACAACTAGATATTGGGAGACCCATAGCGGTCCACTGGAAATTACTCTGCCTAGAGCCACAGAGTGAGGTTCAAGCAGGTCAGGTGGGCCTTGAACTCTGGGACTGGACACTGTTCCTTCAGCTCTTCATCTTACTACTTGAGCCACAGTACCACTTCCAGTTTTCCTGTGGTTCATTGGAGATCAGAGTCTCCTGGACTTTCCTGCCCGGGCTGGCTTTGAACCATGATCCTCAGATCTCAGCCTCCTGAGGAGCTAGGAGGATAGGCATGAGCCACCAGCACCCAGCTTATTTGGACTTTCACCACAGCAGACTAGGAACTCCTGAAAGTTTTTCTTTATTTTTTATGTGCCAGAACTTAGGATCTGGGCTCCGGTCTCTTTAATTTTTGCCTCAAGGCTGGCACCCTACCACTTGAGCCACAGCTCCATTTCTGGCTTTTGGTAGTCCATCGGCAAGAAGAGTCTCACTAACTTTCCTCCCCTGAGCTGGCTTTGACCCACGACTTCTGATCCCAGTCCTTTCAGTAGCTAGGATTTGCAGGGTTTGAGCCACCACTGGTATTGGGCTAGAAGCTTTTCTTAAGCAAGTGTTCTTCCCTGCATTTGCCCTGAGTCCTCCATGCAAAGGAGGCCTGAGGGTCAGGAGCTGTGAAAAATAGGCTTCCAGCCACAGGAAATGGCTGGGGTCCATGGTGAAAAGCCAAGCTAATCTTCCCCCTTGGCCCCATTCTGGGACATCCATCCTCTGCCCTCCCTGTGACTCAAGTACAAACCTTGACCCAGCCTTGAATGTCCTGCCAGACATGTCTGAAGCCACAGAACCTTCATTCCACCCTCACCACCTATTCTACACTACACCTCAGGAAACTTCGTGCATTGTTGTACCTTCTGCCTGATGCTCTCTATCTTGTTCCACATCTCAGAACTCCTGTGGAATTTTGGCACTTGCTCCAGGAGCAAGTCTTTCCTTCCCTTCTCCCTCTTTTTTTTAATATTGAGTTGCTAGAGATGGAACCTGTGCAGGCTGTCTGGCAAATGCTCTGGTTTGGTATGTGTGTGTGTGCATGTGTGTGTGTGTGTGTGTGTGTGTGTGTGTGTGTGTGTGTGTGTGTGTGTGTGTGTGTGTTTGTGCCAGACCTGGGGTTTGAATTCATGGCCTGGATGCTATCCCTAAGGTTTTGTGCTCAAGGCTAGCACTCTATTACTTGAACCACAGCTCTACTTCTGACTTTTGGGGTGTTTAATGGAAGAAAAGTGTCTTATATATACTTTCCTGCTTGCAATTGTGATCCTCAGATCTCAGCCTCCTGAATAGCTAAGATTACAGGTGTGAGCCACCAGTAACTGTCCTCTACCCTACCTCTTACCTCAAACCTTGGCTCTCCTATGAGTACCAGAAGAATATGTCTCACCAGGCTCACTTTTTTTGCCAGTCTTGGGGCTTGAATTCAGAGTCTGGGCATGTTCCTGAGTTTCTTTTGGTCAAGGCTAGCACTCTTATCACTTAAGCCACAGTGCCACTTTTGGCTTTTTCTGTTTCTGTGATCCTGAGGAATCGAACCCAGGGCTCCGTGCATGCTAGGTAAGCACTCTACCACTAAGCCACATTCTCAGCCCAAGGCTCACTTCTGACAGGAACTATGAGGGTGGGATTTATTGGCTTACCCCTTTTGGTGCAGAAATCGCTGGCTATTTCATAACTTTGCCAAGATTTGGGACCAGTCTGTGACTCGGCAATGAGGAATGGTGAATGAGGGATAGCCACCAGGCCCCAGAGGAGTAGGCTCACATATCCTACAGAGGGATAGAGAATATGGAGCCAGAACCTTTGACAACTCCTACAGCCTAGGAACTGTGGTCTCCCTGGAGGCAGAGTCTGGCAGCTAGGTGTCCTGATGGGACATCTCAGCCAGAACATAAGGCACCTGTTGCACAGCCCAGGCAAAGCCCTCGGGGCTTCAGTTATTAAATGGCAGGGAAGGATGCTTTGTTCAAGCTGCTAGCTCAGACTTAGGACTCTCTGAGGACTTGCTCAGGTTGGGGGGATGGACATGGGCAACCTGCTGAATGCCCATCATCCATACATCATCCATCCATACACAGAGACATGGAGTTATTGCCTCCTTTTTGGGGGGGGGGCGGTGAGGCAGGTCCAGGGTTGTACTATGAGCCTAGGCCCTGTCCCTGAGCTCCTTTTGCTCAACGATAGCACTCTGCCCTTGAGCCACACACAGCCCCACTCATGGTTTTTTTTCCCCTATGATCTCTTAGAAAGAAGAGTGTTTTGGACTTTCTTGCCCCGGATGCATTCAAATTGGCATTCTCTACATCTCAGCCTCTGGAGGAGTTAGGGTTGTAGGCAGGAGCCACTGACACCTGGCTTTCTTTTCTTCTCGTTGTTCTTTTTTTTAAATCATGACAATCTGAAATCTTCACGGTGTCATTCCAATGGTTTGCATTCAAAGTAATCTACCCATGCCTGGAATTCGAATGCTATGACTACCACCCACAAATGGAGGGAGATCCTGATGAACTCATTCCTGTTCATGTGAATGCTAATTGAATGTTATAAAAGTAATAATTAAATTTGCAGTTAATTCATGATTCTATTTTAGAATGCCACACAAAAATTATTGGATTTATATCTTCATTCTAGCACCATGGTATGATGAAGGATATTGACTAATTTGTAATTAATGCTTTTATAAATGTTCAACCATGATACCTCATGAAACGGAGTCATAATTTAGTAACTAATAATTGGTAATAACATATATATATAATTTAATAATATCCTTACATTCTCTCTTTGTATGTGTGTATATATATATATATATATATATATACACATACATATATATATGCAGGTATATATGTATGTATATATAATACATATACATAATATCAATCTACACATCTGTCTATTGGGCACTACTGTGGCTTGATTACAGGTCTTCAGAATTTCCTGGATGCTCAGTTTGCCGGAGGCTGGTGTGCTAAGACTGTACCCCATTCATGGATTGCGCATTGTACGCTGAGTTGAAATTCCAGCATGGCCAAAAATTTATTTGTGGAGTAAGAAGCCAATTTTACACTTTTTTTTCATTCTCTGTGAAAGTCCTGGGTCTCAATACGATGTATAATCCATATGCAAATATATCCTATGAGATATGACCTAATAAAGGAAATGTTATATGTGTAATAATACTAAATAAATAAGTATAATAAATGTCATATGCAGTAGAACCCATGTATGTAAATAGATCTCATATATATGAATATTATTTTTTCCCATGCTGGGGCTTCAATTCAGGCCCTGGGAACTGGTCTGAATTTCTTTTTTCTTTTTTTCTTTTTTTTTTGCCAGTCATGGTGCCTGAAATCTGGTTGTGGGCACTGTCCCTCAGCTCTTCAGTTAAAGGTGAGCGCTCTACCACTTGAGCTACAGTGCCACTTCCAGCTTTTTCTGCTTATGTGGTGCTGAGTTATTGAACCAGGGGCCTCATGCATGCAAGGCAAGCACTCTACCACTGAGCCACATTTTCAGCCCCATGAATTTCTTGTCTTCAAGGACAGTGAGCTTCCCTTTTCACACACAGTGTCACAGAGTTACCCAGACCCTGAGTTCAAATCCCAGGCCTACTAGAAAAATGGTACAATTTCCTAGCCAGGGTCTTATTGTTATTATTACTTTTTATTTGGCCTAGCACAGGGCTTGAACTCAGGTCTTCGCATCTCTGCCACAGCTGATCATTGGATCCTACGACCCTACTTCAAATTTCGGAGCTGGCAAAAAATAAATAAAAATAAAAAGGAGAAGGATAAAACTGAGAAGTTCAAGAAGGTGATTTTACTTTTTTTTCCCTTTGTATTGTGACTATCCTGGGTTTAAATGACAAGCCCCAGAATATGTACATGACATTGCATTGCTAATGTTTGGTGGGCTATTAGGGAAGCCATAGCTGAAACAAGCAACATAGACCTGGAGGTCGAATCTTGGAACTGACACTAATGAATGGTGGGAGGTTCTAAGAAATTTATTCTGATATACATCTGTACAAATGGAATTTTATAAAAGTAACATTTCTATTAGTAGTGCATGATTATATTCTAAAATTATACACAATTGTTCTACATTGACTAATTTTCAATTAATACTTTATTATGTATTCAATCATGATACTTAAAAGGGAAGGAATAAATTAATTGCCAATAATTGATAGTAATATATATGCAGTTTCATAATATACAGACATCTCTTTTGTTTTATACATATACATCTATCTATCTATCTATCTATCTATCTATCTATCTATCTATCTATCTATCTATCGTTATCTACCAATCTACACATATATTTATTTATACACTTGTTCCTTCTGGGGCTCAGTGTTCGAGTGCTCACTATGTACAAAGTCCTGGGTTCCATTCCTCACTACCACTTGCACAGAAAAATCCAGAAGTCATGCTGTTACTCAAGCTGTGGAGTACTAGCGTTGAGCATAAAAGTTTAGGGACTGTGTCTAGACACTTACTCAAGATGCAGAACTGGCACCACAACAAAACCTTAGAATGTTCTGACTGCAAAGATATAAGGATAGGACTGCAAATACATCATAGTAGAGCAAGCTAGGAGTCTGGTGCTGAAAGCTGCCATCTAACCTGACTTAGCCAGAGGTAAACTGCTGCAACTCAGCTACACGGAACCGGATGCTTGTGGCTCGCTTAGCCCTGTCATCCAAGATACTGGGGGGCTGAGATCAGACACTGGTGGTTTTAAAGTCCAGCCCTGACAGGAAGTCTGCAAAACTCTGAGCTGTGGCTCAAAGTGGTAGAGCTCTTGCCTTGAGCAAAAGATATTAGTACAGTACCCCCAAACTTTCAGTGGAATCCCCGTGGCTGACTCACCGCCCCCTCCCTACAAATAACCCACCCCTCTAAATCATTTGATGTGAACTTTTTGTAGTTTGTTAACACTGATGAAAGCACCCTAATTCTAATGACAGCATGTGGGATACAGCTATGTCATGAGTCTTATATGAGAAATGGTGTACTGACTGCATTCTTGCATCTGGTGCTTGTAAGAACTCCACAGATTATTGTGCAGATGAGAACCTTGAGGCTCAGATATGTCCCCATGTCAGGGCCAAAATGATGTATGTACTGAACTCTAGTGAGTTCTCTCCTGCAGACAATTGTTTTGGTTTATTTTTCTCGGTCATGAACCTTAAACTCAGGGCCTAGCTACTGACCCTTCCCTGTTGGGCTCATGGCTAGCACCCTACCAAGGGGACCCAAGGACACCCGTACAAAAGTGTTACAGTCTAGGCATCTGTGGCTGATATCTGTCATCCTGCCTACTTTGACACATTTTTTTTCCTTCTCTGTAAAAATCCTGGGTCTCAGTATGAAGTATAATCCATATGCAAATATATCCATGTGATAAGATGTAATGAATGAAATAAGTGTTATATATGCAATAATACTAAATAAAATAATGGTAATAAATGTCATATGGACTAAGCCCATGTAAGTAAAAAGATCACATATATGAGTATTAATTTTTCCAGTGTTGGTGCTTAAATTCAGGCCTGGAAACTGGTCTGAAATTCTTGTCTTCAACAACAGTGAGCTTCCCTTCCCCCACAGTGTCACAGAGTTACCAGGCCCTGAGTTCAAATCCCAGGCCTGCCAGAAAAATGGAGCAAATTCTATGTCATGGCCTTAATTTATTTTGTCCAGGCCCGGGGCTTGAACTCATCTTGTGGCAATTCTGCCTCAGGTTCGATCACCCTAGCCAGGGGTGCAGCCAATGGACCCACAGCCCATTCTGAGATCCTAGGACCCAAGTTCAAATCTCGGGACTGATAAAAAAAAAAAGGAGAATGGCAGGGAAGGTGGCTCAGTAGTAGAGTGCTTGCTTTGCATGCATAAGGCCCTGGGCTTGATTCCTCAGCATAACATATGCTGAAAAAAGCTGGAAGTAGTGCTATGGCTCAAGTGGTAGAACACTAGTCCTGAGCTGAATAGTTGAGGAACAGTGTCAGACCCAGATTTCTGGCCCCACAACCAACAAAAAAGAAAAAAAAGAGAAAGGGGGGGGAAAGAATAGGGATAAAGGGGCTGGGAAGGTGGTTCAGTGATAGAGCCCTTGCCTTGCATGCCTGAGGCCCTGGGTTCGATTCCCAGCACTACTTAAGCAAAAAGAAAAAAAGCCGGAAGTGGCGCTGTGGCTGAAGTGGTAGAGCGCTAGCCTTGAACTGAAGAGCTGAGGGACAGCACCCAGGCCCAGAGTTTAGGCCCCACGACCGGACCCCCCCCCCAAAAAAAAAAATAGGGATAAAACTGGGAAGTTCCAGAAGGTGGTTTTACTTTGTTTTTTCCTTTGCATTGTGATCATCCTGGGTCTAAATGAAAGGGCCCGGAAAGAGTATGTGAGCTTACACTGCTGAAGTTTGGTGTGCTATCAGGCAAGCCATAGCCCAAACCAGCAACGTAGGCCCAGGGTTCAAATCCTGGGATTTAAACCTATGAATGGTGGGAGATCGTAAGAAACGCATTCTGACATACATCCATATGAATGGAACGTTGTAAAAGAAACAATTACATTAGTAGTTAGTATATGATTATATTTTAAAATTAAAAACAATAATCATAGTACATTGACTAATTTTCAATTAATATTTTATTATATTTTCAACAATAAGCAATGAAGGAGTAATTTAATTATGAATAATTGAAAGTAATATAGTATATGTAATTTAATAATATACAGATATCTTTCCTATTTTATACATACATATATATATGTGTATATATATATGTAAGCTATCTATATATCTATTTCTACACTTGTCACTCCTGGGGCTCAGTGGTAGAGTGCTTGCTTAGTATGTATGAAGTCCTGGGTTCGTTTCCACACTATCACATGCACAGAAAAGCCGGAAGTGGTGCTGTCACTCAAGCACCAAAGAAACGTTAGAATGTTCTAACTGCAAATATACAAGGCCAGGACTTTAGATACTTCATGACAGAGCAAGCCGGGAATCTGAAGATGACTGCTGCCATCTATCCTGACAGCCAGAAGTTAACAGCTGCAAACCAACTCCATCCAACCAGTCGCTGCTGGCTCACCCCTAGCTGCTCAGGGGATGAGATCTGACACTGGGCGATTGAAAACTCAGCCCTGGCAGGAAGTCTGTGAGACTCTGAGCTGTGGCTCAGAGTGGTAGAGCTCTAGCCTTGAGGAAAAGATCTTAGGACAGTACCCACAATCTATGAGTGCAACCCCTGAGTCTGAAGACCCTCCCCCCCCAGACTAACCACCCATCTAAACCATTAGATGTGAACTTGTTTGGTTTGTGACATGTTTCTGAAGGAATGGTGATACTGATGAAAGCATCCTAATTCTAATGACAGCTTTGGGATACAGCTATATGAAGAGTCCTTCCTGGGGTGCTGGGTGCTGAGTCCTTCATGGGGTGCTAGGTCCTTCATGGGGTGCTGTGTGCTGAGTCCTTCACAGGGTGCTATGTGCTGAGTCCTTCACAGGGTGTATTTTTTCATCTGATCCTTGTTTGAGCTCCAAAAGTAAGATTATTGTGCAGATGAGAAACTTGAGGCACAGACATTTCCCAAGGCAGGGCCAAATTTACGTATGTACTGAACTCTACTGAATTGTCTCCTGCAGACAATTGTTTTGTTTTAGTTTTCTCCATCATGAACCTTGAACTCAGAGCCTAAACTCTGATTTTCCTCTTATGCTCATGGCTAGCACTCTACTACGTGGAGCCAAGGACCCCCTTGCAGCAAAGTGTCACGGCTTAGGTGTCTTTAGCTAAGGTCTATCATCCTGCCTGCTCAGGAAGCTGAGGATCTGGGTTCAAAACTATCCCACACAAAAGATCCCATGACACTATCATCTCCTATTCACCACTTAGAAACTTGAAGTGGAAGCTGGGTGCCGGTGACTCATGCCTGTCATCCTAGCTACTTACTCAGCAGGCTGAGAGCTCAGGATCACAGTCCAAAGCCAGGCTGAGCAGGAGATTCCTTGAGATGGTAATCTCCAATGAACCACCAGAAAACCAGAATGTGCTCTGTACCTCAAGTGGTAGAGCTCTCCACTTGAGCTGAAGAGCTGAGAGACAGCACCCAGGCCCAGACTTCAACTCTTCCAACTTACAAGAAAAGAAAGAAAGAAACCTGAAGTGCAGTGCTGGGATTGGGTCTTAGGGGTAGAGTGCTTTGCATGTATGAAACCCTGGCTTTGAATCCTCAGTGGCATATCACTAGAAAAAAAAAATGAAGTGGCTCTGTGGCTCAAGTGGTAGAGTGCTATCCTTGTACAGGAGAAACTCAGGTACAGTGTTCAGGTCCTGAGTTCAAGCTCCAGGACTGGTATATGCACACAAATTATCCCCCCCCCCGTGCCCCCCCCCCATACCACAAGTGAAACTGTGACATCAAAGGGTAAAGCACTGGGAAATAGGTCCTTAGAGGAGACTTGAGCTGGTACAGCTTCTTTCCAGGCTGCCTTTTTTTTAGGGATTTTAGAAAAAAAACTTTAAAGAAGGTTAACTAGACCTTGGCTCCAACCAGCCCTGTTCCTGGAATGAAAAGAATGCCTTTAGGTCCCCCTCTCCTTAACAACCTAACTCACCTTGATTGTTGAGTTAAAGACTGACCCATAAAACAGATGGTTGTAATCTGGCTCCAACTATCTGACACCACATGCTTATGGTGGTAATCCCTGCCTTTCACACATGCTTACAGTAAACTCTGCCTATTGGCCATGTGTGTGTGGTCTGGTATGACCATGCAACCCTTTTGTTTGGTATGATCCTATTGGTCACCTGTGCATGACCAGGCTTGACCTCATGGATTTTGCCTTTACAAACCAAAAAATGGGGGCTGCTAAGGGTGGCAGTATCAGCTCCTGAGCCTGTGCTGTGGCCCTGGCCGGTCAGTGTAGAAAACTTCTCAATAAAGTTGCTTCTTTGTTAACAAATTTGTTGCGGTGGGCTCTGTCACTCCAGATGACTAGGCGGGTTTGCCTGCCTGAGTAAGTGTCTTCCTATTACACAGTGAGCTTCTGTTCTGAGCTCATGGTCAGTACTCAGGCCCTCTGTTCAACCAGGAAACCTAGCCACCCAGCTAGGAGAGGTCAAAGGTTTCCAAACCTGATGAGCTCCACCAGCCCTACATAACAGGGAACATTGTGATTTTGCATATGTGCTTAGATGTAGCAAGCTTCTGAAAACCTAGGTAGGCACCGTTGCCAATAATGAATCATTGCATTAAGTTCAGCTCCCTAGTTTTTGTCTGCCAGAATGAATCTTGAATTAATTGTAGCAGTTTGTTTCAACACTGGAACATAGTATAACAAAGACAGGATAAGTGCAGGGAACTTGGCCTGCCAGGGGAGGTGGCACAAATGAAGGCTTCCTGTCTCAACAGAGCACTGGGGAGAGAGATATCTTGGGGTACAAAGAGGCCTTTTTCTACTGGTCTTCAGAGCCTGCCCACACTCATCATCACTAGTTGGCCCAGATAGAGTTGTTACAGAGCTGTACAGGAGTGAGACCTTTTGTCTGCCTCTTCCAACAATGAGGCAGGCTTCCTCCAGCAACCTGGAGCGTGGAGAAACCCTCAGGCTTCACTGGGAACAGGGAGGGGTGTCCTGGAACATGCACTGTCTTGAAAGCACCCTCTGTGCTATGAAATCATTCTATTCAAAGAAAAATTCCTAGCTGGGTGCCTTTCTTCACAGCTACTCTGGATGTTCAACAATAGAAATACATTCACACATACACAGTCACATGGAGTTACTGGCTCTATTTTTTTTTTTTTTGGTACAGGTCTTGAGACTTGAACTATGAGCTTAGACATTGTCCCTGAGCTCATTTTGCACAAGGAAGCACTTTATTGTGCCTTCAACCATGATACATCATTAAATGAAGGCATAATTTAATACCTAATAATTATTAGTAATATATTACATGTAATTTAATGATATATAGACACCTCACATTCTATAAATATATTTATATATTTAAACATACACTGGAATATACATATACATCTCTCTCTCTTTCTCTCTCACTCTCTATGCATATATATGTATTTGCAGCAATTTACACATCTATCTATATATTGGCCACTCCTGGAGGTTAAACTTAGGTCCTGGGAACTCCCTGGCAGTGAATTTGTTTGAGGCTGCTGCTCTTACATTGATCCCTTGATGAATTGGGCATTCCAAGCCCTGAGTTCAAATCCCAGCAGTGCCAAAGACAATAGGTGGATTAAGCAGCCAATGTTGATCTGTTCTGCTGTCTGTGAAAATATTGTTTCCTAGGTACAATATGTAATACCTATGCAAATACATATATATGATGTACATTATAAATGTATATAAATATTATTTTGCCAGTCCTGGGGCTAGAATTCATTCCCTGGGAAATGCTCTTGACTTTTTTTTATTCAAGGAGGGTGAGCTTCCACTTCACCCACAGCAAAACAGAGTTACCCAGGCCGTGATTTCAAATCCCAGGTATGGCAGATAAAATGTCCCAAATTCCAAGCCAGAACCTTAATTTTTTTGTGGGGGGGGCAGGCACAGGGCTTGAACTCAGGTTGTCACAACTCTGCCTCAGCCTTGATTACCCTAGGCTGGGGTGCTGCTTTTATACCTACAGATGATGCAGGGATCCTAGGACCCAATTTCAACTCCCAGCACTGGCCAACAAACAAACAAACAAATCAAAATGGAAGAGGAAAAACCAGAAAGCTTTACA
Organism: Dipodomys spectabilis; assembly: GCF_019054845.1. Taxonomy (NCBI): domain Eukaryota; kingdom Metazoa; phylum Chordata; class Mammalia; order Rodentia; family Heteromyidae; genus Dipodomys; species Dipodomys spectabilis. The sequence goes on along the minus strand of NW_024871264.1, from coordinate 259,358 downwards.
CAACAGTTTTACCTTTGTTTCTTTTGCACAGTCACCATCCTGGGTCTCACTGACTTGGCTTGAAAATTGTACATGACTTTGCATGGCTGAGGCTGGTAGGCTGTCAGTGAAGCCTGAGGTTAACCCAGACACCTGGGACCTGAGTTCAATCCTAGGACTGCCACATACACATAGCTGAAGGTCCTTGGAAACTGGTTCCTATCTCTAGGAATACTAATAGAATGTTTGAAATGTACTAATTGAATGACTAATTAACTAGTCTTTCTAATGTAAGATTGTATGCATTAAATATAGGTCATTGATTAATTTAATTAATACTTTATTAATTCTTCTACCGTGATTAATTAATGGAGGAATAATTTTAGACCAAATAATTAGTAGTAACAGAATATACAAAAGTAAGATATAGACATCACTCTTTATATAGAGTTATACACTAGAATCTACATAAATGTCTATCTGTCTCTCTCTGTATATGTTTATAGATGCATATATATGTAAATACACACACACTGCATTTTACACATCTATGTGTTTATATATTGGCCACTCCTAGGGCCAAATTTGCCCGACAACTTCATTTACATCAGACTGGTGTGCTAATATTGACCCACTCGCCATTCATGAAGTGGGCTTTCTAGGCCCTGAGTTCAAATCACAGAACTGCCAAAAACTTAAGTAATCCTGGTGGAAGAAGCCAAATGTCCCATTTGTTTGCCTTATCGGTGAAAGTCCTGGGTCTCAGGAATGATGTATAGTACATTGGCAAATCTATGTCCTATGTAATAAGATGTAAAAAAGGTTATGTGTGTAATCATACTCACTAAAATACATAAGAAATAGATAAAACAAAAAATAAAATGAATAACCACACTAACTGCAATATGCAGTAAACATGTGTATGTAAATATGAATCCTGTATTTAAAATCTATAAGAATATTATTTTTGCAAGAGCTAGGACTTGAATTCAGGCCCTGTGAACAGGCCTGACTTTCTTGTCTACCAGCACGGTGAGCTTCCCCTTCTCCCACAGTGCTGTAGATGTACCTAGGACCTGAGTTCCAATCCCAGGACTGGCAGAAAAAATGGCATGAATAACAAAACTGAAGTAGAGGGCTGGGAATGTGCCTTAGGGATAGAATGCTTTGCATCTATAAAACCCTGGACTTGATTTCTCAGGAACACATCACTAGAAAAAAGCCTGAAGTGGCTCTGTGGCTCAAGTGGGAGAGGGCTATTCTTGTACAAGAGAAATTAGGTGCAGTGCTCACGTCCTGAGTTCAAACTCCAGGACTGGTGTATGTGTGCACACACATGTACACGCACACACACACACACAAACACACACACACACACACAAACACACACACACACAGACCAGAAGTAAAGCTGTGACACAAAATGGTAAAGCACTGGGCTCCTGTGCTGAGCTCATGGTCAGCACCCAGGCCCTGTGTTCAACCCCAAAACATTGCCACACAGGGCTCAACTAGGAGACGTCAAAGGTTTCAAAACCTAATGTGCTTCAGCAGTCCTAGATGACAGGAAGCATGGTGAGACATGTGCTTGGATTTCCAAAGCTTCCAGAAACCTAGCAGAGGCATCATAAGCCCATCATCACCCTCAATGAAACATTTCTTGAGTTAAGTGCCTTAGTTATCTGCCAGAAGGACGCCTGAATTATATTGAGCACTGTATCTGAACACCAGAATATAGTCTCACAAAGGCAGGATAAGTGCTGGGAACTTGGCCTGCCACAAGAGGTGGCACAAATGAAGGCTTCCTCTCACAAGGAGCACTGGGGAAAGAGATAGCTTGGAGTACAAAGAGGACTTTTTGTCCTGACCTTCAGAGCCCATCCACACTCATCCTCACTAATTGGCCCAGATGGAGTTGTTTGTTACACAGCTGTACAGGACTGAGGCCTTTTGTCTGCCTGTCCAGACAGTGAGAGAGACTTCTTCCAGCAGGCCTGGGAGGCAGAGAAACCCTCAGGCTGTACTGAGCAAGGTGAGGGGAGACTACGAACATGCACTGTCATGAAAGCAGTCTCTGTGTTATGAAATCATTGTATTGAAAACAAATTTTCTAGCTTGGTGCCTTTCATCATAGCTACTCTGGAGCTTCACCTATGGGAATACATCCACACATACATAAAGACATGGAAGCAGCTCCTGGGGTTGATCTATGAACATAGGCATTGTCCCTGAGTTACATTTGCTCAAGGGTATTGCATTAACCTTGAGCCACAGCCCCACTTCTGGGTTTTCTGTGATCTCTTAGAAATAACAATGTCATGGACTTTCCTATGCTGGCGGGATTCAAACTCAGATTCTCTACATCTCAGCCTCCTGAGGAGCTGGGATTACAGTCAGCAGCCACTGGCACCTGCCTTTCTTTTCTTCTTCATTTTTTAATCTGGACAATGTGACTGCTTAACAGCATCATTCCAATGCTTTGAATTTATAAGTAAACTACCCAATGTTCTTTCTCTGAGAAGGATTTTCTCTTCTCCTCTGGTCACAGGTTTGAAGCCAAGAGTGAGAAATGAGTGTCACATGATTTTGGCAGCAAATGTCTAAAGGACATGCCAGTTCAATCACTTAGCATTGAGCTGCAGTGAATTTACTGTCTCAGGACGAGAGGACCAAAAGCTGAAGTGATCCTCATACTCTCTGAATTGCTCCTTAGGCCTATAAAATTATCTAATACTTATGAGTGTTTTGTGTCTCCAACCTTAAGTATCTAGAACACACTATAAGCATCTTCATGTTTCCATTTTTCTCTAGTACCTCTCGAGATTTAGCCTAAGGGTTTGTGTGGAGCAGATCCTCAGCGAATCCCTGAGGAAAGCCTCTTGAAGTCTCCTCAGGAGATCTCTGTTCAAAGCCAGCCCGAGCAGGAAAGTCTGTGAGACTCTTATTTCCAATAAACCACCAGAAAACCAGAAGTGTATCAGTGGCCCAAAGGATAGAGCTCCAGCTTTGAGAAAGAAAGCCGCACAGGAGATACAAGCCAGACCAGGCAGGAAAGCCTGGCAAGCGCTTATGTCCAATTAACCCAGATGGCTGGAAGTAGAGCTATGGCAGTGGTAGAGTCTCAGCCTTGAGCTAAACAACTGAGGAACACATAGGGCCCTGAGTTTAAGCCGTGGGATGGCCACCAAAAAAATTCAAAAAGAGAAGGCCAAGTGTATGTATCAGTGTCCTACCTACTTATGTGTGTATATTACCTCCCTGAGTGCAAACAGATTGTATGTAATGCTTCTTTTATGTACAGATTTATTTTTCAGATAGGCTTGTTGCATATACTGCATCATTCTCTTCTTTTCAGGCCCATGGCTTTTCTCTTCCAGAGTTCCAGGCCTGTGTCCTCATATGATACACGCTTAAGATCTCAGCAGACTTTATTTACATATTATTATGAGGCCAAAGCAGGAACAGTCACAAATCAGGCAGGGGAAGAGAAGATCAGGGCTTTTGAAATAACCTGTATTCAGAAAATTAAACTTAGGGAATGTAAAATGGTCGCATACATATGTAGAAACTACCATTAAGAAAAAGATGAGAGGGCTGGGAATGTGGATTAGTGCCTAGCATGCAAGAAGCCCTGGGTTCCATCCCTCTGTAGGACATGCACAGAATAAGCCAGAATTGGTGCTGTGGCTTAAGTAGTAGTGTGCTAGAGACAGTGTCCAGGCCTTGAGTTCAACTCAAGTACAAGTAACTTCTCATCACCAAGGGAAACTCAGGAAGCTCTTGAACATCTGCCCTTTCAGAAGTGGAAGTCAGAGTGTCATAGACTTTCCTGACGTAGCTGGCTTCACCCTGTGATCCTCAGACCTCAGTCTCCTGAGGTAGGGTGATTGGCCTTGGCTACTGGTGCCTTGCTAGGTCAGAACTGTAATGACATTGACAATACAAGTCAACTACTTATCACAAAGGGCTTGGGGAGCATATTAAGCCTTTCAACAATGGACCTTTCAGAACTCTGTAGTACACAAGGTTATAATGCTAGAGTCTGAGAGGCTGGGCATATGGATCTGCTACACTTGAACGTTGAGCTCTGACTCCAATTCTGGTGTACATCAGCGTTCATTTTCCAGAGAATGTTCTCCTAATTAGCTAATAGGAAAAGTACTTTGATTAACCCTCACTTTTTTCCCATTGTGTGTCTCAAACTCAAGCCTGGGCACTCTCCCTGAGCCCTTCATCTCAAGGCGAATACTCTACCACTTGAGCCACAGCGCCACATGAGGCCTTTTGGTGCTTCATTGGTGATAAGAGTCTAACAGGCTTTCCTTGCCTAGGCTGTCTTTGAACTGTGGTCTTCAGATCTCAGCCTCCTGAGAAGATAGGGTTCCAGGTGTGAGCCACTGGCATCTGGCCTATTGTTTTTGCCAGTGCTGGGGCTTGAACTTAGGGCCTGGGTACTGTCTCCATGCTTCTTTTTCTCAAGGCTAGTGCTCTACCTCTTGAGCACTCCACAGCTTCTGGATTTTTCTGAGTATGTGGCACTGATGATTCAAACCCTGGCATTCATGCATGCTGAGCAAGCTCTCTACCACTAAGCCACATTCCCAGTCCCACCCTTACAATTTTATCCCTCAACTTGCCAATCCTCAAGGAAAGGCTTTTGAGTATAAATTATCTAAAGAAATCCCTATAGGAAGGTGTTAAAGATAAACAAGACAAATCTCATATTTGGGAAAGACTCTAAACATGTGAAGACTGTGACAAATGCCTCCATTTAATTATGTATCATGTTTCAACACTTAATAAAGTAATAATGAAAAATGAGTCAATGTCCTAAATTATTGTGTATAATTCTATAATAGATGTGCAAAATGTAATAAATATTATGTGTATAATAATACTAATACAATAAACAATAAGTAAATGAATAAAATATAGGAATACAGAAATACAAAATCAATAATAAAAAATCATAGCATGTATTAAACATACACATATAATACATAACATATATTACACAATACATAAATATTATTTCCCAGGCACTGGGAACTCTACCCTGAATTTCTTTTCCTCAAGGACAGTGAGCTTCCCCTTCACCTATGATGCAAAAGAGTTACCCGGATGGTGACATCAAATCCCAGCAGTGGCAGAAATACTAGCCCCAGTTGCAAGACAGTGACTTAATTATTTTTAATGGAAGGAGTTATTTTTATTCAGTTCCATACTGAACATTTTAAAAACAGCAGTGTATAATTTTGTGTATCTATTCAGACATCCTTCCCTTACCTGCAAAGTGCTTCTCTGAGCTCTAAAATGTTTCCTTTTTTTGTACATTTTTTGTTGTAAAAATGTTGTATAGAGGGGTTACAGTTACATGAGCAAAGTAATGAGTACATTTACTATTGAGCATTGTTGCCTCCTCCTTTGTTTTCCCCTTGCTATCCCTTCCCTCCCACATCCACATCTACCCCCCACCCCCCAGCTGAGGTCAGTGACTTAATTTTTTGTTTTAAGCTTGGCACAGGATTTGAACTCAAGTATTAGAAACTCTGCATCTTTCCTCACATTTCTACAGATTTATCAAGATCCTGAGTTCAAATCCCAGGCTAGGAAATAAAACTGGCAGAAATTCAAACCCGGGGGATGTTTTTCAATTTACTTAAATAATTAATTAATTTTTTTTTTTATTCTTTTTCTTTTTGCCAACCATGGAGCTTGAACTCAGGCCGTGGCAACTCTTCCTCTGCTTCGATTGCCTTAGACAGGGCTGCAGCCTCTCACCCATAGTCAATCTTGGGATCCTAGGCCCAGAGAGCTTGCAGGAAGAAAATAAAAGTGGGACAGCACAAAAAATGGCGAGCTGCAGAGGACTGGTGGTTTTACGTTATTCTTTTCTTTGCAGGGTGACCATCCTGAGTCTGATGACACGGCTGCAAAGTGGAGCTATACTGCTATTCCTGAAGGCTGGTGGGCTATCAGGGAAGCCATAGGTGAAACCTGCCAACATAGGCCCTGGGTTAACAATCTAAGTTCTGACACCTACCAATGGCAGGACATCACAAGAGACTCATTCCTATGCATAGAAATACTGAAAGAGTAGGCGGTTTCTTGGCTTTGGTTCCTTGCATGGTGACCATCCTAGGTCTGAATGACATGGATGCCATGCACAGGTGACCTTTCATTGCTGAAGGCTGGCGGACTGTCAGGAAAGGCATAGTCCAACCCCGCAATACAGTCCCTGAGTTCAAATCCTGGTCCTGACACCTACCAATGGCGGGAGATCCCAAAAGACTCCTGCCTGTGCATTGAAATTCCGATAGAATGGTATCCAACACATGATTGAATAGTTCGTGCAGTTGCTTGGACTCAAATTAGACGAAATAATACTAGGACGCTGATTGAAATTAATTAATGGTTACTTAGGCATGAAAAGAATAATATTCCTTCAACTGAGGTATAATAACTACCTAAGACTTGCTAGGAACATAGCAGATGTCATTGAATACTAGATACACGGCTCTGGCACTCTGTACTAATATGTATTTATTGGTGTACTACCACCTGCCTATCCATGTATGGCTATTTTGGCCACCCCTGGGGTTCGATCTCAGAGCCTGCCAAAAATTTCATCCTGGAGTAAGAAGCCAAGTGTGACACCTGTTTTCCTTTTCTGTGAGAGGGCAGGGTGTCAGGCATGATGGAGAATAAGTCTACAAATCTAAATGCTATGTGATAGGTTGTAAACAATGTAATACATGGTTAAGTGTCATCATAGTCAATAAAATAAATGGTAAATAAACAAACAAACCAAAAAGTACAATGAATGACCACACCAAACATAATATAGACTGAACACCTGTCTGGAAGTTCAATCCTATCTTTAAAATACATGTAAGGACTACGTTTTCCAGGGTTGAGGAATGAATTCAGGCCTAGGGAAGAGGCCTGACTTTCTGATCTTCAAGCATAGAGACGTTCCCCTTCCTCCAGAGTGCAACAGAGTTACCCAGACCCCGAGTTCAAATTCCAGGCCTTGCAGACAAAAAATAGCATACATTCCAAGCCAGGGAGCTTCACTAGCATTTTTCATATTTTTTAAACTTCACTTGGCCTTTATTTGATACATTTTGATTTTATAACAAGAGAGTTTTTCTAAAATGGGTTTAAATGTTTACATTTCAGCATAGCACATTGGCGTTTCCATTTTGACCGTTTGCCATGAAGAGTGAGAATGAAAATCAGTACATCATTCCTCCCTAGAGGGACAGTTGATGTTATTTCTATTTAGAATTATTTCTATAACTATAAACTCTCTGCAATTGTATTGTGTGAGTTTTCCTCAGTGCCTACCACAAAATACTCTAGGGGAGACCTCATACCACAAAAGGTTGGGTTTTTGAATAAAAACTTACTTCTGTGAGGACAGGAGGTACTTGTAAGCATTATGGGAATAAAGTGAATTTTAAAATGAGAAACTAAACCATTGGGACTGGGATGTAGCTCAGTAGTGGAGTACTTGCTTAAAGAGCATAAGACCCTGGAAGAAAAGGAAGGCAAGTTTCCTAAAGCTCAGAAGGTTAGAATTTTATGATCTGTATGAACAAACTTTTTTCTTTCTTTTTTTTTTTTTTTTTGTTGGTGGTGGGGCTTGAACTCTGGGCTTGGCTGCCTGCCTTCAGCTCTTCAACTCATGGCAAGTGCTCTACAGCTTGAGCCACAGTGCCATTTCCGGTTTGTTGGAGATAAGCCACATTGCCATTTCTGGTTTATTGGAGATAAGAGTCTCATGGACTTTCCTTTCCAGGCTGGCTTTGAACCGCCATCCTCAGAACTCAGCCTCCTGAGTAGCCAGGATTATAGGCGTGAGCAACCAACGCCCAGCACATGAACAAATTTATTAAAGATTGATTCTGAGGAATGAAACTTGGAATACACTTAAATATAAATAACTTATAATTCCATGGTAAAGGCACTAATTCAGAAGTATTTATTCATTGGCTGGTTTCTTAGTTTATTGAAAGATATATATATATATATATATATATATACATATATATATATATACACACACACACATTTTTAATATATATACATATATATTATTAAAGCATAGCTTTGAAGTGTACCTAAAAGCATATGTGCTCATGTAAAGTTATACAACTGCACAAGCTTGTTTTTTTTATTTTCAGTTTGTTGGTACCATAAATTATGTGGGATGTGTGTACTGTTGTTTTGTTCTCTGATTTTGGAGGATTTCTCTCTGCTTTCTTCCCCTACTCCCCTACTCCGCACTTGAATTCAGCTTGCTCTTTCTTGGCTTGATTGTTCATAGCTGATTTTCTACCACTTCAGCCATACCTGTAGCCTAGCTTTTTGCCAGTTAATTGGAGATGTCGTCTCTCAGGCTTTTCTGCCTGGATTGGCTTTGAAACTTCAGCTTCCAGTTCTCACCTCTGGAGTAGCTGGGATTACAGATGTGAGCCACTGGGATGTGAGCCTAGGGATGAATTTGAATTTGGTTGGTGTATTCTTTCTGTTTTTCTAAGCATGGGATCATCTACTATAGAATTTCTGTGAATATCCTGGGTATGAAGTAAGATATATAATACATATGCTAATCTGTATAGTTTTCATAAGATGTAATCCATTTAATACAAGTTATAAGTGTAATAATAGTCAATATAAATAATGAATGAATGACTAGTGCAAAAAATAAAATAAATACACAAGCAAATAATATGCGGTAAATATAAGTATGTAGATATTAATCATTATTTCAAATGTGGATGAATATTACTTTAACAGGGCTGGGGATTGAATTCAGGCCTAGGGAACAGGACTGAATGGCTTGTCTTCAAAGATGGTGAGTTTCCCCATCCTCCATAGTGCATTAGAGTTACCCAGACTCTGAGTTCAAATTCCAGGCCTGACAGGAAAAAAAAAGGCATGAATGTCAAGCTGGGGAGCTTCATTAGTATTTTTACAATTTTTTTTTTCGTGGGGCTTCAGCTCTGGCCTTGGGCACTGTCCCTGCACCCTTCAGCTCAAGGGGAGCGCACTTCCACTTGAGCCACAGCACCACTTCTGGTTTCCTAGTGCTTTATTGGAGGTAAGAGTCTCAAGGGCTTTACAGCCTGGGTTGGATTAAACCACAATCCTCAGCCTCTTGAGTAGCTAGGATTACAGGTGTGAGCCACCGGCGTCTGGCTACTTTTAATATTTTAATTTTTTTTCACTGATTGATTGCCAATCACGGGGCTTGAACTGAGGTTGTGGCAATACTGCCTGAGATTCCATCACCCTAGGCTGGGATGGTGCAGGCTCTGTACCCACAGCCGATCATGGGTTGGTATGCCTCGGGGGCTGACAGGAAAACAAAATGAAAACAACACCGAAAAAAACGGCATCTGTGGATGGTCGGCGGTTTCTTGGTTTTCCTTCTTTGCATGGTGACCATCCCGGGTCCAAATGACAGGGCTGCAACCTGTAGGTCACCTGGCACTGCTGAAGGCTGGCAGGCTGTCAGTGAAGCCATAGGCCAACCTGAACACCTAGGTCTTTAGTTTGAATCACGGTCATGCCACTTACAAAGGACTGGGTAGCCTAAGAAACTATTGCCTGTCCATAGGAGCACCAGAGGAATATGAACAATGTCATGGTTGGATGAGTAGTTCATCAATCAGTCTAGCAGAAAATTAGACCCAATAATCACAGGACACCGACTAATTTTAATTCATAATTTATTATACACTAAAAGAATACTATTGATTAAATGGAGTCCTCACTAAAGACCTGAGAATCCATAGGAGTGTGGTATGTGTCATTGAATACTAAATAGACATTTCTGGCAGTATGTAAATATCTAAATTTATATTTATTTGTATACCATCATCTGCATAGAACATTTTTGCTATTTTTGCCAAACCTGTAACTTGTTCCCAGGCCTTGGGATCCACTTGGCACCTGCATGAGCTAGATGCTGCCATGCTGACACTCACCCCTTCATGAATTGGGCCTCCTAGTCCCTCAGTCAAGGTCCCATCATTGCCAAAAGCTACTTTCTGGTGTAAGATTCCATGTGTGACACCTGTTTTCCTTTTCTGGGCAAGTGTTTGGTGTCAGGTATGATGTACATATTATGTCTGCAAAGCTACGTGCTATGTAATAGATTGGAACAAATGTAATAAATGTTATAGGTGTACTCACAGTCCACAAAATAAATGCTAAATCAATCAATCAATAATAATAAAATATAATGAATCACTCCAACAAACACGATTTAAAATGAATATAAAGATATAACTCAAGTATTTAAAATGTCTATAAATGTTATGTTTTTCAGTACTGGTACTTGAATTCAGGCCTAGGGAAGAGTTGAGAAGTTCATGCATGATTCACATAGGAAATGATTTTAAGAGTGCATGAAATGTGACAATAATAATTACATTCAGGATATCGAGGCATTGGGAAAGATCCAAGAATTGGTAGTCACATGGCAGATAGGATTCCAACACAGCTCACCACATTTCTAACTCTATACAAACAGGCCTTTATTAGCATATTAATTTCAGCTTATGAATGGGTGAATATGGTGCTCCACCCCCACCCCGGGGCTACATCTCAGGTCCTGGGTATGCTCTAGCTCCTTAGTGGCTCACAGGCTGGTGTGCTCATGTGGACCCATTTGGCAGTTGGTTCTGCTAGGCCCTGAGTTCAACTTCCAGCACTGCCAAAAGGTTCATCCTGATGTGAGATGCCAAACCTTGCAGATGTTTTCCTATCCTGTGCAAGTCCTGGGTCACAGCTAGGATCTAGAAAGCATAGGCAACTCTATACCCATGGGAAAAGGTTGTCATCCATGTGAGCACAGTTATATATGTCATCCTATACTCAATAAAATACACAATACATAGATGAATTAGACACAAAATAAAAAGATTAACTACACTGAAAAGAAGGTGCATACCACACCTGTCTGTAAATAGAGATCCTAGGTTTAAAAGAGGTGGGCTTGTGCAGTGCTGGGGCTTCAAAACAGGCCCAGTACCAGGTCTGACCTTTTAGTCTTCAAGGACAGTGAGCTTCACCTTCCCCCACAGTGCAACAGAGTTACCCAAACCTGAGTTCAAATCCCAGCTCTCGCAGTAAACTGGCACAAATTCTGAGCTAGGGTTCTTCATTCATAGTTTTTTCATTTTTTTTTTTTTTTACCAGATCTGGGGCTTGAACTCAAGTCATGGCAACTCTGCCTCAGCTCTGATCCTCCTAGGCTGCAGACTCTGGACCCACAGCCAGTCCTCGAACCCTTGGACTCTGGGGTTTGCTGGGGAAAAAAAAAACCTTCGAGGGGAAAAAAAAAAATGGAGAAAATTCCACCTGGCTCTTTTATGTTCATTTTCCTTTGCATGGTGACCATTCTGGGTCCAAACATGGCTGCCTGCAGAGTGAAGGTGACCTGGCATGGTTGAAGGCCTGCTGATTTTCGGTGGAGCCACAGGCTAACCAGACAGTGAAGGCCCTGAGGACGAATCCCAGTCAGCCCTGTTATGATGAGGGAATGTCTGGAGATCCTGGGACACTCGTTTCCAGACCTAGGAAGAGTCGTGGAATGCAATCAATCTCATCCTAGAATGAGTAGTTCCTGCTTGATGCGAGTAGGAAATGATAGGCAAGACTCATGGGGTATCGATTATTTTTAATGAAGAGTTCATGAAACATGACCATAATCGTCACAGTCATGAAATGGAGGCATTGAGGAAGATCCAAGAATCGTTAGTCACAAGGTAGATTGGATTCCATCACTGGTCGCCATCACTGCGGGGCTCAATCTCAGGTCCTGGGAATGCCCTAGCTCCTTAGTGGCTCAAAGGCTGGTGTGCTTACCTGGACCCATTCGCCTATTGGGCCTGCCAGTCCCGGAGGTCAGATCCCAGCACTGCCAATAGATGAATCCTGATGTGAGAAGCCAATCATTGCAACTGTTTTTCTGTCCTGTGAAAGTACTGGGTCTCAGCTAGGATGCAGTATGCTATATAGGCAACTCTATATTCATGGGAATCAGTTGCCATCCATGTCAGCACAGTTATAGCTGTCATCATATGCAATAAAATACAAAATGCATCCATGACTAAGACACACAATATAAAGAATAACTACACTGAATGCATGATGCATTCCACATCTCTATGTAAAGAGAAATCTTATGTGTAAAGCAGGTGAGCATATGATTTTTGCCAGTACTAGGGCTTTAGTTCAGGCCCTAGGACTAGGCCTGACATTGTAGTCTTCAAGAATGGTGAGCTTCACCTTCCCCCAGAGTGCAACAAAGTTTCCCAGACCTGAGTTGGAATCTCAGAAGTGACAGAAAAATGGTGAGAATTCTGAGCCAGGGTGTGTTATTATTATTATTATTATTATCAAGCATGGGATTTGAACTCAGTTCATGACAACTCTGCCTTAGCTTTGATCACCTTAGGCTGGTAAGCTCCCATGGGCCTGTAGCCAGTCCTGAGATCCTAGGCTCCGAAGTTTGCAGGCACAAATGACAGAAAAATGACAGAAAAAACGTGGCAGGTTGGATTTTTTATATTTTCTTCTTTTGCACAGTGACCATCCTGGGTCTGAATTACATGGCTGTAAAGGGTACTTCACCTTGCATTGGCGAAGGCTAACGGGCTATCAGGAAAGAAATAGGCCCATGTGGCAACATAGGCCCTGAGCTTGAATCCTGGTACTGACACCTACCAGTGGGGGGAGATCCCAAGATACTTCTTCCTATGCATGGGAATAACAATGAAATGTTAGCAAACTCATGATTGAATGAGAAATTTCTGCTTTTATTGGTCTAGTCCAAAATTAGATGCAATGATCCTAGGATGATGATTCATCTTAATGAATGGTTTATTAAGCATGAAAAGAATACTATTCATTCAATGGTGGCATAATAAATACCTAAGAGGTAGTAGGAATGTAGTTGATGTCATTGAATCCTAGGTAGATATCTCTGGCACTCTGTACAAATATATATTTATTGGTGTTCTACCACCTGTCTATCCGTGTATGGCTATTTTGTCCAGCCCTATGGCTCAATCTCAGGGTCTGGAAATTCCCTGGCAGCTTCATTGGCTAGAGGTTGCCATGTTGACACCCCCATTCAGGGTCTGAATTGGGTCTGCCAGGCCCTGAGTTCAGATCCCAGCACTGGCAATAACTGGATCATGAGTGTGATACCTGTTTTCCTTTTCTCTGAGAGTCCTGGGTGTCAAACATGATGGAGAACACATCTACAAATCTAGATACTATGTGATGGGTTGTCATCAATATCATAAATGGAATATGTATCATCACAGTCAATAAAAAATCTCATATCTAAAATATACTTGGAACTCAAAAAATTAAATCCCCCAACAACAAATCCTCAAAGAAACAACTACCCAATAAATAAGTGGGCTAACAATTTAAAGAGAAATTTCTCTGAAGAGGAAAGAATCATGGCCAATAGACATATGAAGAAATGCTCAACCTCCCTCGCCATAGAAGAAATGCAAATCAAAACAACATTGAGATACCACCTCACCCCAGTTAGAATGGCTATAATCAAGAACTCTAATAACAACAGATGCTGGAAGGGATGTGGACAGAAGGGAACTTTACTTCATTGTTGATGGGAGTGTAAACTTGTTCAACCACTTTAGAAAATAATATGCAGGTTCCTCAAAAGACTCTACATAGATGTCTCAGAAGACCCAGCAATCTCACTTTTGGACATTTACTCAAATGTTTACAAACAAGACCACACTAAAGCTACCAGCACGGCTATGTTTATTGCAGCACTATTTACTATAGCTAAGATATGGAGCCAACCCACATGCCCCTCAGTAGATGAATACATCAAGAAAATGTGGTATATATACACAATAGAATTCTATGCCTCCATCAGAAAAAATGACATTGCCCCATTTATTAGGAAATGGAAAGGCTTGGAAAAAATTCTATTATGTGAAGTAAGCCAGGTCCAAAGAAATATAGGTCCCATTGTTTCCCTTATTTGCAATATCTAGAATATGTCTGAGTCAAGCAGAAAAGTTCAGATAAGGTGATGATAGGGAAATGAACCCTAAGATATGTACTCAAATGTTTTTTTTTTCTTTCTTGGGATTGTTTCTATCACATTTATAATATTAATTCTTTGTTGCTTTGTATGTCCCTTCCCCACAGTATAACCCTTGCTTTCACTGTATTTGATGTAGGTATAATTTGTTTAAGGGAAGGGGAAAAACAAATCGTTTAAATAGGGATAGAGGTGGACCCATTGCAACAATGAGATGTACAAGTCGTTTTGTCGAAAACGAACTTTACAACTTTGGTGCGGAGGGGCGGGGGGGGGGGGGGAGGGACAGAGCGGGGAGGATTGTGGGGGGGGCTGGGAGGAAGTTGAGAATGGATGGGAAGGGGAAACAAAGGAGGAGGCTACAATGCTTGATAAGAAATGTACTCATTATCTTGACCATGTAGTTGTAACCACTCTGTACAGTATTTTCAAAATAAAAAAATGGAAAATAAATGAATAAAACAAAAATACAATAAATAACCACAACAAACAGGATATAGACTGACCATCTATATGTAAGTACAAATCCTACCTTTACAATGTATATAAATAGAATGTTTCCGGGTTGGGTACTTGAATTCAGTCCTAGGGACCAGGCCTTACTTTCTTGTCTTCAAGCATGGTGAGCTTCCCCTTCATCCACAGTGCTTCAGAGTTACCTAGGCCTTAAGTTCAAATTCAAAGTTAGGAGAAACAGCGTGAATTGCAAGCCAGGGAGCTATTTTTTTTTTTTTGCTTTTTTTGCCAAACACGGTCTTGAACTCAGGTCATGGCAACCGTGCCTCAGCTTTCATCACCATAAGCTGGAGTGCAGCCCCTGGAAACAAAGCCTATCCTGAGATCCTAGAACTCCAGGCCTTGTGCCTGGGGGTGGGGGGGGATGCACAGAGTAAAAATGGTGGGATCATGTTTTTTCATTTTCTTCTTTTGCACCGTGGCCAACTCAGACTGAGTGATCCGGCTCCAAAGGATACTGCACCTTGCATTGCTGAAGGCTTGCAGGCTACTGGGGAAGCCATAATCCCGAACAATGATTAGCCAGGCACCAGTGGCTTTCACCAGTCCTCCTTGATACTTACAAGGCTGTGATAGGAGGATCATGGTCAAAGTCACCCTAGGAAGGAAAGTCCTTGAGACTCCTGTCCAACCTCAATGCCAACAACGCCAGAAGTAGAGCTGTGTGGCTCCATTGGTAGAAGGCTAATCTTGAGCAAGAACAGCTCATGGACTGTGTCCAGATCCTGAGTTCAAGTTTCAGGACTGGAAACAAACAGACATATAAAACAATCTGTGCAGCCATCTGGCTAAAGCAAGTCTCCCTCTTGTCCCCAACTGGATTGGACATATTTTCCTGGTAAAGGGTCTGCTGTCATCTTGACTCTGTCCATTCTGTCTGAATCACAGGATTCCGGGCACACCCACATTCTTTGATGGTTCTTTTTGACAAATGGGATACAAGAATAGTGGCCATGCCCATATTCTATGCTTCCCAGTAGCACCTGGATTCCTTCTGTTGGGTGACACCACTACCAGCAGTTGAGGAAGGTAGAGGTGGCTGAGTGGTGAGCAAGAGACTCCAGGTGACTTTGAGGTAGAGTAGGAAATGACATCCTATTCGGTGAGTGGGAGAAGAGAGGATTTCCTAGAGCCTGGGAACATAGCCAGCCCAACTTTCCCATCCCGGCTCTCAGATGTCTGAAACAATAAGACTCAATGAGAGAACTGTGGACAAGAAACTGCCACAAGAACACCAGCAGTATCCTCCCGACAGACCTGAAACATTCAAGAAAACAAACAACACGAAAAAGGGAGGGATCCCCAAGACAAACACCTCTGGGGAGCGGGATTGAATGGAGAGTCCCGCCCAAGGTGATGCAGACCATGGGCCTCCCCTGCCTTTGGACACAGTCACAGCCACCAGGATCCAGAGTGTCAAGGGTCCCAATACCACCAAGGATCCACAGAGGTGCTACTGGCATGTGGTGCCCACCCTGGACCACAGAAAAGAAGAAACCAGGTACTCTGTGCTAAGATCCAACCACTGAAGCAGGGAAAGACAGACCCGCAGGATCAATGGGAGTAAGAGAGGGAGAAGACAGACCAGATACATGCAGCACCAAAAATGGTGGTAGAGATCCACAAGGCACCCATACAGCGGTTGGATTCAGCAGAAAGCGATTTACAATGTGCACTGGCCCAAGTGCAGCAGGCCACTGATGACAGAGAAGGGGAGCAGGAAGCTCTCACCTGCTGGCTGTAAGCTGTGGTGTGTGGCAGAGCTGGAGATAGTGGATTCTGTGGTCACTGTTGCAAAGAAGGAGACCAAAATGTTCTTCAAACAGCTGAATGATGTGACCCTTCAGCTCTAGGAAAAGACCAGGAGCAAGTGAACACAGAGTTGCAGGAGAAGCTGGAAGTGCTGTAGATACAGAGGAGCAACGTGAAGAAGAGAATATGCAAGTTCCAACAAGCGTTGGAGGGGCGTGAAGTACTAAAGAGACTACTGGACAACCTGACCTGGCTGGTGACCACAGCGAATCTAGAGAGAGACACCTTCATGGAGGACGTGAGCATTGAGAGGTCCACACGAAAGGAGGAGGCATGGCAACTCACCCAATAGGTGAACCAACTGACAGAAGAGAAGGAATGAGGGGCAAGGCATGTGCTGGACCTAGGGAATGAGCTGTGGGAACTGAGAAGGAAGCTCGTAAAGCCACAGCTCCCCGCGGGACCATCTCAGGCCAAGTGGCATCTGCAAGCCCAGGTCTACAACAAGGAGATGGAGTTGAAAAACCTGGAGGAACAACTTCACATCCAGATACAGGAAAGCCAGTCTCCGTCTTCAGAATGTGGAGAAGCAGGAGCAACTGCAGAGACTGGAGGAGAAAGCCTAGGATCAGCAGGAGATCCCTGAGACCCCATGATAAGCATGTGTGTGGGATGGACAAGCGGAGGAAAAGCTGGCCCTGCTGTGGGAAGCTCTCCACAAGGTGAGCAGTGAGAAGGAGGAGCTCGCCAGCATCCTGGACTCAGAGCAACAGATGAAGAAACATCTGCGGGAACAGTAAGACTGCTCAGAGGAGAAGATAGGAAAATCGGTAGTGGTGGCTGAGAGAGAGAGCCAAGCAGCTCAGGAGCAGCATGAGTAGTCCCTGGGCCAGTGCAGGAGTTCAGAGCCTCCTGTGAATGGCACATCTCCTCCAATGATCGGCTGTGCTCTGAGAAGGAGGCCCTGCAGCAGCACTTAGAGAGGCAGACCCAGCTGCTGGAGCAGGTGAAGCAAGTGAAGGGCTCAACAAACTGGAGAGACCAGGTGGTGTACCCGAAGTGGAAGGACACTCTCAAGTGCCTGGAAGCCACCAGATCACAGGAGGAGTGCCTGCAGGCCCAGCTCAGCTTCCTGGCTTTCCCTGTGCAAGGGGAAGGCATGAGCCCTGCAGAAACAAAAGATAAGGAGGCGATTCTCTGCCCCCCCGTCACCATCGCGATGTGACCATCACAGAGGATGGAGATGTTCCCCAGACCAAGAGTGACATGGCTCTGAGAGTACTCTTGGAGGATCAGATCCACAGGAGCAAACTCCTGACACAAGAATGCCAGGCCAGCTGCAGTGGCCCCCTGGCCGACCCAGCAGCTCAGTGCCAGACTGAGCTGGACCCAAAAGACCTCAGCCCCATGAACTGCCACCACAGCATGAGTGGGGATGGGAAGTGGTACACATGGGCATCTGAAAAAAAAAAACATCTGCTTCATCCATGACCAGCCTGATGAGGTGGACTTCCAGAGTCCAGCAGGTGAGCTCCCCCATTGATGCAGCCAGCTGTCAGCACACATCCGAACTATCGAGGAATCCCTCATGGTAGGTAAAGAGCAGATGTTGGTCCTGAATGAGCTGTCTTGGGACAAAGCCCAGTGCATGCACTCGCTGTCCTAGGAGATGCTGGAGAAGAGGAGAGTGCTGCCGGAGCTGCTGTCACTCCTCACAAGGGAAGGCACATACAGCAGTCTCCAGATGCAAGCACAAGCTGATCCCCCCACCACAAACACTGCTTCAGATGCCTCAGGGCCTGTTGTGGGTGAAATGAGGGAGGAGCAGAAAGGTTTTGAAGAATTGCAACTTGAAGACAGCATGGAAACTGCCAAAGGAGAGGTAAGAGTTCCCGAACCCTTAGTGGACTCCCCCAAGGACCATGTCCTGCCCCAGATGCCCCACATCTAGATCAGCCCACAGCTCCCAGGCTCAGGGGAGAAGTGCTCCCTCACTTTCTCCTGTAGACTGATGCAGATGATGACTCTCTATGTGACATACTGACTCTCAAAAGCCTTGGCAGCCACCAGAAATAGGTGACCAAGTGGCTTTCTCTCAGGCCTCCATCTGCCGGGCAACAGGAAGGATAAACTGGGGGTAGGGTAGGGCAGAGGCTGCAGGGAGTTGGCCCAAACTCAAGGGACATCTAATGGCCCATTGGTGGCCAGGAAAGAGGTCCATGTTATGCTTATCACAAAGAATAAATTGTTTTCAAAGCAAAAAAAAGGCCTAAAAACAAAGATTTGATCTTCCAGCCTTGGGGCTTGAACCCATGCCTAGCCAATGTCCCTGAGCTCTTTTTGATCAAGGCTGGTCCCACCTCCCCTTCCACTTTTTCTGTGTGGAATAGAACCCAGGGCTTCAGGCATGCTAGGTGAACACTCTACCACTAAGCCACACTCTCAGCTAGGATGATTCTCCCCCCTCCCAAACCCATATGGCCATTCCTCAGATAAATAGGAAGTAAGGGCTAGGATGAATATGAAGCACAAGTCTGGTTCACACCAAAATATTCCCCTGACCCCTCTTCTCACACCCTTAGTTGAAGTTTCTCTTCTACCATTGAGCGATGAGAGAGGGAGAGGGGAGTCCCAAGAGAGTACCAACAACTGGCCCCCTGAGTCCCACATCCTCCCCCACACAAGTGGTCCTCCAGATTCTGATCTTACCTGACTCAATGTGAAGTCTGCACTGTCTCCCCACCACTGCAAGGCTCGGGAAGAAATAAAGGTCAGCCATAACCTCAGCCTACACCCAAGGTGGAAGCTTCTAGTCCCAGACCTACTTACACCTCTGACTGCCCCTAGTTAGGCCAGACCCACCATTCAGCACTATGTTGGTGGTGAGGACCTGATGGATGGATTCCAGGGAGAAGGTCTATGGCAAAGAGCAGAAGCAGCAGGGTGAGCAGGGCAGAAGGAGGTGGGGAGATTGCTCTGGGATCTTCCTTGGAGCCCTTCCATCCAGCCAGACCAATGCTGACCCAAAACATGGACAAGGCCAGGGGGTGAGAAGAGATGGAGGAGCACAGGAGTAAAGGAGGTACTTCTTTGTCTTAGACGACTTGATTAATTCCAATTATAATTAATTCCAATTATATTTGGCCTATGCCAATCCCAAAGACAGCATGCAATGCCTCTCCTTGTTGTTGTTGAGTGAGCGCTGTCCTTGAGTACTTTTTCTCAAGGCTGTCACTCTACCACTTGAGCCACAATGCCACTTTTTTTTCTTTCTGACGGTAAATCGTTAAGACTCTCATACACTGTCCTGCCCAGACTGGCTTGGCACCATGATCCTCCAGATCTCAACTTCCTGAATAGCTAGAATGACAGGCATGAGCCACCAGTGCCCAGAATGTGATGCCTTTTGAAGGCATCTTGGCGAGTCTGTAAAGGAGCCCCAAAGGGCCTGGATAGACCATGACCCAATCAAGGAGCTGGGATGGGGGAAGGTTGACCTTCTAGCCATTCTGTTCCCCCAAAATTGAAGATGCCAACTGATGTTGTATGCACCAAACACCTAGGCCACCAGCCAACAGGCTTACTGTGGAAAAAGTAGAGAATACCCACAGACTGCAGTGTAGAAATCTCTGATTTTGCATGCATGTGGTGTGTGTGTGTGTGAACTCAGGGCTTAGGCTCTATCCCTGAGTTTTCTTGCTCAAGGCTAGGGCTTTGCCACTTGAGCCACAGCCCACTTGCTTTTCCATGGTTAATTGTAGGTAAGAGTCTCAAAGACTTTCCTCTCCAGGGTGGCTTTGAATCATAATGGGGGCCCCAGGGAAGCAAGAGTAAACACAACTCCCAAGTACTATCCCTATGGTGGGCTACTCCTGCCCCCTGGTGGCTACACGCAGAACATGTGGCCCCATGCCATTGTCCTCTAGAGTTCAATTTGGGGAAGTGACCAGAGCCAAGCTGACTTTTGCTCACCCTGATTGCTGATGCCAGAGCACGTCTGTTCAACACGAGGCCAAGAGAGCTCCAGGAAGCCCAGCTTTCCAGGGACACAAGGAAGGGAGAGGTCAGCTCCAGGTTGACTAAGAGCCTTTGCCCACGGATACCCCAACTTGTCCTTACTTATCACCATAAGACCTGTGAAAGAACAACCCAAAAAAACAAAATTGGATCTGTGCCTCCATGTTGTAGAACTCTAACATTGAACCAAAGAGCTCAGAGACAGGGCTCCCAAGCTTTCAATTCAAGACCTCCAGCTGACCTTCCCCCATAAAACACAGGCTGTCTAAATGTGAACTAGTAGGATTTGTGCAGTGCTTCTGAAGAATGGTTATACTGAAGAAAGCACCTTAATTCTAATGACAGCTGAACTTGTGACATACAGCTATGTGCTGAGTCCTTCACAGGGTGCTATTTGCTGGGTCCTTCCCACATGGGGGTTTTGTGCTGAGTCCTCAAAAAGGTGCTGTTTGGTAAGTCATCCCAAAATTTGCTATGTGCTGAGTCCCTGAGAAGAGTGGGCCATCCTGGGTTTTTCAAAGGGTGCTGTATGCTGAGTCCATTACACAACATATTGTATGCTGAATCCTTTAAAAGGTGTGGTGTGCTAATGCATCCCAAAGGGTCCTGCTATGTGCTGAGCCCTTGCGAAAAGAGGGATGAGGTGTTTTTTGAGTGCCCTGTGCTGAGTCCTTTACACAGAGTGCTCTGTACTGTCCTTCAAATGGTGCTGTGTGCTGAGTGCTTCCACAGTGTGGTATGTGCTGAGTCCTTCAAAATTGTTCTGTGTGCTGAGTTTTTTGAAGGATGCTGTGTACTGGGTGTTTTACACAGTGTACTTCAACACAGGGTGTGATGAGTCCCTGGGAAAGAGTGCTATGTGCTGAGCTTTTCAAAGCATGCCATGCACTGAGTCCTTTAAACTGGGAGCTATGGACTCCCTCCTTCAAAGGGTGCTGTGTGCTGAGTACTCTACCCAGCATACTACATGCTGAGTCCTTCAAAGGGAGCTGTTGCGGAGTCATTTACACAGGGTGCTTTGTGCTGATTTTGGAAGAGTACTGTGTGCTGAGTCATTCCAAAGGGTGCTATGTTCTGAGTCCTTGGGAGATGGTTATCCCCAACACACACACAGAAACACAAACACACATACACACACGAGTGTCACCGTGCACCTGCTTGGTTTGTGGAGTGGAGGGGGATGGAGGAGAGTCTCCTCCAGCGGGGGGCTGAGGGGAGATTAGATCACCTAGGCCAGTACTGGGGGTGTGGTGTGGTGCTGAGCTTAGGTAAGGCTGCAATTGCCCAGGTCTAGAAGCCTCAGGGCCCAGTCAGGGCTGCAATTGTGGCCAGGGGTGGGGGACAGGGCCCAGGGGAGGAAGGGGCGTGGCCCAGGAGCGCACTTTAGTGGCAGGAATGGCCAGGAGCCCAAGGGGGCAGGGGTGTGTGTGCAGCAGGGGCGGGGTGGCCCAGGAGAGGAATGTGGGGCTGAGAGAGAGCTGGGAGAAGAGCGAGCACAAGCACTAGCACGAGCACTAGCACCCGTGGAAATGGCTTCAGTGGCTGGCGGCTGCTCTGATCATAGTGTGGGTGCTGGCCAAGAGCGCAGAGCATGTGAAGCCTGCACGGCAGGCACATCACCACACGCAGCCCCTTGGAGGCGCCCAGCCATGGTGGCCCTGAGTCTGAGGTCCTTGTGCAGGGAGCACGGCAGAGGCAGTGGCTGCTGAGGCGGCGGAGGCCACAGGATAGGAGGCTGCTGAGGCTGCGGTGGTGGCTGAGGAGGAGCAGAGGCTGTGCGCAGTTCCAACACGCACCCACACTGCTTTTCAAACATGGCGCTGCTGGCTCCTACCCTCGGAGCCTCTAGCAGTCACCTGGCAGAGCTGTTGCGCCCCTGGCCTGCTTGTGGCCCTGACTTGGTTCCGGCCTTTGGTCCTCAGGCTCCCGGGGGCATGCACCCGGAGTCGCAGCCTACAGCTTCTCCCAGCAGTTCACGTGAGTTGCCGACCTGTGCTCCAGCACTCCATCACCCCTCCGTAAACCCCGTCCCCCACTCTACCCTTCCTCCCCACCCTCGCAAACCCAGACCTTTGCCTCTTGCCTCCCCCTTCCTTCCTGCCTGAGCCTCCCCCCGTGCCGCACAGTCTGTCCTGGCTCTGCCACAAATGCACCCCAGGGGTGGGGGGTGGATGTGGGTGTCCACCCGGGGATCTCACCCTCATCCCTAGTGGCCAGTGTTCCAGGAAAAGGGGAGCTGCAGGGATGGGGAGGTGGGAGCAAAACAGAGCCCCTGGCCTGGAGCAGTGGGAACCACACAGCTCTGCATCTGCACCCTTCCTCTCCCTGGTGGGAACGAACCTGGTGGCTTTACTCAGAGGTGGGGAGCTGCACCCCACACCTGCCTTCTCAGTTCTTTTCCCTTTTGCTGGGCAGGGGGGTGTTGGATGCAGAAGATAGACCCCGTTGTTGTGTGAGGCCTTGTCTTCTGTGCTCAGTCACCCTTTCACCTGAGGACATTCCCAGAAGAGCCCACTAGAGAGGTGAGGGCACTGGGGTCAGACAGAAGGTGGGTATTTGGTAGAAAAACACACCTCCTCTGACAGACATACAACCGGCCTGTACCCCCAAACCCAGCTGTCAACAGTTCTGACTGGGTGATCACATTTCCCACTTCTGCCAGCTTCTGCTAGTGATCCCAGTCTATCTGGTCTCCTTGTCCTCCCCAAGAATCTGCCAAGTCACCCAGAAGTATGTAGGCTGGAAGTAGGGAGTCCATCCATGTATATAGACTTTAGGACCTCATCAAAGTCCCCAACAACGCCCCCACCCCCGGTCAGAAACCTCTCTGGAGGCACCATGACCCCCTGCTTTGTTTTCTGCACAGGCTCTGAGGAGCCACATGTCTTGGCACTCCTTCACCCAGAGTCCTAGCCTAGGGTTTTGGTGAATGGGAAGTCAAGGTTGGTTGTTCCCATGGGGAAGGGTCTGGCCCTGGAGAAAGGGGGAGGTAGGGTGGCTCTACATTATTAGAGCATTGTTCCCCTTGGGTGGTTGCCCCTGGTTCTGACAAGGGAACCCCTGTGCTTGAGCAGGTACATTGCCTAGATGAGAGACCAACAAATTCAGGAGAGGCACTGCTCTGAGTCTGTGTGTTTAGGTGTGTATGAGGACAGAGAGAGAGGGGAGGGGTCAGGTTGTGGGATCTGAACTCTGGGCTTGTGCACTGTCCCTCAGCTCTTCAGCCCAAGGCTAGCACTCTACCACTTGAGCCACAGCGCCACTTCCGACTGTTTTCTTTTTGCTTACGTGGTGCTGAGGAATCGAACCCAGGGCCTCGTATATGCAAGGCAAGCCCTGTACCACTGAGCCACCTTCCAAGCCGGAGGAAAAGCATTTTATTTGTGTGCATGTGTGTATTTGTTGTTCTTTTTTCATTAATGCCCAGTATGAGCCCAGCCACAATTTTTGTTTTCTCTTTCACAGTATCATGGCTCCTTTAGAGAAGGTTTCATTAGATGTTCCTTCCCACCACTTTCTTCCCTTTTCTGCCGCCCACAGTAACTGCTGGGCCTGAGTGGGTCTCCCCTAGGAGGCCTGTGTGAACTGCAGACCAGCGTGGACATCTGCCCTTCTGTCTTTAGCCAGAAGGCTCATGAGGCTACTGTGACCACAGCCGCACTCTTTCAGCCAGATAGTCTGCTCTCATGTGTATAGTTGGAGCTAATTCAAAGTTGGGAATGTGTCTGCCAAACATAATTAGGGAACGACATAGGGGATGTAGGGCAGGGGCTGTGAAGCTAGGAGGGTCTGGGAATTGATGAACGGTGTGACATGGCAGATGGTTCACCACGACTGAGGATGAGAGGTGACTATTACCCAGGGCATTGATGGTGTCCGTGGGCATCTTAGCAGGGGGCTCCAGGGCCCCAATGTTGCCATGGATTTCCTCCCAGGGCAGTGCACTGGTGGGTAGTCCTCCCTGGATTCCTGCAGACTCCAATCTGTGTGCCTCCTGAGCTGTTTCCAGCTGGGCAATGGTAGGCAAGTGTGTTCCCCCTGCTGGAGCCTGCTTGGGATCAGGACATGGCACTTACCTGAGGCTCTCTGAATGCCATTTTCTGTAACCTGCTGTAGGCTGTCTGGAAGGAAAAGGTGACTACTGATTTTGGAACCCATTAAGTTTGATTGGGACATGTGAAATGCCAGCTTTTCCAGGGTTTTTTCTTGAAGCTGGCAATTTCTACTAACGCCTGGGATTCTGGGTCAAATTAGATGGACCATATCAGCCACCAAACAATGACGTTCAAAGCAGCACAGGCAGAGTTCCCAAGCCAAATGGTTTCCTGCTATGAACGTCTTGCCTTGACTGCCTTTGTCCGGCAGCTGCTGATTCTCCTCCAGCTCTCTCTAGGGTGACCACAGTTGAGCATGTCTTGGGGAGCAGAGATTGTGACCTCGCCATCTGCAGCCTGCCAGCTGTGAGCAGAGACAATTCCCAGTACCAGCACTGGAATCTGGGAGATTTAGAGACCCGGGATGCCTCAAGGATCCTTTCTCTGCAACATCAAACTTGGGGGCCGGATATAGTGGACCATCCTGTCTGCCCCAGGGAGTGGAGAGGAGGCCCCTTGAGCCTGGTGTTCACCTTACAGCAACCTTGTTCACACCTGAGTGGGGAGTGGAGTGCCACAGAGCTGGTCAGTGGCTGGACAGAGATCTTTGAGAAGATCGGCATCCTAGAGGCCTTGGAATCCAGTGAAGACATCATGGCTCACGTCCTTGGAACCAAAACAGTTAAGTGCAGTGGCACCAGGAGGGTGGGAAGAGGGAGGAGGGAGAACTGTTGGACAGCTACATCAGGCTTTGCTCCCACCCAGGATGCTTACTTGAATTGGATGGGACTTTGCTGTAGTATTGTCATAGACAGATGCTCATTTATATATCCAACAAACCATTACAGCATGTGCCAAGCCCGGGGCGGGAAGTGGGGGGCATACACGATGAAAGGTTCCAGTACTGGTTCCACAGCACATGAAGAAATCTTGGTTTGAGCTGGATAGCATTACTTCACTCCTGTCATCCTATCTACTTAGGAGGCTGAGATGGGAGGATTGAGGCTTAAGGGCCATGCAGGAAAGCCTGTAAGACTCTTATCTCCAACTAACTACCAAAAAGAAAATGCCAGAAGTGGATGAGTGGCTCAAGCCATAGACTGTTTGCCTTTAGTAAAACGGCTCAGGGACAGTACCCAGGATCTGATTTCAAGGCCTAGGAGTGACACAAAGAGAGGAAAGAGAAAGAGAGGAAGGAAAGATGGAGGGAGAAAAGGAGGAAAGGAAGGAAGAAGAGAACAAGCAGGCCTTGGTTTGCAGTCTCTGGATCAAGGGAGCCAACCATTCACAATGTCTGTGTGGACAGTTTCAGAGCCTAAAGCCACTGATCAAGCCACTGTCCCCTCAGCAAATTCATGACATCCAGAATCTGAGTGGTAGCCTACTGCAGAGGGAAACAGCCTCGGGTAGACCCTAGTGCTCAGGGTGGGTCACAGAGTTTCAATCTCCCCTGGTTCACTGAGTTTATTTTCTGCTCAGATAAGAAGAAAGTGTCCAAAGGCTAGGGAGGATAGGGAGAGGGAGTGTCCAGAGTGGGGTGGCAAGGGATAAGCAGGAAGATGAAGAGGGAGGATGATCCCAGATCAGGTGTGTCAGGCCATTGAAGCCATGACCTCACCTGACAACCTAGACCATCAGTGATAGAGCCTTGCAACCAGCCACATGGCTATTAAAATCATGGCACTCTGGGTTCACCATTGACGACTTCGCTGTCGTCCACTGCAGGATGCCTGTGCAGTACGTTCTTGGGGACTGGGACTTTTGCTGGCTCAATCTGAAGATGACACCCCCAATGTTCATTCCTCAACCAGAGACAGAGGAAACCAGGCCACTGGCACAGGACAGCCAGGGAATGCGGGCAGGAGTCAGACCCATGTTGCTCTGAGACTTCCTCTAGGGGACTCTAGGGCCCCATGACTGCCATTCTCAGAGGTAGAGGTGGGTCTCCTTGCTGGCTCAGCCTTTAGTCTAGATGGCAGATGTGGGATTTAGAGAGGGTGGACTGAAGGTTGAGGCTGGTGGGAACACAATAGACACTGGGCTCTGAGCAGGGTTGTTTCTTTGAGGATACTCACAACCCAAGATCATTCCTGAGATCATTCCTTTTCTCCTTCCCAAAAGAGGGTGACGTAGAGCCCTCCAGTGTGCATCCCTTGGCTGAAAATTCATTCAATCCAATATGCTTTGGTTGTATAACTTGATCTCACCTGACTGCCCAGTGTCAAGGCAGGACAGTGAGAGTTCTTGAGTCCGTGATGAGGTCACGGGATCCTCAGTATGAGATTGTACTTGAATGTCCTGAGTTGGTGCATGGTCAGTCCCATCTAAGACTGCCATGACCTAGGACATAGAATCTAGAGAATCAGAGAAGGATGGGGTCTATTCTGTGAGTCTTTAGTATTATGTGTGAGCTTTGTGCTCCTGTGTGCTCACCTGATTCCCTTTCTTGGGTGGGTTTATGCTAGAGAAAGCTTAAAACTAGGGCCTGGGTCCCAACCCTTGTTTTATGCTCAAAGCTAGCACTCTACCATTTGAGCCACAGCTCCACTTGCAAAGTTTTAGGTTTTTAATTGGAGATGAGTTCTCAATGCCTTTGCTGGCAAAGGTGGCATCCAACTGCAGTCCTCAGATCTCAGTCTCCTGAGGGGATAGGATGACAGGCATAGAAAAGCATCTTTGGCCAGATGCGAGTGGCTCATGGCTGTCATCCTAAGTACTCAGGAACTGAATCTTTGGATCACAGTTCAAAGCCATATTGGGCAGTAAAGACCCTCAGACTCTTCTCTCCAATAAAGCACCAGAAAACCGGAAGTGGTGCTGTGGCTCAAGTAGTAGAGTGCTGGACTTGAGCTGAAGAGCTCAGGGATAGCACCCAGGCCCAGAGTTCAAGCCCTACAACCAACAAAAAGAAAGAAAGTAAAACATCTTTGGCTGCAAAGTACGGTGGAGGTGTGTTTGTATGTATGTGTGTGTGTGTGTGTGTGTGAGGGGGGTTTTGGTAGACATTTAGCGCCCTGCTCAGTCATCATTTTAGATGGATTGTCCCAAACTCTTAGTTCACGGCAGCCGATTCTTTTGTTTTTTTTTTTGGTCGGCTGTGGGGCTTGAACTCTGGGACCTGGGCGCTGTCCTTTAGCTCTTCAGCTCAAGGCGAGCGCTCTACCACTGGAGCTACAGCGCCACTTCCAGTTTTCTGGTAGTTTATTGGAGATAGGAGTCTCACGGTCTCTCCTGCCCGGGCTGGCTTTGAACCGCGATCCTCAGATCTCAGCCTCCTGAGTAGCTAGGATTACAGGCGAGAGCCACCAGCGCCCAGGACTATGGCAGCTGATTGTTGACCTCAGGTGAAGCTCTGGGTTGGATGTCGGTCATTGGACCTCAGTCTCCTTATGGGACAGTTGTCAGTAAATAAGGGACTAATACAGAGGGATCTCTGGAGCAGGGCCAGGCACAAAGGGAGCAGGTGTCAGATGTGGTTCTCAATAATTCTGTGAGCATATGACAGGAAGTTGCCGGGAAAGGGCTCAGATGGGTCTGTTATTAATCATGCAATAGGTGTGGGATTATGAAACAAAACATGGCTGTCTTTCATCATTACCCTATCCCCATGAGGAAGGGGTCCTTCACTCTATTCATTTTTCCAGCTGGGGAAAATGAGTCATGGAGAAGCCAGGTGACCTACTCATGACCCCCAGCTGACAAGAAGCTTGGCCTGATTTCTCTGCCATGCTTCCTAGGACAGTAGGTGTTATTCAGTCCACTTCTTGTGGTGGGAAGTCCACTTCTTGTCATTTGTGGGCTTCAATTCTGGCCCTGGATGCTATCCCTGAGCTCCTCAGATCAAGGCTAGCGCTCTACCACAAGAGCCACAGCATCATTTCCCATTTTCTGTTGGTTCTTTGAGGATAAGAGTCTCACACACATTCCTCCCGAGCCAGCTATTAACTATGATCTTCATATCTCAGCCTCCTGTGTAGTTAGGATTATAGGTCTGAACCACCGGCAACTGGCTTAAGTGTAATTCTGGCCCTCTGTGTGTGTCTCTCCCTCTCTCTCTTTATCTCTCTCTCTCTTTCTCCCTCTTTCTCTCTCTCAGGAATTGGTTTTTTTGTTTGTTTGTTTTGGTCCGGTCATGGGGCCTGAACTCTGGGCCTGGGCGCTGTCCCTCAGCTCGCTCAAGGCTAGCGCTCTACCACTTGAGCCACAGCGCCACTTCCGGCTTTTTTCTTATGTGGTGCTGAGGAATCAAACCCAGGGCCTCAGGCATGCAAGACAAGTGCTCTACCACTGAGCCACCTTCCCAGCCCTCTCTCAGGAATTGTTGAATGAATGCTGGAGGAGGTGGCCCAGCATCATGTGGCTGGAACCGAAGGTGGCCCTCTCATTCAGGAGGTGGGCTGTGGGTCAGGAGCTGTTTGCTCAGCCTGTTGAACCAGCTTCATGAGGTAAACCCCTCTGTGCCCTGGCTAGACCGTGACGGTTATTCATTTTCTATCCCATGAGTCCTTCCCCACATCCCTCTGCTACACCATTGAAGAAAAATGGATGAGAAGGTGTCGCCTTGTCCCCCTGCCCAGCACAATCCAGGGCCTCTGACCTATACCCCCACCTATCTGACAAGACCCTGGCTATAAGACAATAAAAACACTCTGTGTGTACTACCCTTTGCTGGGGAATGTCATTTTGGTTAGGGTGGTGGGGTTCAGAGAAAAGACCCCAGACCTGACACCTCCCATTGGACATTTGTTCTTGTGACAGAACCAAGTCATTGCTGTGGATAAGGAAGAAGCCTCCATTAGACTGACCCAGAACATTGTTCAAAGATAGGTAGGCTGTTGAAGTATCAAACCCACTCATGTCTGCTTCCTACTCCCAACAAGGAGGTGTAGTGTGGGTGGCTGGGTCCTGGGTCTAAGGGATTATAAATGTATGGTGGCGGTCAGGAGCTCATGGTTCCCACCCATCATCCTGGCTCTCTGGTAGGCTGAGGTCTGATGGTTATGACTCAGAGCAACCGGGCAGAAAAGTCTGTGAGAATCTTATCTCCCATAAACCACCTCCCTCACAAAACCACACACAAAAAAGCCAGATGTGGTACTGTGGCTGAAGTGGTAAAGCCTTGGCCTTGAACAAAAGAAGCTCAGGGATAACACCCAGACCCTGAATCCAAACCCTAGGACTAACACAATCATGAAATAAATGGACAGTGTACACCTTTTATCTGACTACCAAGAAAGATGTATTCAGTTTTCTCGCTGGTACATGTAGCCAAAGATAAGGGGCTCTCTTTGATGTTCCCCTAACCCTCTTCTTCTCTCCTTTATCTGTCCAGGCTTAGGCTGCAGGACATAATTCGGAATATCCCCCTGGAAGTTACCTTAGGTACCCTCCCCCATCCACCTCCCTTGGGGTCAGGATCCTGGATGCACTCCCTGCTGGGAGGATGAGCCACCACAGAGATGAGGGTAGGTATCCCCAACACTCACACACATACACACACACAAACACACAAAAACCCCTAAGCCAACTCAGACTAGCCTTTTCCAAAGATACTTTATCTCCTTGGATTAACTGACCTAGGAAAGGAATTTGATCCCCTGTAACTGAATATCTTAACTTGGGCTTGCTAGTTAACAGGAGATAAATGGGAACAAACAAAAACCAAAATGCCTTTGGTGCCCGTCACCTGGGGTTCAGGCTCATGCCTGTCATCCTGTCTACTCCAGAGGCTGAGATCTGAGGATCACAGTTTGAAGCCAGCCATAAGCTGGAAAGCCCGGGAAACTCTACTCTCCATGGAACCACCAAAAAGCCAGAATTGGAGCTGTGGCTCAAGTGGTAGAGCACCAGCCTTGAGCAATAAAACTCAGAAAGACAGCTCCCAGATCCTCAGTTCAAGCCCACAGAAAGAAATGGCCCTGTCTTGTTGCCCACAGATTGCACAGGCCTCAAGCCCCCTCTCTCGGAGTGTGATACAACACCTGCCCCTGGGTGGTGAATCAGGGCCTTCTGAAATCCGGTGGTGGAATCCAGGCCTTCCCCTTCATGCATTCTCAACCCACACTGGCTAGAAGGCAGAGCCTGACAAGGCTGGCAGCCTGCACAGTGAAGAGGCTCCAGCTTTGCCAAGGTGATTGGAAAGGGCTTCTTGGAGACAGCACTTGAAAAGGGGGTATTGCTTAACAAGGAGGATCTGTATGAAGCACCGAGAGCAAAGGTGCTGCAGATGATCGACAACGTAGCAGAGCGTGTTCATTTCCAGCCAGGGCTTCTAGTAAGAGACTTGGTATGGTATAGATGTGCGAGACTGTCCCAAGACAGGCCTGAGGGGTCACAGAAGAACAGCTATCTAGGGCTAGGATTTTATCTTAGAGGTGGAGGGCTCACCTAGCACACAGGAAAGCATGGGTTCGATTCCTAGGTCCTGCATACACAGTAAAAGCTGGAAGTGGCACCATGGCTCAGGTGAAAGAACACTGCCCTGGAGACAAAGAAAGTCGGGGACAGTGCCGGGGCCCTGACGTCAGGCCCCAGCGCTGTCACCATAAAACAGTTCTCCCAGTGACCTTTGTGACAGGTAGCTGGCTATGCACTGAAGCTCTCAGTAGATCCATCCTTGCTTTGTGTCTCCTTTGACAGAGGGGAGCTGGACACTCCTTCTGCCCTGGGCACCCCTGGGCCGGCCATCAGCAACCCTCCCAACGTCTTCCACCGGGAAATGGAGCAGCTGGCCCCAGAAATGCTCAGGTATCGGTTGGGTGGGGCAGGGGGACATAGGGCAGGCCCCAGAACTCCTCGTGGTTCTGATCTGCCCTGGAAGACCAGGTAATCCAGAGGAGGCAGATGGGAGCTTAGAGGTGTTAGTGAGGTGGAGTGCGCCCTTTAATCCCCATGGCCCCACCCAGATTCTAGGATCCCTTTGCTGTCCCTGAGGGAGGTAGAGGGGTGTCTAGGTGGTAGTGTCTAGAAGACTAGGTGGAAATTGTGAAGGACTAGACACCTTAAGCCATGAGCCGGTGGCTCATGCCTGTCATCCCACACCTGTCATCCTGGCCACTAGGGAGGCTGAGATCCAGAGGATATCATTTCTCAGCCCAGGCAGGAAAGTCCCACCAGAGCCTCATCTCCAATCTCCAACCAGAAGTGGCACTGTGGCTCAAGTAGTAGAGCACTGGCCTTGAGGAAAATTAGACATCAGGGACAGTACCCAAGCCCTGAGTTCAAGCCCCTCAACCAAAAAACAAAACAAAACAAAACACCAAAAAGAAAGAAAGACACCCCTTCCTTGCTTGCAAGAGATAGTGAAGTAGTAGGGTTGCTGTGGTTGTGAGACCAGATGCTGGCATCACAGTACAGACATTTCTAAAAACTCCCCAGGTTTACCCCAGTGTGAAGCCATAGCAGGGTGGGTGGTGCCTTACCAAGAACTCCAGAAGTTGTGGCTTGTCGCAGGCAGGGAGTGGGTGAATGGAAGCTGGGGTGGGATGGTAGTGTCAATTATATGCTCTCCATCCATGGAAGAATGGTTTTGGATGCTGGTGACCAAGTCTGAAGTGCAGGGTTACATGTGTTTTGATGAGTTGGGTTTTCCCTTGGTATACGAAGGTGGCTGCAGAGGAGGCTACAATGCTTGATAAGAAATTTACTCCTTATCATGTAATTGTAACCCCTCTGTACAGTATTTTCACAATAAAAAAAGAAAGAAAGAGAAGAGCTAAAGAAAAAAAAAAGATGGGTGTAGCCGGGCGCTGCCAGCGGCTCATAACTGTCATCCTAGCTACTCAGGAGGCTGAGATCTGAGGATCATGGTTCAAAGCCAGCTTGGGCAGGAAAGCCTGTGAGACTTTATCTTCAATGAACCCCCAGAAAATTGGATGTGTGCTGTGGCTCCAGTAGTAGAGCGCACACTCTCATCTGAAGAGCTGAGGGTCTGCTGGCAGGCCCAAAGTTCAAACCCCATAAACTACAACCAAACAAAAGGTAGCTGAATTTTCTGCATAACAGTGTGTACAGTAGATATTCCATGATGTGTTGTGAATCATTCCAGACATGTGAGAGGCTCTGAGTTTGGTCTACAGTTGGTCTGATGATGGTAGTGCCATCATCTCTGGGGTGGAATATTCAGGGTGCTCAGAGATTGCTGAGGCTTTGGGCTACCACTGTATGTGTCTCTGTGTTCGTGTGTCTTTTGTCTGTGTGTGTCTGTGTCTGTGTGTTTGGATGTGGAAGACCTGGGCCTTGAACTTAGGGTCTAGGTGAAGTTCCTATGCTTCTGTGATCAAAGCTAGAGCTCTAACACTTGAGCTGCAGCTCCATTTCTTGCTATTTGGTGGTTCATTGGCGATAAGAGCCTCACAGACTTTTCTGTGCTGGCTGGCTTTGACCTCAGCCTCCTGAGTAGCTAGGATGACAGGTGTGAGGCACCAGTGCCATGTTTGTGTGTGTGTGTGTGTGTGTGTGTGTGTGTGTGTGTGTGTGTGTGTTTCCCTCATCTTACTCTGTCCCCTTCCTGGGTTCCTGTCTGCCTCTTTCTGACCTCAGATGGTGCCCTTCTCCCACACCGACCTTGCCTATAGCCTCCTATCAAGGTCTACAATGAGTCCTAAATTGCCAGAGACCTGAGTTCAAGCTTTTCTTTGGGGTCCAAGTCCAGCTGTCCAAATCTTTGGCCACCTGTAGGGGATTCTGGGTCAGCTGGCCAGCTGCAATAGAGTCTTGCCTGTCTCTGGGTGGGGAACTCAGATATGGGATGTCCTGCCCTTTTCCTCAGCTAGACCTCTGGCTGCATGTCCCTCTCAGCAGGCTGGCAGTGGAGTAGGGGAAGGAGGTTGCTGGTGACTCTGGCCAACTCGAGCTTGATAGTGCACTGAAGGCTGCCCAAGCAAGGAGGATTCCGGGCTACATTGGAGGTGAGGCCAAGGTGGCTTGGAAGTATCTGTTAGTGTCTAGGAAATGTCAACGTACTTTATCGCAAGCAAGTCTATCTTCCAGCCCCAGCTGGGTCTTTCCAATCCTTCTAGAGAATTCTGGATGCCCAGAATACAGAGGCACAGACTTTAGATTCCAGGGCCACGGAATAGGGGTAGGAGAGACTGGTATGGCCAATACCTGAATGTTCTGGGGCATTAGTCTTGACCTGGGTATGCAGCCTTGTGTACGTTCACTTCTTAACCCAAAGCTGGCCAGAAACAGGCCACTTGTGGTGGTGCTGTAGAAGTGGCAGGAGTGGAAGTGAGATCTAGGATCATCAACATCTGGATTTACGGCCTGAGGGAGCAGGAGAGGGGACAAAAGGTGTCTTTAAAAAAAAAAAAACTCTTAGAGCTGGGACTCAGGGCCTAGGCACTAAGCTTCCTTTGCTCAAATCTAACATTCTACCTCTACCACTTGAACCACAGCTTACATTTCATCTTTCTCAGTAATTTAGTGGAGATAAGAGTTTCACGAACTTTCTTGCCTGGGCTGGCTTCAAGTTGCCATCTTAAGAGCTCAGCCTCTTGAGTAGCTAGGATTGCTGGTATGAGCCATTGGCACCTGCTAAGGATGTTAGTGTGTGTGTGTGTGTGTGTGTGTGTGTGTATGTGTATATGTGTGTGTGTGTGTGTTTACCAGGGCTTGAATTCAGAGCCTAGGTGGTATCCTTTAGCTTGTTTGCTCAAGGCTCGTGCTCTACCACTTGAACTACAGTAGCTCTGCTTCCCAGCTTTTTGGTGATTCATTGGAGATAAGAGTCTGCCCACCCAGGCTAGCTTTGAATCTTGATTGATCCTCATGTGTCAGCCTGGAGTAGCTAGGATTATAGACATGATCCACTGGCATCCAGCTGCAAGGATGTCTCTTCATACTGTCTTCTGTTCTAACAGCTGTGTACTTGCCCTGGCCTACATCTCTGATCTCCACATCAGCTCCCAGCAGTGCCACGCCGACTCCAGTGGAGTCTGCTTAGCATGGGAAACCATCTATCAGACCAAGATAGGGGCTTCAGAGACCTATCTCTGAGTTTTGGGACTTCACTGAAGTCTACCTCAGAGAATGGGGCTTTACAGAAACCTATCTCCAAGTTTTGGGACTTCACTGAAGTCTACCTCGGAGAATAGGGCTTCTAAGAGGCCTACTCCTGGAAAAAGGCTGGCAAGCCCCTGGGAGAGATATTTTTCTGCCTTTCTTTTCCTCACTGTATAAGAGTGCCTATTAATCTTTTACTGTTTCTGCTGCTCATTGTGCTTACTCATTGTCAACGTTCCCTTATTCAAAGTTCTTTCTTAAGAGTGTTGACGACTCCAATATCTGATGAATGTCTCAAAAATATGACTAACTCACCAGAGTTAAGTGCTACCCTGCAACCCCTCTTATGAAGGCTAGTAGAAAAGTTATAAGCAAATATAAAAGTATTGGGGGTTTCACAAAGTCACTCCAGCAGAAGGAATTGTAAGAAATTTACAAGAAGCTGTAGGCGCGGCTAGAACAGAAGGAATGTATGGCAATTGCTGAGATAACTACTTAGGAGAAAGAACTTCCTGGTACTCTCATTTACTGAGACTTGCTAGATCTAGGCCTCCGTGACCTTACTATTAAAGAAGGAACAGGAAAAATCTTATGGGATAATTAAGGCCTCTAAAGAAATAAGGTAATGGTTAGTTGGTGACAAACGTCGAAACCCATTATATTTCTTAGAGATAAGCCGGAAACAAGTGCCTTTCAGGCGACCAGCTAGTGACCACCTAAGAATGAAGCCCTGCAGCAAGATTGTGTAAACTTTTGCCCTTTCAGGCGACCAGCTGGTGACCATCCAAGAACGAAGCCTTGCAGCAAGATTGTGTAACCTTTTGCCCCTTTCTTATGAAGACTTCTGTTGTAAAAGTTTGTTATCCTCTGCATTAAATCACACTCAGCACTCAGCACTCAGCACTCAGCATCCACTCCTAATGTGTGTGAGTTGTCTGTTTGCCATCGCCCCCTCCTATTCCAGGTTCCTTCCCTAGGTATCCTCCGTCGTCCCGAAAGAACCCGGTCCGCGGCACAGCAGCCCTTGACTGTGTGGAGAACATAAAGCTCAAACCTGTCAAGCATCCAATTTCTATGTCCTCAGGGGAGGGTATGGTTCCTCTGAAGCCTGGAGGAGTAGGAGGAGAGGAAGGAAGGTTAGCTGTAGATGGGTGCAAGGCTGGGAGAGAGGTACACTGTCTTAGCCAGGAAGGAAAGTGTGTCCAGACATTAATAACTCATGCTCTCATATTCCTAGCTCCTCAGGAGGCTGAGATCTAAGGATTGGCATTCAGAGGCAGCCCAGCTCACTTTTCTTTCTTTCTTTCTTTCTTTCTTTCTTTCTTTCTTTCTTTCTTTCTTTCTTTCTTTCTTTCTTTCTTTCTTTCTTTCTTTCTTTCTTTCTTTCTTCCTTTCTTCCTTTCTTCCTTTCTTCCTTTCTTTCTTTCTTTCTTTCTTTCTTTCTTTCTTTCTTTCTTTCTTTCTTTCTTTTTAGTATCAGTAGGATCTTTTTGTGTGTGTGTGAAAATACTGTACAGAGGGGTTACAATTACATGGGCAAGATAATGAGTACATTTCTTATCACCAGCTCACTTTTCTAAAGTGTGTGAGACTCTCCTTTCCTAATAACCAACTGAAAGCTGGAAGAAAAGCTGTGGCTCAAGTGTTAGAGTTGCCAGCCTTGAATGAAGAAAGTGAGGGACAGAGCCCGGGTCCTGAGTTCAAGCCCTAGTACCAAGATGTGCCCATGCACACACACACACACACACACACATACAGAGGAAGTTAGTAATGATGAGCTGAGCTAGAACTGGGGGCAGTCCAGAGGCACAGTCATAGTAAACTCTTGACATGTATGTTATTTCTCCTCAACTCCTTCTTGAGCTGAGGGGTCTGGGTGATGGCAGTAAGTCCCATGGAACTTGCACCTCCATCCATGCATAGGGTACAGAACCAAGGGAAGAACACGATGGATGCTGGTTTATACTCAGTGCATGATTGCAGACCTTCATCTGCCACTTAACACTGGTGAGCAAAGCAGAGCTCTGAGCCCTGGGACTCCTGGGATAGCCATTGCTACAAGCAGCAGCCAGCCAGCTATGGATTCCTGAGCCTACAAGCATGAAAGCATGAGCCCAACTCAACACCCAGCCAAGGTGTGCCTGACAAATTTGCCCCCGTGAGTAGGCATTACATGCTGTGCCATCTTTCAGCTCTTGCCCCTCCTGGCCTAGAAACCTGGTCTGAAATATTGACTTCCTGCTCAGATCCACACTGCACCCATGACAGATGCCATTCTGATGACCTGTCCGATGACCTCTGAGCCCCAAGGCTAGACCCTTCTCTGATACTTTGGCCCACACTGTAGGCAAAGGCTCCCAAAGAGG
Source organism: Dipodomys spectabilis (assembly GCF_019054845.1). Lineage (NCBI taxonomy): Eukaryota > Metazoa > Chordata > Mammalia > Rodentia > Heteromyidae > Dipodomys > Dipodomys spectabilis. Next base: position 222,519 of record NW_024871264.1, on the reverse strand, counting down.
CTGCTTTCAAGACTTGTAGGACACCTAGATATTGGGAGACCCTTAGGGGTCCACTGGAAAATACTCTGCCTAGAGCCACAGAGTGAGGTTCAAGCAGGTCAGGTGGGCCTTGAACTCGGGGACTGGGCACTGTCCCTTCAGCTCTTCAGCTTACCACTTGAGCCATAGTACCACTTTCAGTTTTCCTGTGGTTCACTGGAGATCAGAGTCTCCTGGACTTTCCTGCCCAGGCTGGCTTTGAACCATGATCCTCAGATCTCAGCCTCCTGAAGAGCTAGGAAGATAGGCATGAGACACCATCACCCAACTGATTTGGACTTTCACCACAGTGGACTAGGAACTCCTGAAAGCTTTTCTTTATTTTTTATGTGCCAGTACTGGGGCTGGAACTTAGGGTCTGGGCTCCGGTCTCTTTAACTTTTGCCTCAAGGCTGACACTCTACCACTTGAGCCACAGCTCCATTTCTGGCTTTTGGTAGTCCATTGGCAAGAAGAGTCTCACTGACATTCCTCCCCTGAGCTGGCTTTGACCCACGACTTCTGATCTCAGTCTTTTCAGTAGCTAGGATTTGCAGGGGTTGAGCCACAGGTGGCATTGGGCTAGAAGCTTTTCTTAAGCAAGTGTTCTTCCCTTTATTTGCCCTGACTCCTCCATGTAAAGGAGGCCTGAGGGTCAGGAGCTGTGAAAAATAGGCTTCCAGCCACAGGAAATAGCTGGGGTCCATGGTGAAAAGCCAAGCTAATCTTCCCCCTGGGACTCATTCTGGGACCTCCATCCTCTGCCTTCCCTGTGACTCAAGTACAAACCTTGACCAAGCCTTGAATGTCCTGCGGGACTTGTCTGAAGCCACAGAACCTTCATTCCACCCTCACCACCTATTCTACACCACACCTCAGGAAACTTTGTGCATTGTTGTACCTTCTGCCTGAGGCTCTCTATCTTGTTCCACATCTTAGAACTCTTGTGGAATTTTGGCACTGGTTATATCACCTCCAGGAGCAAGTCTTTCCTTCCCTTCTCCATCTTTTTTTTAATATTGAGTTGCTGGAGATCGAATTTTTGCAGGCTGACTGGCAAATGCTCTGACTTGTGTGTGTGTGTGTGTGTGTGTGTGTGTGTGTGTGTGTTTGTGCCAGTCCTGGGGTTTGAATTCATGACCTGGATGCTATCCGTGAGGTTTTGTGCTGAAGGCTAGCACTCTATTACTTGAACCACAGCTCTACTTCTGACTTTTGGGGTGCTTAATGGAAGAAAAGTGTCTCATATACACTTTCTTGCTTGCAATTGTGATCCTCAGATCTCAGTCTCCTGAATAGCTAAGATTACAGGTGTGAGCCACCAGCAACTGTCCTCTACCCTACCTCTTACCTCTAACCTTGGCCCTCCTATGAGTACCAGAAGAATATGTCCCACCAGGCTCACTTTTTTGCCAGACTTGGAGTTTGAACTCAGAGTCTGGGCATGTTCCTGAGTTTCTTTTGGTCAAAGCTAGCACTCTTATCACTTAAGCCACAGTGCCACTTTTATCTTTTTCTGTTTCTGTGATACTGAGGAATCGAATCCAGGGCTTTGTGCATGCTAGTTAAGCACTCTACCACTAAGCCACATTCGCAGCCCAAGGCTCACTTCTGACAGGAACTATGAGGGTGGGATTTATTGGCTTACCCCTTTTGGTGCAGAAATCGCTGGCTATTTCATATCTTTGCCAAGATTTGGGAACAGCCTGGGACTCAGCAATGAGGAATGGTGAATGAGGGATAGCCATCAGGCCCCAGAGGAGTAGGCTCACATATCCTACAGAGGGATAGAGAATATGGAGCCAGAACCTTTGACAACTCCTACAGCCTAGGAACTGTGGTCTCCCTGGAGGCAGTGGCTGGCTGCTAGGTGTCCCGATGGGACATCTCAGCCAGAACATAAGGCACCTGTTGCACAGCCCAGGCAAAGCTGGTGGGGCTTCAGTTATTAAATGGCAGAGAAGGGTGCTTTGTTCAAGCTGCTGGCTCAGACTTAGGACTCTCTGAGGACTTGCCCAGGTTGGGGGGATGGACATGGGCAACCTGCTGAATGCCCATCATCCATACATCATCCTTCCATACACAGAGACATGGAGTTATTGCCTCCTTTTTTGGGGGGGGCATGAGGCAGGTCCAGGGTTGTACTATGAGCCTAGGCCCTATCTCTGAGCTGCTTTTGCTCAAGGATAGCACTCTGCCCTTGAGCCACAGCCCCACTCAGGGTTTTTTTTCCCCCTATGATCTCTTAGAAACAAGAATGTTGTGGACATTCCTGCCCCAGATGAATTCAAATTGGCATTCTCTACATCTCAGCCTCAGGAGGAGTTAGGGTTATAGGCAGGAGCCACTGACACCTGGCTTTCTTTTCTTCTTGTTGTTCTTTTTTTAAATCATGACAATCTGAAATCTTCACGGTGACATTCCAATGGTTTGCATTCAAAGTAATCTACCCAGGCCTGGAATTCGACTGCTATGACTACCACCCACAAATGGAGGGAGATCCTGATGAACTAATTCTTGTTCATTTGAATGCTAATGGAATGTAATATAAGTAATAATTAAATTTGCAGTTAATTCATGATTCTATTTTAGAATGCCACACAAAAATTTTTCTATTTATATCTTCATTCTAGCACCATGGCATGATTAAGGATATTGACTAATTTTTAATTCTTTTATAAGTATTCAACCATGATACTTCATTAAATGGAGTCATAATTTAACATCTAGCCGGGCGCTGGTGGCTCACGCCTGTAATCCTAGCTACTTAGGAGGCTGAGATCTGAGGATCTCGGTTCAAAGCCTGCCTGGGCAGGAAAGACCGTGAGACTCCTATCTCCAATAAACCACCAGAAAACCGGAAGTGGCGCTGTAGCTCAAGTGGTAGAGCGCTCGCCTTGAGCTGAAGAGCTGAGGGACAGCGTCCAGGCCCAGAGTTCAAGCCCCATGATTGACAAAAAAAAATAATAATAATAATTTAGCAACTAATAATTGGTAATAATGTATATATATATAATTTAATAATATCCTCACAGGGGCTGTGAAGGTTGCTCAGTGGTTAAGCGCTTGCCTTGCATTCCTGAGGCCCTGGGTTTGATTGCTCAGAACCCCATAAGCAAAAAGAAAAAAGCTGGAAGTGGCACTGTGTCTCAAGTTGTAGAGCACTAGCCTTGAGCTGAAGAGCTGAGGGACAGCGCCCAGGCCCCGAATTCAGGCCCCACGACCGGACCCCCCCAAAAATATATCCTCACATCCTTTCTTTGTATGTGTGTGTGTGTATATATATATATATACATATATATATATATATATACACATATATATGCAGGTATATATGTATGTATATATATATGTATGTATATATATAAATATATATAATATCAATCTATTCATCTATTTATTGGACACGACTGTGCCTTGATTACAGGTGCTCAGAATTTCCTGGATGCTCAGTTTGCCGGAGGCTGGTGTGCTAAGACTGTACTCCATTTATGAATTGGGCATTGTAGGTGAGTTGAAATGCCAGCATGGCCAAAAATTTATTTGTGGAATAAGAAGCCAATTTGACACATTTTTTTCCTTCTCTGTGAAAATCCTGGGTCTCAATATGATGTATAATCCATATGCAAATATGTTCTATTCAATATGATGTAATAAAAGAAATGTTATATGTGTAATAATACTAAATAAATAAGGGTAATAAATGTCATATGCAGTAGAACCATATATGTAAATAGATCTCATATATATGGATATTATTTTTTCCAGTGCTGGGGCTTCAATTCAGGCCCTGGGAACTGATCTGAATTTCTTTTTTCTTTTTTTCTTTCTTATTTTTATTTTGCCAGTCATGGTGCCTGAAATCTGGGTGTGGGCACTGTCCCTCAGCTCTTCAGCTCAAGGTGAATGCTCTACCACTTGAGCTACAGCGCCAATTCCAGCTTTTTCTGCTTATGTGGCACTGATGAATTGAACCCAGGACCTCATGCATGCAAGGCAAGCACTCTACCACTGAGCTACCTTCCGAGCCCCATGAATTTCTTGTCTTCAAGGACGGTGAGCTTTGCTCTTCACACACAGTGTCACAGAGTTACCTAGACCCTGAGTTCAAATCCCAGGCCTGCTAGAAAAATGGTGCAATTTCCTAGCCAAGGTCTCATTGTTATTATTACATTTTTTTTGGCCTAGCACAGGGCTTGAACTCAGGTCTTCGCATCTCTGCCACAGCTGATTATTGGGTCCTATGACCCTACTTCAAATTTCAGGGCTGGCAAAAAAAAAAACAAAAAACCAATGAATTAAAAGGAGAAGGATAAAACTGAGATGTTTAAGAAGGTGGTTTTACTTTTTTTTTCCTTTGTATTGTGATCATTCTGGGTCTAAATGACAAGGCCCAGAATGTGTACATGACATTGCATTGCTAATGTTTGGTGGGCTATTAGGGAAGCAATAGCTGAAACAAGCAACTTAGGCCTGGAGGTTGAATCTTGGAACTGCCACTAATGAAAGGTGGGAGGTTCTAAGAAATTCATTCTGATATGCATCCGTACAAATGGAATATTATAAAAGTTTCTGGAATGGAAAGAATGCCTCTAGATCCTCTTCCCCTTAACAACCTAACTCACCTTGATTGTTGAGTTAAAGACTGACATATAAAACAGATAGGTTGTAATCTGGCTCCAACTACTGGACACCACCTGCTTATGGTGGTAAACCCTGCCTTTCACACATGCTTACCGTAAACTCTGCCTATTGGCCACCTGTGTGTGATCTGGTATGACCGTGCAATCCTTTTGTTTGGTATGATCCCATTGGTCACCTGTGCATGACCAGGCTCGACCTCATGGATTTTGCCTTTACAAACCAAAGAATGGGGGCTGCTCAGGCTTCCAGTATCACCTCCTGAGCCTGTGATGTGGCCCTGGCCGGTCAGTGTAGGAAACTTCTCAGTAAAGTTGCTTCTTTGTTAACAACTTTGTTGCAGTGGGCTCTGTCACTCCAGATGACTAGGTGGGTTTGCCTGCCTGAGTAGGGGTCTTCCTATTATGCATTGAGCTTCTGTTCTGAGCTCATGGTCAGTACTCAGGCCCTGTGTTCAACCAGGAAACCTAGCCACCCAAGGCTCAACTAGGAGAGGTCAAAGGTTTCCAAACCTGATGAGCTTCACCAGCCCTACATAACAGGGAACATTGTGATTTTGCATATGTGCTTAGATGTAGCAAGCTTCCGAAAACCTAGGTAGGCACCGTTGCCAATAATGAATCATTGCATTAGGTTCAGCTCCCTAGTTGTTATCTTCCAGAAGAAATCTTGAATTAATTGTAGCAGTTTGTTTCAACACTGGAACATAGTCTAACAAAGACAGGAAAATTGCAGGGAACATGGCCTGCCCCGGGAGGTGGCACAAATGAAGGCTTCCTGTCAAAACAGAGCACTGGAGAGAGAGATATCTTGAGGTACAAAGAGGCCTTTTTCTCCTGGTCTTCAGAGCCTTCCCACACTCATCATCATTAGTTGACCCGGATAGAGTTGTTACAGAGATGTACAGGAGTGAAGCCTTTTGTCTGCATGTTCCAACAATGAGGCAGACTTCCTCCAGCAACCTGGGGTGTGGTGAAACCCTCAGGCTACACTGGGAACAGGGAGGGGAGCCCTGGAACATGCACTGCCTTGAAAGCAAACTCTGTGCTAGGAAATCATTCCATTCAAAGCAAATTTCCTAGCTGGGTGCCTTTCTTCACAGCAACTCTGGATGTTCACCAATAGAATTACATTCACACATACACAGACACATGGAGTTACTGGCTCTATTTTTTTTTTTTTTTTTTGGTGCAGGTTCTGAGGCTTGAACTGTGAGCTTAGACATTGTCCCTGAGCTCCTTCTGCACAAGGAAGAACTTTAATGTGCCTTAACCGATGAACTTTAATGTGCCTTAACCGATGATACATCATTAATTGAAGGCATAATTTAATACCTAATAGTTATTAGTAATATATTACATGTAATTTAATGATATATAGACACCTCACATTCTATAAATATATTTATATATTTACATATACACTGGAATATACATATACATCTCTCTCTCTTTCTCTCTCACTCTCTATGCATATATATGTATTTGCAGCAATTTACGCATCTATCTATTTATGTATTGGCCACTGCTGGAGGTTAAACTTAGGTCCTGGGAACTCCCTGGCAGTGAATTTGTTTGAGGCTGCTGTGCTTACATTGATCCCTTGATGAATTGGCATTCCAGGCCCTGAGTTCAAATCCCAGCAGTGCCAAAGACAATAGGTGGCGTAAGAAGCCAATCTTGACCTGTTCTGCTGTCTGTGAAAATATTGTTTCCTAGGTACAACATGTAATATCTATGTAAATACATATATATGATGGACATTATAAATGTATATAAATATTATTTTGCCAGTCCTGGGGCTAGAATTCATGCCCTGGGAAATGCTCTTGACTTTCTTTTATTCAAGGAGGGTGAGCTTCCACTTCACCCACAGCAAAATAGAGTTACCAAGGCCCTGATTTCAAATCCTAGGTATGGCAGATAAAATATCCCAAATTCCAAGCCAGGACCTTAACGTTTTTGGGGGAGCAGGCACGGGGCTTGAACTTAGGTCATCACAACTCTGCCTCAGCCTTGATTACCCTAGGCTAGGGTGCAGCTTTTACACCGACAGATGATCCAGGGACCCTAGGACCCAATTTCAACTCCCAGCACTGGCCAAAAAACAAACAAACAAACCAAAATGGAAGAGGAAAAACCAGAAAGTTTTACACAACAGTTTTACCTTTGTTTCTTTTGCACAGTGACCATCCTGGGTCTCACTGACTTGGCTTGAAAATTGTACATGACTTTGCATGGCTGAGGTTGGTGGATGTCAGTGAAGCCTGAGGTTAACCCTGACACCTGGGCGCTGAGTTCCATCCTGGGACTCCCACATACACATGGCTGAAGGTCCTAGGAAACTGGTTCCTATCTCTAGGAACACTACTAGAATGTTTGAAATGTACTAATTGAATTACTAATTAACTAGTCTTTCTAACGTAAGATTGTATGCATTAAATATAGTTCATTGATTAATTTAATTAATAATTTATTAAGTCTTCTACTGTGATTAATTAATGGAGGAATAATTTTAGAGGAAATAATTAATAGTAATAGAATATATAAAAGTAAGGTATAGACATCACACATTACATAGAGTCATACACTAGAATCTACATAAATGTCTGACCCTCTCTATATACATTTATAGATGCATATAATATGAAAATACACACAAACTGCATTTTACACCTCTATGTGTTTATATATTGGCAACTCCTAGAGCCAAATTTGCCAGACAACTTCATTTGCATCAGACTGGTCAGCTAACATTGACCACTCGCCATTCATGAAGTGGGCTTTCTAGGCCCTGAGTTCAAATCACAGAACTGCCAAAAACTTATCGGTGAAAGTCCTGGGTCTCAGGAATGAGGTATACTACATTGGCAAATCTATGTCCTATGTAATAAGATGTAAAAAAGGTTATGTGTGTAATCATACTCACTAAAATACATAAGAAATAAATAAAACACAAAATAAAATGAATAACCACACTAACTGCAGTATGCAGTAAACTTGTGTATGTAAATATGAATCCTGTATTTAAAATGCATACAAATATTATTTTTGCAAGAGCTAGGACTTGAATTCAGGCCAAGGGAACAGGCCTGACTTGCTTGTCTACCAGCATGGTGAGCTTCCCCTTCTCCCACAGTGCTGTAGATGTACCTAGGCCCTGAGTTCAAATCCCAGGACAACGTGGCAGCTGAATTGGCTAGAGGCTGCTGTGCTGGCAGCCACACATAAATGAATTGAGACTTCTAGGCCCTGAGTTTAGATCCCAGCACTGCCAAAAATTTAATTGTGGAGTGGGAAGCCGAGTGTGACACATGATTTTCTTTTCTTTGAAAGTGCTCAGTGTCAGGTAGCATGCATAATTTGGATGAAAATCAATATGCTATGTAAATAGGATGTCACAAAGGTAAAAAAATGTCATAGGTGGAAGAATTGTCACTACAATAGATGATAAACAGATTGAGTTAGTAATGAATCATTCTACGATAAAATTAAATGCAGCAATTATAGGGCATGGATTAAGTTTAATTAATATTTTATAAAGTATTAACAGAATAAAAATTGCATGGAGATATAAATACTTAATAATTGGTAGTAGCAAATGATGCATAATTTAATAATATATAGATATTTGTCTCATTCTATAAAATTTTTAATTATATGTATGTATGTATGTATATATATGATAAACAATTACAGGATATTGAGTATTAATTAATGCTTTATTAATTGTTAGCTGGGACACATCATTAAATGGAGATATAATTTAATACCTAATAATTGGTAATAATATTATCTATAATGTAATAATAAAGACATCTCTCTTTTGTGTATATAATATTTATATAAAACAATCTATCTATTTATACCTCCTTTACTGGTGGGGCACAGTGATTGAGTTCTCCCCTAGTAAGCATGAAGCCCTGGGTTCGATTCCTCAGTGCCACATAAGCAGAAAACCTGAAAGTTCTGCTGTCTTTCAATCAATTGAGTGCTAGCCTTGAGCACAAATGCTTATGGACAGTGTCTAAGCCCTTACTCAAGCCCCAGCACTGCCACCAACAAAAGGTAGAATGTTCTAACTGCAATTACAGAAGAATAGGACTTCAAATACCACATCGCAGAACAAGCTAGGAGTCTGGCACTGACAGATGCCACCTAACCTGACTCAGGTAGATGTAAATAGCTGCAACCCAGCTCCACAGAACCAGATGCTGCTGGCTTACCGCATCATCCTAGCTACTTGGGAGCTTTAAAACCAAGCCCTGGTAGGAAGTATGTGAGACTCTTGGAGATGTGGCTCTAAGTAGTAGAGCCTTAGCCTTGAGCAAATATTATTAGAACAGTATCCCCATGCAATGTGTTCAAGCCCTATGGGTAGCCTGCTCTCCCCAAAAAACACCCCCACTAAACCATTAGATATGAATTTGTGTGATTTGTGAAATGTTCCTCAAAGAATGGTGATACTGATGAAAGCAACCTAATTCTAATGACAACTTGTAGAATAAATCTATGTGCTGAGTCCTTCATAGGGTGCTTTGTGCTGAGTCTGGCACAGGGTGCTGTGTACTGAGTCCTTCACAGGGTGCAGTGTGCTGAATCTTGCATTGGGTGCTGGGTGCTGAGTCTTCACAGGATGTTGTGTGCTGAGTCCTTCAAAGAGTGCCATCTGCTGTGTCCTTCACAGAGTGCATTCTTTCATATGGTCCTTGTAAGAGCTACACAACTGAAATGATTATGCAGACAAGAATATTGACACACAGATATATCCCCATGCAGGGACAAAATTATGTATTACTGAAGTGTGGGTGACTTGTCTACTGCAGACAGTTGTTTTGTTTTTTGTTTTTTCTCAGTCATGAACCTTGAACTCATGGCATAGGCACTGACCCTTACCTCTTGGGAACATGGCTAGCACTCCACCATGTGGAGCCAAGGACCCCTTGCAGTAAGAGTGCCACAGCCTAGGGTCTATTGCTGAGGTCTATCAACCTTCCTTCTCAGGAAGCTGAGATCTGAGGATCTGGCTTCCACCACTATCCCAGACACAAAAGGTCCCATGAGACTATTATCTCTACTTCACCACTAAGAAGCCTGAAGTGGAAGCTGGATGCTTGTCACTCATGCTTGTCATCCTAGCTCCTCAGGAGGATGAGATCTGAGGATTATGGTTCAAAGCTAGCCTGGGCAGGAAAGTCCTCAAGACATTTAGCTCCAATGAGCCATGAGAAAACCTGAAATGGTGCTTTGGCTCAAGTGGTAGAGCACAAGACTTGAGGGACAGCACCCAGGCCCAGACTTCAACTCCTACAAGCAACAGCAACAAAAAAGAAACAAAATAACAAACCTGAAGTAGAGGGCTGGGAATGTGCCTTAACGGTAGAGTGCTTTGCATCTATGAAACTTTGGACTTGATTTCTCAGGAACACATCACTAGAAAACAGCCTGAAGTGGCTCTGTGGCTCAAATGAGAGAGGGCTATTCTTGTATAAGAGAAATTAGGTACAGTGCTGAGGTCCTGAGTTCAAGCTCCAGGACTGGTGTATATGTGCACGCGCGCGCACACACACACACACACACACACACACACACACATCAGAAGTAAAGGTGTGACACAAAATGGTAAAGCACTGGGCTCCTGCATTGACCTCATGGTCAGCACCCAGGCCCTGTGTTCAACCCCAAAACCTTGCCACCCAGAGCTCAATTAGGAGAGGTCAAAGGTTTCAAAACCTAATGTGCTTCAGCAGTCCTAGATGACAGGAAGCATGGTGAGATCAGGCATGTGCTTGGATTTCCAAAGCTTCCACAAACCTAGCAGAGGCATCATAGGCCCATCATCACCCTCAATGAAACATTTCTTGAGGTTAAGTGCCCTAGTTGTCTGCCAGAAGGACTCCTGAATTATATTGAGCACTGAATCTGAACACCTGAATATAGTCTCACAAAGGCAGGATAAGTGCTGGGAACTTGGCCTGCCAAAGGAGGTGGCACAAATGAAGGCTTCTTGTTAAAACGGAGCACTGGGGAGAGAGATACCATGGGGTACAAAGAGGCCTTTTTGTCCTGACCTTCAGAGCCCATCCACACTTATCCTCACTAATTGGCCCAGATGAAGTTGTTTGTTACACAGCTGTAGAGGACTGAGACCTTTTGTCTGCCTGTCCAGACAGTGAGAGAGCCTTCTTCCAGCAGGCCTGGGAGGCAGAGAAACCCTCAGGCTGCACTGGGAACTGTGAGGGGGAGCCCAGGAACATGCACAGCCATGAAAGCAGTCTCTGTGTTATGAAATCATTGTATTGAAAACAAATTTTCTAGCTTGGTGCCTTTCATCATAGCTACTCTGGAGTTTCATCTATGGGAATACATCCACACATACACAAAGACATGGAAACAGGTCCTGAGGTTGAACTATGAGCATAGGCATTGTCCCTGAGTTACTTTTGCTCAAGAGTAGTGCATTAACCTTGAGCCACAGCCCCACTTCTGGATTTTCTGTGATCTCTTAGAAATAACAGTGTCATGGACTTTCCTATGCTGGCTGGATTCAAACTCAGATTCTCTACATCTCAGCCTGCTGAGGAGCTGGGATTACAGTCAGCAGCCACTGGCACCTGCCTTTCTTTTCTTCTGCATTTTTAATGTGGACAATCTGACTACTCAACAGCATCATTCCAATGCTTTGAATTTATAAGTAAATTACCCAATGTTCTTTATAGGTGCTTACTCTGAGGATTTTCTCTCCTCATCTTCTCCTCTGGTCACAGGTTTGAAGCCAAAAATGACAAATGAGTGTCACATGATTTTGGCAGCAAATGTCCACAGGGCATGCCAGTTCAGTCACTTAGCATTGAGCTGCAGTGAATTTATTGTCTCAGGACGAGAGGACCAAAAGCTGGAGTGATCCTCATACTGTCTGCCTATAAAATTATCTAATAATTATGAGTGTTTTGTGTCTCCAACCTGAAGTATTTAGAACATAGTAGAAGCATCTTCATGTTTCTGTTTTTCTCTAGTACCTCTCGAGATTTAGACTAAGGGTTTGTGTAGAGCAGATCCTCGGTGAATCCCTGAGGAAAGCCACTTGAAGTCTCCTCAGGAGATCTCTGTTCAAAGCCAGCCCGAGCAGGAAAGTCTGCCAGACTCTTATTTCCAATAAACCACCAGAAAACCAGAAGTGTATCAGTGGCCCAAAGGGTAGAGCTCCAGCTTTGAGAAAGAAAGCCGAGCAGGAGATACAAGCCAGACCAGGCAGGAAAGCCTGGCAGGTGCTTATGTCCAATTAACCCCGATGACTGGAAGTGGAGCTGTGGCAGTGGTAGTCTCAGCCTTGAGCAAAACAGCTGAGGAACACATAGGGCCCTGAGTTTAAGCCCTGGGATGGCCACCAAAAAAATGCAAAAAGATAAGGCCAAGTTTATGTATGAGTGTCCTACCTACTTATGTGTGTATATTACCTCCCTGAGTGCAAACAGATTGCATGCAATGCTTCTCCTTTTATGTACAGATTTATTTTTCAGATAGGCTTGTTGCACATACTGCATCATTCTCTTTTTTTCAGGTCCATAGCTTTTCTCTTCCAGAGTTCCAGGCCTGTGTCCTTATATGATGCACACTTAAGATCTCAGCAGCCTTTATTTACATTTTATTATGAGGCCAAGGCAGGAGCAGTCACAAATCAGGCAGGAGAAGAGAAGATCAGGGTTTTTGAAATAACCTGTATTAAGAAAATTAAACTTGGGGGATGTAAAATGTAGCATACTTAGGTAGAAACTACCATTAGGAAAAAGATGAGAGGGCTGGGAATGTGGATTAGTGAGAGAGTGCTTGTCTGGCATGCAAGATGCCTGGAGTGTATTCACTCTGTAGCACATGAACAGAAAAAGCCAGAATTGGCAGTGTGGCTCAAGTAGTAGAGTGCTAGAGACAGTGCCCAGGCCTTGAGTTCAACTCAAGTACAAGTAACTTCTCATCACCCAGGGAAACCCAGGAAGCTCTTGAACATCTGCCCTTTCAGAAGAGGACATCAGAGTGTCATAGACATTCCTGCCCTGGCTGGCTTCACCCTGTGATCCTCAGACCTCAGCCTCCTGAGCTGGAGGATGGGCCTTAGCTACTGGTGCTCTGCTAGGTCAGAAGTATAATGACATTGACAATACCAGTCAACTGCTTATCACAAAGGGGTTGGGGAACATATTAAGCCTTTCAATAATGGACCTTTCAGAACCCTGCAGGACACAAGGTTATAATGCTAGAGTCTGAGAGGCTGGGCATATGGATCTGCTAAAGTTGAACCTTGAGCTCTAACTCTAATTCGGGTGTATATCAGCTTTCATGTTTCCAGAGAATGTTCTCCTAATTAGCATATAGGAAAAGTACTGTGATTAACCTTCACTTTTTTCCCATTGTGTGTCTCCAACTCAAGCCTGGGCACTGTCCCTGAGCCCTTCCTCTCAAGGTGAACACTCTACCACTTGAGCCACAGCGCCACATGGGTCTTTTGGTGGTCCATTGGTGATAAGAGTCTAACAGGCTTTCCTTGCTAGGCTGTCTTTGAACTGCGGTCTTCAGATCTCAGCCTCCTGAGAAGAAGGGTCCCAGGTGTGAGCCATTGGAATCTGGCCTATTGTTTTTGCCAGTGCAGGGGCTTGAACTTAGGGCCTGGGTACTGTCTCCATGCTTCTTTTTCTCAAGCTCTACCACTTGAGCACTCTGTTGGGAGCCAAAAGTTAAGTCTCTCAAACTTGATAGGCTTAACTACAGCACTGGAACAACCTGAGGCTGAGTTTACAGAATCCCACCTTTTCACCACGCCCTAAAGTAAACACCCTGCAGCTACTAACGACCACCTGTTCACCCCACCCTAAATCTACTAACGACCACCTTTGCACCACGCCCTAAGTCCAAGCATATAAATATCCCTGTGTGAAAAATAAAATTTGGCAGCTTGATCAGAATCCTTGTCTTGCTGTCCTTCTTCATGTCTCTTGTCCCTTCATTCCTTCTCCCTTAGGTTCACTGCCCTGGTTGAAGTCCTGAGGTTCGGGACAACTGGCTCCCAACGTGGGGCACGAGCCTCTGACTGAGGAAGGAACGCCGTCCTCCAGGAAAACTTGGCCAAGTACAGTCCGAGATCACGAGATCGCCTCGACAGACCCCACCGAGAGACAGATTCAGGAGGAGAGTGGGGACGGCGCATGGTGAGTGACCCACTATGGGACAAGCAATATCGTCATATGATCTATTTCTGTCAGACCTCAGGGAGGCCTTCAAGACACGGGGAATGCGGGTTAAGAGAAAGGGTTTAGAATTATTTTTCTCATTCATAGAGGACTTGTGTCCTTGGTTCTCCTTTGAAGGAATCATAGATGCAAAAAGCTGGCAAAGAGTAGGAGATTGTTTAAAAGATTATTATGAAACCTTTGGTTCAGAAAAGGTTCCTGCTACGGCCTTTTCCTATTGGAATTTGATTAATGACATTTTAAAATGTTCTCTGTTTGATAGTGGAATTTTAAAACTTGTAAAAACGGGAGAGGAGGTTCTCTAACATGCCTCTCGGTCCCCCGCGGCTTGCCCATCGGTTGTATTAGATCTTGAAACTCCTTCTCAAAAGGTAGATGAACATTATTATCCTGTACCCCAGGCTGCCTATTCCCCTCAGAATAATTTAATTCCCAAGGAGGAGGCCACCCTTGAAGAGGAGGCGGCCCAATATCATCAGCCTGATTGGCCCCCCTTATTCAGTCACCCCCTACCTCAGACTAAACCCTCTACCTCAAATATTCTGCATTCCTCCTATGCGCCCCCTCCCTTTTGTAACCCGGCCTTTCAAGGGCCCACTGCCCCTCCAGATCCAGATGTAGATCAAGAACAAGCGGGCCCCAAGGTGGCTGCCAGAACGCTTGATAAAACAGGTTAATGGCTTACCACAACCCAGGGGAAACCTTCCCCCCCCCCCAGGATGATGCCTTTTCTCTTGCTGATGCAGCTAGAACTCCAGACATGGACCATCCTGTTTGAATTTATTAAATAACAGATTAATCTCTTGGTTTCTAAGCCCATACAGGTTCATCACCATCGCCTTGATATGGCAGACGCAGCATTGAGATCTAGGATTTACCCCAGGCTTTTAATTAGTGTTTTGTCATGAGCTTGTTCCAGTGGGAAACAGCCCCCCTTCTTTTTCTTATTTAGAAAACTCTCCTTATTCATAACTCCTGACCATTCAACGGGCAAGACCTATTGCCATAAGGGATAGGTTCGCCCCTCCTCCTATAGGCCCCTCCGCTTGGGGAAGGATGCACCTATGGGAGGAAGAAAAAAAATGCTCAAATCAAGGGTGCAGGTAAGACTGCAGGGGGATGGATCCGCGAGATCCCAAAACCCAAGACCCCTGAGTGGCAAGCTCTGGTGCATGACGGTTGGCATGCATACCCACAAGCTGTCTCCTCAAAAAACATGGCCAACGCCTATGAAACTCCCCTCCCCGAGTGAGGACGCTTGCTCGGAGCGGAGAAAAACCCTGGCCCCTTAGAGGAACAGAGCCTCTGTCACCCCCTTAAAAGAGCAGCCAACAATTGATGGTCAATTTTCTAAATAAGAAAGGGGGAGATGTTGGGAGCCAAAAGTTAAGTCTCTCAAACTTGATAGGCTTAACTATAGCACTGGAACAACCTGAGGCTGAGTTTACAGAATCCCACCTTTTCACCACGCCCTAAAGTAAACACCCTGCAGCTACTAACGACCACCTGTTCACCCCACTCTAAATCTACTAATGACTACCTTTGCACCACGCCCTAAGTCCAAGCATATAAATATCCCTGTGTGAAAAATAAAATTTGGCAGCTTGATCAGAATCCTTGTCTTGCTGTCCTTCTTCATGTCTCTTGTCCCTTCATTCCTTCTCCCTTTGGTTCACCGCCCTCGTTGAAGTCCTGCGGTCGGGACACACTCCACAGCTTCTGGCTTTTTCTGAGTATGTGGCACTGAGGATTCAAACCCTGGCATTCATGCATGCTGAGCAAGCTCTCTACCACTAAGCCACATTCCCAGTCCCACCCTTACAATATTATCCCTCAACTTGCCTATCCTCAAGGAAAGGCTTCTGAGTATAAATCATCTAAAGAAATCCCTATAGGAAGTTGTTAAAGATAAACACAGCTCATATTTGGGAGAGACTCTAAACATGTGAAGGCTGTGACAAATGCCTCCATTTAATTATGTATCATGTTTCAACACTTAATAAAGTATTAATGAAAAATGAGTCAATGTCCTAAATTGATGTGTATAATTTTATAATAGATGTGCAAAATGTAATAAATGTTATATGTATAATAATACTAATACAATAATAAAAATCATAGTTTGTAATAAACAAACATGTAATACATAACATATATTACACATGTACATAAATATTATTTTCCATTATAGGGACTTAATTCAGACCCTGGAAACTCTACCCTGAATTTCTTTTCCTCAAGGACAGTGAGCTTCCCCTTCACCTACGATGCAAAAGAGTTACCTGGATGGTGACATCAAATCCCAGCAGTGGCAGAAATACTAGCCCCAGTTGCAAGACAGTGACTTAATTATTTTTAATGGAAGCAGTTATTTTTATTCAGTTCCATACTGAACATTTAAAAAAACCGCAGTGTATAATTTTGTGTATCTATTCAGACATCCTTCCCTTACCTGCAAAGTGCTTCTCTGAGCTCTAAATAGTTTCCTTTTTTGTACATTTTTTGTTTTAAAAATGTTGTATAGAGCGGTTACAGTTACATGAGCAAAGTAATGAATACATTTACTATTGAGCATTGTTGCCACCTCCTTTGTTTTCCCCTTGCCATCCCTTCCCTCCCACCTCCACAGCTCTCCCCCCACCCCCCAGCTGAGCTCAGTGACTCAATTTTTTGTTTTTGTCTTGGCACAGGATTTGAACTCAAGTAGTAGAAATTCTGCACCTTCCCTCACATTGCTACAAATTTACCAAGATCCTGAGTTCCAGGCTAGGAAAGTAAACTGGCAGAAATTCCAAACCAGGGGGATTTTTTTTCAATTTAGTTAAATAATTAATTAATTTTTTTATTTATTCTTTTTTTTTTTTTGCCAACCATGGAGCTTGAACTCAGGCTGTGCAACTCTACCTCAGCTTTGATTGCCTTAGACTGGGCTGCAGCCTCTCACCCATAGTCAATCTTGGGATCCTAGCTAGGCCCAGAGGGCTTGCAGGAAGAAAAAAAAAAAGTGGGACAGCACAAAAAGTGGCCAGCTGCAGAGGACTGGGTGTTTTACATTATTTTTTTCTTTGCAGGGTGACCATCCTGAGTCTGAATGACATGGCTGCAAAGTGGAGTTATACTGCTATTCCTGAAGGTTGGTGGGCCATCAGGGAAGCCATACGCCAACCTGTCAACATAGGCCATGGGTTAAAAATCTAAGTCCTGACACCTACCAATGGCAGGACATCACAAGAGACTCATTCCTATGCATAGAAATACTGCTCTCTTGCTCTTGCTCTTCTTTTATAGCTCTCTCTGCTCTCTCTCTGCTCTAGCTCTTTCCTCTCTCTTTCCCAGCCACGTGGAGTGCCAACCTTGCCTGGTCCCAGCAGGTCTTCTGAATACCTGAATACCACGTGAGTGCTACTGTTCTTACTCCTCTCTCTGCTCTTTTCTAGCTCTTTCCTCTCTTTCCCAGCTCTCTCTCATTGCCAGGCCTTTCTCAGCCACGTGGAGTGCCAACCTTGCCTGGTCCCAGCAGGTCTACTGAATAAACCTACCCCTTACCTGAATACCACGTGCGTGCTGGTGCTGTTCTTACTCGGCTACCTCTTTTTAAAAACCTAACAGTGAACACATCTACAAATCTAGATTCTATGTAATAGGAAGTAAACAATGTAATAAATGGTATAGGGGTCAAAAGAGTCAATAAAGTAAATGGTAAATAAATGAATAAAACAAGAAATGAAATGAATAACCATACTAAACATGATATTTTCTGACTATATGGAAATATAAATCCTGTCTTTAAAATGTAAATAAAATGTATATAAGGAGTATTTTTTTTTCATTGTAAAGATACTATGCAGAGGGTTACAGTTACATGAGTGAGGTAATGAGTACACTTCCTCTTGAACATTGTTACCCCCTCCATTGTTTTCCCCCTACCATCCCCTCCCTCCCTCCCTTCCCCGGGGTTCTTTTTTTTTTTTTGATTGTGATTAAGTGATTACATAATTTCCGGAATTTCACAGTATTGTGGAATAATGATGCTCATTTAAAGTCACAAGTTCATTCTCACTTTCCTGGAGCAAATTGTCTATCACAGTCTGTAACATATAATGGTGTTCACATGTTATATACCATGTATGTGATCAGCAGCATGGGGATATTTGGTAGTGGTTCAACCAGATGACTGGGAGTTCTTTGTTTCTTAAGTCCTGTTAGTTTTGTCGTATCACCTAACATTTTGGATTTAGCATCCACTTATCAGGGAGCCCATGTACCGTTTGTCTCTTCATTCTTGGCTTACCTCGCTCAACATGATTCCTTCTAGCTCCATCCATTTCCCTGCAAATGCCATTATTTTGTCATTTCTAATGGCTGCATAATATTCCATTGTGTATAGATACCACAATTTTGGATCCATTCATCTGTGGTGGGGCATCTGGGTTGTTTCCATATCCTAGCTATTGTGAACAGTGCTGCAATAAACATGGAGGTGCACGCGTCCTTGTATATTGGTTCCTGTTTTTCAGGGTAGATGCCTAGAAGTGGTATGACTGGGTCGTAAGGGAGGTCAATCTTTAGCTTTCTAAGGACCCTCCAGACTGCTTTCCAAAGTGGTTGTTTAAGTGTACATTCCCACCAGCAGTGTAATAGGGTTCCTCTTTCTCCACATCCCTTCCAGCATTTGTCATTGGCTGATTTGTGGATGTGGGACATTCTGACTGGGGTAAGGTGGTATCTCAGGGTTGTCTTTATTTGCATTTCCTTCACCACCAGGGATGATGAACATTTCCTCATGTGTTTCTTTGCCATTTTTATTTCTTCATTTGAGAAGTCCCTCTTTAGTTCCCTTGCCCATTTAGTAATTGGTTTGTTAGGTTTGGGAGGGATTAGTTTCTTGAGTTCCCTGTATATACAGGATGTTAACCCCTTGTCTGATATATTGCTGGTAAATATTTTTTCCCAATTAGTTGGTTGTCTTTCTAGCTTAGTTGCGATAGATTTAGCTGTGCAGAAGCTTTTTATTTTAAGGTAGTCCCATTTGTCGAGTCTCTCTCCAACTTGTTGTGACCCTGGGACTCTGTTCAGGAAGTTCCTTCCTGAGCCTATTAGTTCAAGTGTCTCTCCTACTCTGTCCTGCAGTAGTATCAGAGATTCAGGTTTAATGTTAAGGTCTTTAATCCATTTTGAGTTGATGTTGGTGCATGGTGATAGGCTGGGGTCCACTTTTAGTTTTCTGCATGTGGCTGCCTAGTTTTCCCAGCACCAGCAGTTGAAGAGGCTGTGTTTCTTCCATTGTATGTCTTTGGCTCCTTTGTCGAATATCAGCTGGCTGTAGGATAAGGAGTATGTTTTGCAGGACTGAGGCTTGAATTCAGGCCTAGGAACAGGGCTGACTTTCTTGACTTCAAGTATGGTGTGATTCCCCTAGCCCGACAGTGCTGCCTATTTACCCAGACCTTGAGTTCAAATTCCAGGCCTGGCAGAAAAAATGGCATGAATTGCAAAACAGGGAGATAAATAATTGTTTTTTAATTTTTTTAATTGTTTTAATTTAATTTTTTTGTTTGTTTTTGGCCAAGCACATGGCTTGGACTCAGATTGTGACAGCTCTGTCTCAGCTTCCATCACACTAGCCTGGGGTGTAGCTTCCAGAACCAAAGCCGATCCTGGAATCCTAAGACCCGAGGTCTGACAGGAAAACAAAATGAAAATGACACAAAAACAAGCCGCGAGCTGAACATGGTAGGCGGTTTCTTGGCTTTGGTTCCTTGCACGGTGACCATCCTAGGTCTGAATGACATGGATGCTACGCACAAGTGACCTGTCACTGCTCAAGGCTGGTGGACTGTCAGGAAAGCCATAGGCCAACCCCCCAACACAGTCCCTGAGTTCAAATCCTGGTCCTGACACCTACTAATGGCAGGAGATCCCAAGAGAGCTTAGAAATTCCGATGGAAAGGTATCCAACTCATGATTGAATAGTTTGTGCAGCGGTCTGGACTCAAATTAGATGCAATAATCCTAGGACGCGGATAGAACTTAATCAATGGTTAATCAGGCATGAAAAGAATAATATTCCTTCAATAGAGGCATAATAAATACCTAAGACTTGGTAGGAATGTAGCAGATGTCATTGAATACTAGATACATGGCTCTGGCACTCTGTACTAATATGTATTTATTGGTGTACTACCACCTGCCTATCCATGTATGGCTATTTTGGCCACCCCTGGGTTTCGATCTCAGAGCCTGCCAAAAATGTCATCCTGGAGTAAGAAGCCAAGTGTGACACCTGTTTTCCTTTTCTGTGAGAGTGCGGGGTGTCAGGCATGATGGAGAACAAGTCTACAAATCTAAATACTATGTGATAGGGTATAAACAATGTTATACATGGTTAGGTGTCATCACAGTCAATAAAATAAATGGTAAATAAATGACAAAAAGTACAATGAATAACCACACCAAACATGATATAGACTGAACAACTGTCTCGAAGTTCAATCCTATCTTTAAAATACATGTACGGATTACAATTTCCCGGGTTGGGGCCTGAATTCAGGCCTAGGGAAGAGGCCTGACTTTCTGATCTTCAAACATAGAGACCTTCCCCTTACCCCAGAGTGCAAGAGTTACCCAGACCCTGAGTTCAAATCCCAGGCCTTGCAGACAAAAAATAGCACACATTCCAAGCCAGGGAGCTTCATTAGCTTTTTTCATATTTTTTAAAGTTCACTTGGCCTTTATTTCATACATTTTGATTTTATAACATGAGAGTTTTTCAAAAAGGGGCTTAAACGTTTACATTTCAGCATAGCACATTGGTGTTTCCATTTTGACCATCTGCCATGAAGAGTGAGAATGAAAATGAGTACATCATTCCTCTCTAGAGGGACAGTTGATGTTATTTCTATTTAGAGTTATTTCTATAACTATAAATTCTCTGCAATTGCATCATGTGAGTCTTCCTCAGTGCCTACCACAAAATACACTAGGAGAGTTCTCATATCACAAAAGGTTGGATTTCTAAATCAAAACTCACTTCTGTGAGGACAGTAGGTACTTGTAAGCATTTTGGGAATAAAGTGAATTGTAAAATGAAAAACAAAAACATTGGGACTGGGATGTAGCTCAGTAGTGGAGTACTTGCCTAAAGAGCATAAGACCCTGGAAGAAAAGGAAGGCAAGTTTCCTAAAGCTCAGAAGGTTAGAATTTTATGATCTGTATGAATAAACTTCTTTCTTCTTCTTCTTCTTTTTTTTTTTTTTTGTCGGTGGTGGGACATGAACTCTGGGCTTAGCTGCCCACCTTCAGCTCTTCAACTCACGGCAAGTGCTCTACCGCTTGAGCCACAGTGCCGTTTTCGGTTTGTTGGAGATAAGGGTCTCACGGACTTTCCTGCCCAGGCTGGCTTGGAACCGCCATCCTCAGATCTCAGTCTCCTAAGTAACTAGGATTATAGGCGTGAGCCACTGTCACCTGGTGCATGAACAAACTTCTTTTTTTTTTTAAATTTTATTTAATTTTATTTGTGAACTTGCTGTACAGAGGGGTTACAATTACATGGGCAGGATAATGCGTACATTTCTTACCAAGCATTACAGCCTCCTCCTTTGGTTTACCCTTCACATCCCTTCCCAGCCTCCCCCCTCCCCCCCAATCCCAATCCTTCTCCTCCCCCCCTTCCCCCGCCCCACCGACGTTGTAAAGCTCGTTTTGGACATGAAAACTTGTACTTCTCATTGTTGCAACAGGTCCACCTGTATCCTTAAACAACTGGTTTTTCCCCATCTCCTCCACAAGTTATACTGACATCAAATAGAGTGAAAGCAGGGGTTATACTGTGGGGGAGGGACATACAAAGCAACAAAGAGATAATCTTATAAATGGGTTAGAAACACATGCATGAAAGAAAAAAACATTAAAATACATATCTAAGGGTTCATTTTCCTGACATCACATTATCTGACCTTTTCCGCTTGACTCATACATATACTAGGTATTACAAATAAGGGAAACCATGGGACCTATGTTTCTTTGGGCCTGGCTTACTTCACTTAATATAATTTTTTCCAAGTTTTTCCATTTCCTAACAAATGGGGCAATGCCATTCTTTCTGATGGAGGCATAGAATTGCATTGTGTATATATACCACATTTTCTTGATCCATTCATCTACTGAGGGGCATCTGGGTTGGTTCCATATCTTAGCTATGGTAAATAATGCTGCAATAAACATAGTTGTGCTGGTAGCTTTAGTGTGGTCTTGTTTGTAAACATTTGGGTAAATGCCCAAAAGTGGGATTGCTGGGTCATAGGGGAGTTCTATGTGAAGTCTTTTGAGGAACCTCCATACTGCTTTCCAAAGTGGTTGAACAAGTTTACATTCCCAACAACAATGAAGTAAGGTTCCCTTCTGTCCACATCCCCTCCAGCATCTGTTGTTGTTAGAGTTCTTGATTTTTGCCGTTCTAACTGGGGTGAGGTGGTATCTCAATGTTGTTTTGATTTGCATTTCTTTTATGGCTAGGGATGTTGAACATTTCTTCATGTGTCTATTGGCCATCCTTCTTTCTTCTTCAGAGAAGCTTCTCTTTTTTTTTCTTTCTAGTTAATATGTGTTTTTATTTTTATTTTTTTAATTTAATTTTATTTTATTTGAGAACATACTGTACAGAGGGGTTACAATTACATGGGCAGGATAATGCATACATTTCTTACCAAGCATTGCAGCCTCCTCCTTTGTTTACCCTTCACCTCCCTTCCCAGCCTCCCCCCTCCTCCCCACCCAATCATACCCCCCCTCCCCCCCCCCACACCGACATTGTAAAGCTGGTTTTGACATGACATTTTGTACTTCTCATTGTTGCAACAGGTCCACCTGAATCCTTAAACGACTTGTTTGTCCCCGTCTCCTCCACATGTTATACTGACATCAAATATAATGAAAGCAGGGGTTACACTGTGGGGGAGCGACATACAAAGCAACAAAGAAATAATCTTATAAATGCGTTAGAAACACATGCATGAAAGAAACAAAAACATTAAAATACATATTTGAGGGTTCGTTTTCCTAACATCACATTATCTGACTTTTTCCGCTTGACTCATAAGTATACTAGATATTGCAAATAAGGGAAACCATGGGACCTATGTTTCTTTGGGCCTGGCTTACTTCACTTAATATAATTTTTTCCAAGCCTTTCCATTTCCTAACAAATGGGGAAATGTCATTCTTTCTGATGGAGGCATAGAATTCCATTGTGTATATATACCACATTTTCTTGGTCCATTCATCTACTGAGGGGCATCTGGGTTGGTTCCATATCTTAGCTATGGTAAATAATGCTGCAATAAACATAGTTGTGCTGGTAGCTTTAGTGTGGTCTTTTTTGTAAACATTAGGGTAAATGCCCAAAAGTGGGATTGCTGGGTCATAGGGGAGTTCTATGTGAAGTCTTTTGAGGAACCTCCATACTGCTTTCCAAAGTGGTTGAACAAGTTTACATTCCCACCAACAATGAAGTAAGGTTCCTTTCTGTCCACATCCGCTCCAGCATCTGTTGTTGTTAGAGTTCTTGATTTTTGCTGTTCTAACTGGAGTGAGGTAATATCTCAATGTTGTTTTGATTTGCATTTCTTTTATCCCTAGGGATGTTGAACATTTCTTCATGTGTCTATTGGCCATTCTTCTTTCTTCTTCAGAGAAGTTTCTCTTTAAGTCTTTCGCCCACTTATTTATTGGCAGTTGTTTCTATGAGGATTTGTTGTTGGGGGGTTTAATTTTTTGAGTTCCAAGTATATTTTAGATATGAGACCCTTGTCCGTTGTATGGCTAGTAAAGATCTTCTCCCAATCCATGGGCTTTCTATTAATCTTGCTAGCTATGTAATTTGCCCTGCAGAAGCTCTGCAACTTTATGCAATCCCATTTGTCCAACCTTTCTTTGATTTGTTGTGTTTCTGGGTCTCTATTCAAAAAATTTTGTCCTGAGCCAAGGAGACCTAGGCGAATGAACAAACTTCTTAAAGATTGATTCTGAGGAAAGAAACTTGGAATACACTTTTAATAGAAATAATTTATAATGCCATGGTTAAGGCACTAATTCAGAAGTATGTAATCATTGGCTAGTTTCTTAGTTTATTTAAAGATATATATATATATATATATATACATTTTTAATATATCTACATATATATTATTAAAACATATCTTTGAAGTGTACCTAAAAACATATGTGCTCATGTAAAGTTATACAACTGCACAAGCTTTGATTTTTTATTTTCAGTTTGTTGGTACCATAAATTAGGTGGGATGTGTGTACTGTTGTTTTGTTCTCTGTTTTTGGAGGATTTCTCTCTGCTTTCTTCCCGTACCCCCCTCTCTCTGCACTTGAATTCAGCTTGCTCTTTCTTAGCTTGATTGCTCATAGCTGATTTTCTACCACTTCAGCCATACCTGTAGCCTGGCTTTTTGCCAGTTAATTGGAGATGTCGTCTCTCAGGCTTTTCTGCCTGGATTGGCTTTGAAACTTCATCTTCCAGTTCTCACCTCTGGAGTAGCTGGGATTACAGATGTGAGCCACTGGTGTGCCTGGGGATGAATTCGACTTTGGTTGGGGTATTCTTTCTGTTTTTTTAAGCATGGGATCATCTACTATAGAATTTCTGTGATTGTCCTGGGCTGAATTAAGATATATAATACATATGCTATTCTGTGTAGTTCTCATAAGATGTAATCAATTTAATACATGTTATAAGTGTAATAATAGTCAATATAAATAATGAATGAATAGTGCAAAAAATAAAAAAAATACACAGTAAAATAATATGTCGTAAACATAAGTATGTAGATATTAATCATTATTTCAAATGTGGATGAATATTATTTTAACAGGGCTGGGGATGAATTCAGGCGTAGGGAAAAGGCCTGAATTGCTTGTCTTCAAAGATGGTGAGTTTCCCCATCCCCCACAGTGCATTAGATTTACCCAGACTCTGAGTTCAAATCCCAGGCCTGACAGGAAAAATAAAAGGTATGCATGCCAAGCTTGAGAGCTTCATTCGTACTTTTACAATTTATTTTTTTGTGGGGCTTCAGCTCTTGCCTTGGTGCTGTCCCTGCGCTCCTCAGCTCAAAGCCAGTGCACTACCGCTTGAGCCACAGAATCACTTCTGGTTTTCTAGTGCTTTATTGTAGATAAGAGTCTCAAGGGCTTTACAGCCTGGGTTGGATTTGAACCACAATCCTCAGCCTCTTGAGTAGCTAGGATTACAGGTATGAGACATCGGAGCCCGGCTATTTCTAATATTTTAAAATTTTATTTATTGATTGATGGATTGCCAATCACGGGGATTGAACTGAGGTTGTGGCAACACTGTGTGAGATTCCATCACCTTAGGCTGGGATGGTGTAGCCTCTGGACCCACAGCTGATCACAGGATGGTACGCCTCGGGGGCTAACAGGAAAACAAAATGAAAACAGCACCGAAAAAAACCACGATGTGTGGATGGTCGGCGGTTTCTTGGTTTTCCTTCCTCACATGGTGACCATCCCGGTTCCAAATGACACGGCTGCAACCTGTAGGTTACCTGTCATTGCTGAATGCTGGCAGGCTGGCAGTGAAGAAATAGGCCAACCTGGACACCTAGGTCCTGTGTTTGAATCCCGGGCACGCCACTTACAAAGGGCTGAGGAGCCTAAGAAACTATTGCCTATCCATAGGAGCACCAGAGGAATGTGAACAATGTCATGGTTGGATGAGTAGTTCATCAATCAGTCTAGCAGAAAATTAGACCCAATAATCACAGGACATAGACTGATTT
The DNA here is from genome assembly GCF_019054845.1 of Dipodomys spectabilis. NCBI lineage: Eukaryota > Metazoa > Chordata > Mammalia > Rodentia > Heteromyidae > Dipodomys > Dipodomys spectabilis. The sequence continues at coordinate 196,805 of NW_024871264.1, read as the reverse complement.
TAATTCATAGTTTATTATGCACTAAAAGAATACTATTGATTAAATGGAGCCCTCACTAAAGACCTGAGAATCCGTAGGAGCGTAGTATGTGTCATTGAACACTAAATAGACATTTCTGGCAGTATGTAAATATCTAAATTTATATTTATTTGTATGCCATCATCTGCATGGAACATTTTTGCTATTTTGGCCAAACCTGGAACTCGATACCAGATCTTGGGATCCACTTGGCACCTGCATGGGCTAGATGCTGCCGTGCTGACACTCACCCCTTCATGAATTGGGCCTCCTAGTCCCTCAGTCAAGGTCCCATCATTGCCAAAACTTTCTTCCTGGTGTAAGATTCCATGTGTGACACCTGTTTTCCTTTTCTGTGCAAGTGCTGGGTGTCAGGTATGATGTACATGTTATGTATGCAAAGCTATATGCTATGGAATAAATTGGAACAAATGTAATAAATGTTATAGATGTACTCACAGTCCATAGTATAAATGCTAAATCAATCAATCAATCAATAATAAAATATAATGAATCACTCCAACAAACACGATTTAAAATGAATACAGAGATATAACTCAAATATTTAAAATGTCTATAAATGTTATGTTTTTCAGTACTGGTGCTTGAATTCTGGCCTAGGGAAGAGTTGAGAAGTTCATGCATGATTCTCATAGGAAATGATAGGCAAGATCTTAATTAAGACTGCATGAAGTGTGACAATAAGTACATTCAGGAAATCGAAGCATTGGGAAAGATCCAAGAATTGGTAGTCACATGGAAGATAGGATTCCAACACAGCTCGCCACATCTCCTACTCTATACAAACAGGCCTTTATTAGCATACTAATTTCAGCTTATGAATGGATGAATATGGTGATCCACCGAGACCACGGGGCTAGATCTCAGGTCCTGGGTATGGCCTAGCTCCTTAGTGGCTCTCAAGAGGTTGTGCTCATGTGGACCCATTTGGCAGTTGGTTCTGCTAGGCCCTGAGTTCAACTTCCAGCACTGAAAAAATATTCATCCTGATGTGAGATGCCAAACCTTGCAGATGTTTTCCTATCCTATGCAAGTCCTGGGTCACAGATAGGATCTAGAAAGCATAGGCAACTCTATACCCATGGGAGTAGGTTGTCTTCCATGTGAGCACAGTTATATATGTCATCCTATACTCAATAAAATACACAATACATAGATGAATAAGACACAAAATAAAAAGATTAACTACACTGAAAACAAGGTACATACCACCCCTGTATGTAAATAAAGATCCTATGTTAAAAGAGTTGGGTTTGCCTAGTGCTGGGGCTTCAAATCAGGTCCAGTACCAGGCCTGACCTTCTAGTCTTCAAAGACGGTGAGCTTAACCTTCCCCCACAATGCAACAGAGTTACCCAAACCTGAGTTCAAATCCCAGCTCTCGCAGTAAAATGGCACAAATTCTGAGCTTGGGTTCTTCATTCATAGTTTTTTAATTTTTTTTTTTTTTTACTAGACCCAGGGCTTGAACTCAAGTAGTGGCAACTCTGCCTCAGCTCTGATCATCCTAGGCTGCAGCCTCTGGACCCACAGCCCGTCCTCGGACCCTAGGGCCCTGGGGCTTGGTGGAAAAAAAAAGAAGACGTGAGGGGAAATAAAGCTGTGGGAAGTTCCACCTGGCGCTTTTATGTTTATTTTCCTTCGCATGGTGACCATTCTGGGTCAGAACATGCCTGCCTGCAGATTGAAGATGACCTGGCATGGCTGAAGGCCTGCTGGTTTTCGGGGGAGCCACAGGCTAACCAGACAATGGAGGCCCTGAGGACGAATCCCAGTCAGCCCTGTTAAGATGAGGGAACGGCCGGAAATCCTGGGACATTCGTTTCCGGACCTAGAAAGAGTCGTGGAATGCAATCAATCTCATCCTTGAATGAGTAGTTCCTGCTTGATGTGAGTAGGAAAAGATAGGCCAGATTCATGGGGTATCGATTATTTTTAATGAAGAATTGATGAAGTATGACCATAATCATCACAGTCATGAAATGGAGTCATCGGGGAATATCCAAGAATTGGTAGTCACAAGGTAGATTTCATCACAGGTCGCCATCTCTCCTACACTATAAAAATATGTACTTATTTGCATACTAACTTGCACTTATAAATGCATGACTATTTCCCCCCCTCCGAATCACCTCCTCCTAGGGTTGTATCTCAGGTCCTGGGACTGGCCTACCTCCTTAGTGGCTCACAGGCTGGTGTGCTCACTTTCAACTGTTCACCAATTGGGCCTGCTAGGCCCTGAGTTTGAATCCCAGCACTGTCAAAAGATTATCCTGATGTGAGAAGCCCATCGATCCATCTGTTTTCCTGTCCTGAGAAAGACCTGGGTCTCACAGAGGCCGGAGATTACTACATAGGCAACCCTATACCCAAGGGAATGGGTTGCCATCCATGTCAGCACAGTTATATCTGTCAGCATAATCAATAAAATACACATTGTATCCATGAATAAGACACAAAATAAAGAGAAGGAGTACACTGAATGCAAGATGTCACCCATCCATGTATGATAATATAGATCCTGTATTTAAATTATGAATTCATGACTATATTGATCCCCGCTTCCAGTGCTCAGTCTCAGGACCTGGATACATCCTAGCTCTGTAGTGGCTGGTGTGCTCAAATTGACCCATTCACCAATTGGGCCTGCTAGGCCCTGAGTTCAAATCCCAGCACTGCCAAAAGCTTCGCCCTGATGTGAGAAGCCCATCAATCCCCCTGTTTTCCTGTCCTGTGAAAGTCCTGAGGCTCAGCGAGGATGGCAACTCTATAGCCATGGGAATAATTGTCATCCATGTCAGCACAGATATACCTGTCACCATACTCAATAAAATACACAATACATCCATGAATAACACTCAAAATAAAAAAAAAGATAACTACATTGAATGCAAGATGCATACCACACCTGTATGTAAATAGAGATCCTATGTGTTAATGAGGTGGGCTTGTTATTTTGTCCAGTGCTTGGGCTTCAAATCAAGCCCTGTACCAGGCCTGACATTCTAGTCTTCAAGGATGGTGAGCTTCCCCTTCTCCCACAGTGCAATGTGGTTCCCCAGACGTGAGTTCAAATCCCAGCTCTAGCAGTATAACAGTGTGAGTTCTTAGCTAGAGTGCTTCATTCATAATTTTTAAAAAAAATTTTTGCCAGACCCAGGACTGGAACTCAAGTCATGGCAACTCTGCCTCAGCTCCCATCATCCTAGGCTGCAGCCTCTGGAACCACAGACCTCGGACCCTAGGATCCCGGGTTTGCTGGAAAAAAAAAAGCTTCGAGGGGGAATAAAAGCAGTGGGAAGTTCCACCTGGCACTTTTACATTTATTTTCCTTGGCATGCTGACCATGCTGGGTTCAAACAAGGTGGCCTTCAGAGTGAAGGTGACCTGGTGTGGCTGATTGCCTGTATCAGAAGAATCAGAGGCCGACCCAGCAACGTAGGCCCCGAGTTAGATTCCCGGTCAGGCCCCATACATTGAGGGAATGGCAGGATCCTGAGATACTCATTTCCAGACCTAGGAAGAGTCATGGAACTCGATGGATCTCATCTTTGAATGAGTAGTTCCTGCTTGATTGGAGTAGGAAATGATAGGCAAGACTCATGGGGTATCAATTATTTTTTAATAAAGAGTTAATGAAACATGGTCATAATCATCACAGTCATGAAATGGAGGCACTGGGGAAGATCCAAGAATCGTTAGTCACAAGGTAGATTATATTCCATCACTTGTCGACATCTCTCCTACTGTATACAAATATGTACTTATTTACATATTACCTTCAGATTTTGAATGGATGACTATTGTGCTCCCCCATATCCCCCCCTTGCGGGGCTCAATCTCAGGTCCTGGGAACGACCTATCTCCTTAGTGGCTCACATGCTGGTGTGCTTACTTGGACCCATTCGCCTATTGGGGCTGCCATCCCCATGTCAGATCCCAGCACTCCCAAAAGATGAATTCTGATGTGAGAAGCCAATGGTTGCAACTGTTTCTCTGTCCTGTGAAAGTCCTGGGTCTCAGCTACGATGCAGTATGCTATATAGGCAACTCTATATTCATGGGAATCAGTTGCCATCCATGTCAGCACAGTTATGGCTGTCATCATATGTAATAAAATACAAAACGCATCCATGACTAAGACACACAATAAAAAGAATAATTACAGTGAATGCATGATGCATTCCTCATCTCTATGTAAAAAGAGATCCTCTGTGTAAAATAGGTGAGCATATGATTTTTGCCAGTGCTGGGGCTTCAGTTCAGGCCCTGGGACTAGGCCTGACCTTGTAGTTTCAAGGATGGTGAGCTTCACCTTCCCCCACAGTGCAACAAATTTACCCAGACCTGAGAAGGAATCTCAGAAGTGGCAGAAAAATGGTGAGAATTCTGAGCCAGGGTGTGTTATTATTATTATTATTGTTGTTGTTGTTGTTGTTGTTATTATTGCCAAGCATGGGATTTGAACTCAGTTCATGACAATTCTGCCTCAGCTTCGATCACCTCAGACTGGTGAGCTCCCATGGGCCCGTAGCCGATCCTGGGATCTTAGGCTCTGAAACTTTGCAGGAAAAAATGTCAGAAAAATGACAGGAAAAAATGACAGAAAAAATGTCACAGGATGGATTTTTTATATTTTCTTTTGCACGGTGACCACCCTGGGTCTGAATTACACGGCTGTAAAGGGTACTGCACCTTGCATTGGTGAAGGCTAATGGGCTATCAGGGAAGCCATAGGCCCATGCGGCAAAATAGGCCCTGAGCTTGAATCCTGGTCCTGACACCTACCAATGCGGGGAGATCCCAAGATACTTGTTCCTATGCATGGGAATAACAAGGAAATGTTAGCAAACTCATGATTGAATGAGAAGTTTCTTCATGTATTGGTCTAGTCCAAAATTAGATGCAATGATCCTAAGACGATGATTCATCTTAATGAATGGTTTATTAAGCATGAAAAGAATACTATTCCTTCAATGGTGGCATAATAAAAACCTAAGAGTTAGTAGGAACGTAGCTGATGTCATTGAATCCTAGGTAGATGTCTCTGGCACTCTGTACAAATATATATTTATTGGTGTTCTACCACCTGTCTATTCATGTATGGCTATTTTGTCCACCCCTGCAGCTCAATCTCAGGGTCTGGAATTTCCCTGACAGCTTCATTGGCTAGAGGTTGCTGTGTTGACACCCCCATTCAGGGTCTGAATTGGGTCTACCAGGCCCTGAGCTCAGATCCCAGCACTGCCAACAATTGGATTATGGAGTAAGAAGCTGAGTGTGATATCTGTTTTCCCTTTCTCTGCGAGTCCTGGGTGTCACACATGATGAAGAACACATCTACAAATCTAGATACTATGTGATGTGTTGTCATCAATATCATAAATGGAATGTGTGTCATCACAGTCAATAAAAAATCTCATATCTAAAATAAAGTTAGAACTCAAAAAATTAAATCCCCCAACAACAAATCCTCAAAGAAACAATTGCCTAATAAATAAGTGGGCAAAAGACTTACAGAATCTTCTCTGAAGAGGAAAGAAGGATGGCCAATAGATACATGAAGAAATGCTCAACCTCCCTAGCCATAGAAGAAATGCAAATCAAAACAACATTGAGATACCACCTCCCTCCAGTTAGAATGGCAAAAATCAAGAACTCTAACAACAACAGATGCTGGAAGGGATGTGGACAGAATGGAACCTTACTTCATTGTTGGTGGGAATGTAAACTTGTTCAACCACTTTGGAAAGCAGTATGGAGGTTCCTCAAAAGACTTCACATAGAGCTCCCCTATGACTCAGCAGTCCCACTTTTGGTATTTACCCAAATGTTTACAAACAAGACCACACTAAATCTACCAGCACGACTATGTTTATTGCACCATTATTTACCATAGCTAAGATCTGGAACCAACCCAGATGCCCCTCAGTAGATGAATGGATCAAGAAAATGTGGTATATATACACAATGGAATTCTATGCCTCTATCAGAATGAATGACATTGCCCCATTTATTAGAAATGGAAAATCTTGGGAAAACTTATATTAAGTGAAGTAAGCCAGGCCCAAAGTAACATAGGTCCCATAGTTTCCGTTATTTGCAATATCTAGTATATGTCTGAGTCAAGCAGAAAAGGTCAGTTAAGGTGAAGTTAGGGAAATGAACCCTAAGATATGTGCTCAAATGTTTTTTTTCTTTCTTGTGATTGTTTCTAACACATTTATAAGATTATTTCTTTGTTGCTTCAAATGACCCTACCCCACAGTATAACCACTGCTTTCACTGTATTTGATGTCGATATAATTTGTGGAGGGGAAGGAGAAAAACAATTCATTTAAATAGGGATACATGTGGACCCATTGCAACAATGAGATGTACAAGTCATTTTGTCGAAAACGAAGTTTACAACTTTGGTGCAGGGTGGCAGGGGGGAGTGGGGAGGATTGGGTGGGGGCGCAGGGGTGGATGGGAAGGGATGGGAAGGGGAAACAAAGGAGGAGGCTACAATGCTTGATAAGAAATGTACTCATTATCTTGCCCATGTAATTGTAACCCCTCTGTACAACATTTTCACAATTAAAAAAAGGAAAATAAGCCAGCCACTGGTGGCTCACGCCTATAATCCTAGCTACTCAGGAGGCTGAGATCTGAGGATCGAGGTTCAAAGCCAACCCGGGCAGGAGAGACCTTGAGACTCCTATCTCCAATAAACCACCAGAAAACCGGAAGTGGCGCTGTAGCTCAAGTGGTAGAGCACTCGCCTTGAGCTGAACAGCTGAGGGACAGCGCCCAGGCCCAGAGTTCAAGCCCCACGACCGACCAAAAAAAAAAAAAAAGGGAAAATAAATAAATAAAACAAAAATGCAATAAATAACCACAACAAACAGGACATGGACTGAACATTTATACATAAGTACAAATCATACCTTTACAATGTATATAAATAGAATGTTTCCAGGGCTCGAACTTGAATTCAGGCCTAGGGACCAGCCTTATTTTCTTGTCTTCAAGCATGGTGAGCTTCCCCTTCATCCACCGTGCTTCAGAGTTACCCAGGCCGTAAGTAAAAATTCAAAGATAGGATAAACAGTGTGAATTGCAAGCCAGGGAGCTTTTTTTTTTTTTTTTTTTTGCCAAGCACGGTCTTGAACTCAGGTCATGGCAACCGTGCCTCAGCTGTCATCACCATAGGCTGGGGTGCATCCGCTGAAAACACAGCCTATCCTGGGATCCTAGAACTTCAGGCCTTGTTCAGGGGGGGAAATGCACAGAAAAAAAGTGGCGGGATGGCTTATTTACATTTTCTTCCTTTGCACTATGGCCATCTGGGTCTGAGTGATCTGGCTCCAAAGGATACTTCACCTTGCATTGCTGAAGGCTTGCAGGCTACTGAAGAAGCCATAATCCCCAACAATGATTAGCCAGGCACCAGTGGCTCTCAGCAGTCCTCCTTGATACTTACAAGGCTGTGATAGGAGGATCATGGTCAAAGTCACCCTAAGCAGGAAAGTCCTTGAGACCCCTGTCCAACCTCAATGCCAACAAAGCAAAAGTAGAGCGGTGTGGCTCCAGTGGGAGAGGGCTAATCTTGATCAAGAACAGCTCATGGACTGTGCTCAGATCCTGAGTTCAAGTTCCAGGACTGGCAACAAACAGACATACACAACAATCTGTGCAGGCATCTGGTTAAAGCAGGTCTCCCTCTTGTCCCCAACTGGATTGGACAGAGTTTCCTGGTAAAGGGGCTGCTGTCATCTTGACTCTGTCCATTCTGTCTGCATCCCAGGATTCCAGGCACACCCCCATTCTTTCATGGTTCTTTTTGACCAATGGGATACAAGAATAGTGGCCACGCCCACATTCCATGCTTCCCAGTTACACCTGGATTCCCTCTGTTGGTTGACACCACTACCAGCAGTTGAGGAAGGTAGAGGTGGCTGAGTGGTGAGCAAGAGATTCCAGGTGACTTTGAGTTAGAGTAGGAAATGACGTCCTAGTCAGTGAGAAGATTTCCTAGAGCCTGGGAATGTGGCCTGCCCAACTTTCCCGTCCCAGGGCTCAGATGTCTGAAACAATGACTCAATGAGAGAACTGTGGGCAAGAAACTGCCGCAAGAACACCAGCAGTATCCTCCCAACAGACCCAAAACATTCAGGAAAACAAAGAAAATGAAAAAGCTAGGGATCCCCAAGACAAACATCTCTGGGGAGGCGGATTGAATGGAGAGTCTCGCCAAAGGTGATGATGACCATGGGCCTCCCTTGCTTTTGGACACAGTCACAGCCACCAGGGTCCAGAGTGTCAAGGGTCCCAATACCACCAAGGATCCACAGAGGTGTTACTGGCATGTGGTGCCCACCCTCCACCACAGAAAAGAAGAAACCAGGCACTCTGTGCCAAGATCCAACCACTGAAGCAGGGAAAGACAGACCCGCAGGAGCAATGGGTGTAAGAGAGGGTGAAGATAGCCCAGATACATGCAGCACCCAAAATGGAGGTAGAGATCCAAAAGGCACCCATACAGCGGTTGGTTTAAGCAGAAAGCGATTTACAATGTGCACTGGGCCAAGTGCAGCAGGCCACTGATGACAGAGAAAGGGAGAATGAAGCTCTCACCAGCTGTGTGCAAGCTACCGAGTGGTGTGTGGCAGAGCTGGACATAGCAGCTTCTGTGGTCACTGTTGCAAAGGAGGAGACCAAAATGTTCTTCGAACAGCTGAATGATGTGACCCTTCAGCTCTAGGAAAAGACCAGAAACTTTGATGACCTGGAGCAAGTGAACACAGAGTTGCAGGAGAAGCTGGAAGTGCTGTAGATACAGAGGAGCAACATGAAGAAGAGAATATGCAAGTTCCAACAAGCGCTGGAGGGGGCGTGAGGTACTGAAGATGGAGTTGAATATCCTGGAGGAACAACTTCACATCCAGGTCCAGGAAAACCAGTCTCCGTCTTCAGAACATGGAGGGGCAGGAGCAACTGCAGAAACTGGAGGAGAAAGCCTAGGATCAGCAGGAGATCACTGAGACCCCACGATGTGCATGTGTGTGGGATGGACAACCTGAGGAAAAGCTGGCCCTGCTGTGGGATGCTCTCCACAGGGTGAGCAGTGAGAAGGAGGAGCTCGCTAGCATCCTGGACATCGAGCAGCAGATGAAGAAACATCTGCGGGAACAGTAGGACTGCTCAGAGAAGAAGATAGAGAAATGGATAGTGGTGGCTGAGAGAGAGAGAGCCAAGCAGCTTAGGAGCAGCAGGAGCAGTCCCTGGGCCAGTGTAGGAGTTCAGAACCTCCTGTGAATGGCACATCTCTTCCAATGATCGGCTGTGCTCTGAGAAGGAGGCCCTGCAGCAGCACTTAGAGAGGCAGAACCAGCTGCTGGAGCAGCTGAAGAAAGTGCAGGGCTCAACAAACTGGAGGGACCATGTGATGTCCCCGAAGTGGCAGGATACTCTCAAGTGCCTGGAAGCCACCAGATCACAGGAGGAGTGCCTGCGGGCCAAGCTGAGCTTCCTGGCTTTCCCTGGGGAAGGGGAAGGCATGAGCCCTGGAGAAGCAAAAGGTAAGGTGACGAATCCCCCCACCCTCGTGTGACCATCACACAGGATGGAGATGTTCTCCAGACCAAGAGTGACATGGCTCTGAGAGTGCTCTTGGACGATGAAATCCACAGGGGGAAACTCCTGACCCAAGAATGGTGGGCCAACTACAGGCACCCCCTGGCCAACCCAGCAGCTCAGTGCCAGACTGAGCTGGAGCCACATGCCCTCAACCCCATGAGCTGCCACCACAGCATGCGTGGGGACGGGAAGCGGGACACAGGCATCTGAGAAGAAAATCTGCTTCATCCATGACCTGCCTGATGAGGTGGACTTCCAGAGTCCAGCAGGTGAGCACCACCATTGATGCAGCCAGGTGTTGGCACACATCCAAACTATCAAGGAGTCCCTCATGGTGTGTAAAGAGCAGATGTTGGTCCTGAATGAGCTGTGTTGGGACAAAGCACAGTGCATGCACTGGCTGTACCAGGAGAAGATCGAGAAGAGGAGAGTGCTGCGAAACTGCTTTCACTCCTCGCCAGGGAAGGCACAGACAGCAGTTTCCAGATGCCAGCACATGCTGAGACTCCCATCCCCCTCCCCAACACTGCTTCAGAAGCAACTTGAAGACAGCATGGAAACTGCCAGAGGAGAGGTCAGGGTTCCCGACCCCATAGTGGACTCCCCCAAGGAGCAGGTCCTGCCCCAGATGCCCCACATCCAGATCTACCCACAGCTCCCAGGCTCAGGGGAGAAGTGCTTTCTCACTTTCTCCTGTAGACTGATGCAGATGATGACTCTCTATGTGACATACTGACTCTCAAAAGCCTTGGCAGCCACCAGAAGTAGGTGGCCAAGTATCTTTCTCTCAGGACTCCATCTGTCGGGCAACGGGAAGGTTAAACTGGGGGTAGGGTAGGGCAGAGGCTGAAGGGAGTTGGCCCAAACTTAAGGGACATCTAATCGCCCATTGATGGCCCATTGGTGGCTTCAGGCATGCTGGGTGAACACTCTACCACTGAGCCACATTCTCAGCTAGGATGATTTTTCCCCCTCTCAAACCCATATGGCCATTCCTCAGATAAATAGGAAGTAGGGGCTAGGATGAATATGAAGCACAAGTCTGGTTCCCCCCAAAATATTCCCCCGCCCCCTCTTCCCACACCCTGAGTTGAAGTTTCTCTTCTACCATTGAGTAATGAGAGAGGGAGAGGGGAGTCCCAAGAGAGTACCAACAACAGTGGCCCCCTGAGTCCCACATCCTTCCCCACACAAGTGGTCCTCCAGATTGTGATCTTACCTGACTCAATGTAAAGTCTAAACTGTCTCCCCACCACTGCAAGGCTCAGGAAGAAATAAAAGTCAACCCAGGCCTCAGCCCACACCCAAAGTGGAAGCTCCTAGTCCCAGACCTACTTCCACCTCTGACTGCCTCTAGTTAGGCCAGACCCACCATTCACCACTATTTTGGTGGTGATGACCTCATGGATGGATTCCAGGAAGAAGGTCTATGGCAAAGAGCAGAAGCAGCAGGGTGAGCAGAGAAGGATGTGGGGTGATTGCTCTGGGATCTTCCTTGGAGCCCTCCCGTCCAGCCAGACCCATGCTGACCCAAAGCACGGACAAGGCCAGGGGGTGAGACGTTATGGAGGAGCAAAGGACTAAAGGAGGTACTGCTTTGTCTTGGAGGACTTGATTAATTTCAATTATAATTAATTCCAATTATATTTGACCCATGCCAATCCCAAAGACAGCATGCAATGCCTCTCCATGTTGTTGTTGGCCATGAGCGCTGTCCCTGAGCTCTTTTTCTCTAGGCTGGCACTCTACCACTTGAGTCACAATGCCACTTTTGTTTTTTGATGGTTCATCGATAAGAGTCTCATACACTGTCCTGCCCAGACTGGCTTGGCACCGTGATCCTCCAGATCTTAGCTTCCTGAGTAGCTAGGATGACAGGCATGAGCCACCAGTGCCCAGTATGTGATGCCTTTTGAAGGCATCTTGGCGAGTCTGTAAAGAGCCCCAAAGGGCCTGGATAGACCATGACCCAATCAAGGAGCTGGGATGGATGAAGGTTGACTTTCTAGCCATTCTGTTCCCCCAAAATTGAAGATGTCAAGTGATGTTGTATGCACCAAACACCTGGGCCAGCAGCCACCAGGCTTAGTGGGGGAAAAAGTAGAGAATACCCAAAGACTGCAGTGTAGAAATCTCTGATTTTGCATTCATGTGGTGTGTGTGTTTGTGTGTGTGTGTGTGTGTGTGTGTGTGTGTGTGTGTGTGAACTCAGGGCCTAGGCTCTATCCCTGAGTTTTCTTGGTCAAAACTAGTGCTGTGCCACTTGAGCCACAGCCCCACTTGCTTTTCCATGGTTAATTGTAGGTAAGAGTCTCAAGGACTTTCCTCTCCAGGGTGGCTTGAATCATGATGGGAGCCCCAGGGAAGCAAGTGTAAACACAACTCGCAAGTACAATCCCTATTGTGGGCCACTCCTGCCCCCTGGTGGCCACATGCGGAACATGCGGTCTCATGCCATTATCCTCTAGAGTTCAATGTGGGCAAGTTACTAGGGCCAAGCTGACTTTTGCTCACCCTGATTCCTGATGCCAGAGCAGGTCTGTTCCACCCTAGGCCAAGAGAGCTCCAGGCGGCCCAGCTTTCCAGGGACACAGGGAAGGGAGAGGTCAGCTCCAGGCTGAGCTAAGAGCCTTTGCCCACGGATACCCCAACTTGGCTGTACTTATCACCATAAGACCTGTCAAAGAACAACACCAAAAAACAAAATTGGAGCTGTGCCTCCAAGTGGTAGAGCTCTAGCATTGAACCAAAGAGCTCAGGGACAGGGCCCCCAAGCTTTGAGTTCAAGACTCCCAGCTGACTTCCCCATAAAACACAGCTTGTCTAAATGTGAACTAGTAGGATTTGTGAAGTGTTTCTGAAGAATGGTGATACTGAAGAAAGCACCCTAATTCTAATGACAGCTGAACTTGTGACATACAGCTATGTGCTGCATCCTTCACAGGGTGCTATTTACTGGGTCCTTCCCTCATGGGAGTTATATGCTGAGTCCTCAAAAAGGTGCTGTTTGCTGAGTCATCCCAAAGGGTGCTATGTGCTGAGTCCCTGAGAAGAGTGGGCCATCCTGGGATTTTTAAAGGGGGCTTTGTGCTGAGTCCATTACACAAAGTATTGTATGCTGAGTCCTTCAAGAGTTGTGGTGTGGAATGCATCCTAAAAGGTCCTGCTATGTGTGAGCCATTGAGAAGAAAGGGATGGGGTGTATTTTGAGTGCTGTGTGCCAAGTCCTTTACATAGGGTGCTCTGTACTGTCCTTCAAATGGTGCTGTGTGCTGAGAGCTTCCACAGTGTGGTATGTGCTGAGTCCTTCAAAATTGTTCTGTGTGCTGAGTTTATCTAAGGAAGCTGTGTGTTTTACACAGCGTGCTTCAACACAGATTGTGATGAGTCCCTGGGAAAGAGTGCTATGTGCTGAGTGTTTCAAAGCGTGCCATTCACTGAGTCCTTTACACTGTGGGCTATAGACTCCCTCCTTCAAATGGTGCTGGGTAGAGTACTCAGCATACTTCATGCTGAGTCCTTCAAAGGGAGCTGTGTGCTGAGTCATTTACACAGGGGGCTTTGTGCTGATTTTGGAAGTGTGCTGTGTGCTGAGTCATCCCAAAGGGTGCTATGTTCTGAGTCCTTGAGAGGTGGTTATCTCCAACAATCACACAGACACAAACACAAGCACACATACACACAGGAGTGTCACCATGCACCTACTTAGTGTGTGGAGTGGAGGGGGATGGAGGAGAGTCTCCTCCAGCGGTGGGGCTGAGGGGAGATTCGATCCCCTGGGCCGATACTGGGGGTGGGGGGTAGTGCTGAGCTGAGGTAAGGCTGCAATTGCCATGGTCTAGAAGCCTCAGGGCCCAGTCAGGGCTGCAATTGTGGCCAGGGGTGGGGGCGGGGCCCAGGGGAGGAGGGGGCGGGGCCCAGGAGCACACTTTGGTGGCAGCAATGGCCACGAGCCCAAGGGGCCAGGGGTGTCTGTGCAGCAGGGGTGGGTGGCCCAGGAGAGGAGTGTGGGGCCCAGCGAGAGCTGGGAGAAGAGCGAGCACCCGTGGAAATGGCTTCAGTAGCTGGCGGCTGCTCCAATCATAGTGTGGGTCCTGGCCGGGAGCGCAGAGCATGCGGAGCCTGCATGGCAGGCACATTACCACATGCAGCCCCTCGGAAGCACCCAGCCATGGTGGCCCTGAGTCTGAGGACCCAGTGCAGGAAGCAGGGCAGAGGCAGTGGCTACTGAGGCTGAGGTGGTGGCTGAGGAGGAGCAGAGGCTGTGCGGAGCTCCACCACGCGCCCGGGCTGCGTTTCAAACATGGCACTGCTGGCTGGGACCCCCGGAGTCTCTAGCAGTCACCTGGCGGGGATGTTGCACCCCTGGCCTGCTTGTGACCCTGACTTGGTTCTGGCCCTCGGTCCTCAGACTCCCGGTGGCGCGCACCCGGAGTGAGTCGCAGCATACAGCTTCTCCCAGCAGCACACGTGAGTGGCCGACCTGAGCTCCCACACCCCACAACCCCCCCTGTAAACCCTGTCCCCCACGCTACCCTTCCTCCCCACCCTCGTGAACCCGGACCCTTGCCTCTTGCCTCCCCCTCCTTTCCTGCCTGCGCCTCCCCCGTGCCCCACAGTCTGTCCTGGCTCTGCCACAAATGCACCCCAGGGGTAGGGGGTGGAGGTGGGTGTCCACCTGGGAATCTCACCCTCATCCCTAGTGGCCAGTGTTCCAGGAAAAGGGGAGCTGCAGGGACGGAGTGGTGGGGGCACCACAGAGCCCCTGGCCTTTGCAGTGGGAGCCACACAGCTGTGCTTCTGCACCCTTCCTCTCCCTGGTGGGAACCTGGTGGCTTTAGTCAGAGGTGGGGAGCTGCACCTCCACACTTGCCTTCTCGATTCTTTTCCCTTTTGCTGGGCAGGGGGTGTTGGATGCAGAAGATAGACCCCGTTGTTGTGTGAGCCCTTGTCTTCTGTGCTCAGTCAGTCTTTCACATGAGGACATTTCCAGAAGAGCCCACTAGAGAGGTGAGGGCACTGGGGTCAGATAGAAGGTGGGTATTTGGGAGAAACACACACCCCCTCTGACACACATACAACCGGCCTGTACCCCCAACCCCAGCTGTCAACAGTTCTGACTGGGTGATCACATTTTCCATTTCTGCCAGCTTCTGCTAGTGCTCCCAGTCCATCTGGTCTCCTTGTCCTCCCCAAGAATTTGCCAAGTTGTCCAGAAGTATGTAGGAGGGAAGTAGGGAGTCCAACCATGTATATAGCCTTTAGGACCCCATCAAAGTCCCCAACAACACCCCCACCCCAGGTCAGACACCTTTCTGGAGGCACCTGCTTTGTTTTCTGTCCAGGCACTGAGAAGCCACGTGTCTCAGGAATCCTTCACCCAGCACTCTGGCCTAGGGTTTTGGTGAATGGGGAGTCAAGGCTGGTTGTTCCCAATGGGAAGGGTCTGGCCCTGGAGAAAGGGAGAATCAGGGTGGTTCTGCATTATTAGAGCATTGTTCCCCTTGGGTGAGATCCCCTGGTTCTGACAAGGGAACCCCTGTTTCCAGCTAGTACATTGCCCAGATGAGAAACCAACAAACTCAGGAGAGACACTGCTCTGAATCTGTGTGTGTGTGTGTGTGTGTGTGTGTGTATGAGAGAGAGAGAGAGAGAGAGAAAGAGAGAGAGAGATCATCTTTCTCATTGTACAGTCACCATGTCTAAAAAGAGCAAAAGCATTTTATTTGTGTGTATGTGTGTATTTGTTATTCTTTTTCAATTAATGCCCAGTATGAGCCCAGCCATAATTTTTGTTTTCTCTTTCACCGTTTCATGGCTCCTTTAGGGAAGGTTTCAGTAGATGTTGCTTTCCACCTCTTTCTTCCCCTTTCCTGCAGCCCACAGTAGCTGCTGGACCTGCGTGGGTCTCCCCTAGGAGGCCTGTGTGAACCACAGACCAGAGTGGACACCTGCTCTTCTGTCTTCAGCCAGAAGGCTCATGAGGCTACTGTGACCACAGCCGCACTCTTCCAGCCAGACAGTCTGCTCTAGTGTGTATAGTTGGAGCTAATTCAAGGTTGGGAATGAGTCTGCCAAACATAAATAGAGAATGAGATGGAAGGTAGTAGGGCAGGGGCTGTGAATCTAGGAGTGTCTGGGAAGTGACGAAAGGTGTGACATAGCAGATGGTTCATCACGACTGAGGATGAGAGGGGAATCTTACCCAGGGTATTGAGGGTGTAAGTGGGCATCTGGGCAGTGAGCTCCAGCCCCCCAATGTTGGCGTGGATTCCCTCTAGGGGCAGTGAACTGGTGGGTAGTCCTTCCTGGAGTCCTGCAGACTCCAAGCTGTGTCCCTCCTGGGCTGTTTCCAGCTGGGCAATGGTAGGCAAGTGTGTTCCCCCTGCTGGAGCCTACTTGGGATCAGGACATGGCAGTTAGCTAGGGCTCTCTGAATGCCATTTTCTGTAACCTGCTGTAGGCTGTCTGGAAGGAAAAGGGGACCACTGACTTTGGAACCCTTTAAGTTTGATTGGGACAAGTTGAAATGCCAGCTTTTCCAGGGTTTTTTCCTTGAAGCTGGCAATTTCTACTAATGCTTGGGATACTGGGTCAAATGAGATGGACCATTTCAGCCACCAAACAATGACATTCAAGCAGCACAAGCAGAGTTCCTGAGCCAAATGGTCTCCTGCTATGAACGATGTGCCTTGACTGCCTTTCTCCGGCAGCTGCCGATTCTCCTCCGGCTCTCTCTAGGGTGATCACTACAGTCGAGAATGTTGTAGGGAGCAGAGATTGTGACCTTGCCATCTGCAGCCTGATCGCTGTGAGCAGAGACAATTCCCAGGACCTGTACTGGAATCTGGGAGATTCAGAGACCCAGGATGCCTCAAGGATCCTTTTCTGCAACATGAAAATTAGGGGCCGGATATGGTGGACCAACCTGTCTGGCGCTAGGAGTGCAGAGGAGGCCCCTTGAGCCAGGCTTTCGCCTCACCACAACCTTGTTCACAGCTGAGTGGGGAATTGAGTGCCATACAGCTGCTCAGTGGCTGGACAGAGATCTTTGAGAAGATAGGCATCCCAGAGGCCCCAGAATACAGTGAGTACATCATGGCTCATGTCCTTGGAACCAAAACAGTTAAGTGCGGTGGCACCAGGAGGGTGGGAAGAGGGAGGAGGGAGAACTGTGGGAGAGCTGCATCAGGCTTTACCCCCACCCAGAATGCTTACCTGAGTTGGATGGGACTTTTCTGTAGTATTGTCATAGACAGATGCTCATCTATTTGTCTAACAAAATGGTACAGTGTGTGCCAGTTCCTGGGGGGGAGAGAATGGGGGTTATACATGATGAAAGGTTCCAGTGCTGGTTCCACAGCACATGAAGAAATCTTGGTTTGAGCTGGATGCTGTTGCCTCACACCTATCATCCTAGCTACTGAGGAGGCTGAGATAGGAGGATTGAGGCTTAACTCCCTGGCAGAAAAGCCTGTAAGACTCTTATCTCCAACTGACTACCAAAAAGAAAATGCCAGAAATGGATGAGTAGCTCAAGCTGTAGACTGTTGGCCTTGAGTAAAAAGGCTCAGAGACAGCACCCAGGCTCTGAGTTCATGCCCAGGAGTGACACAAAGAAAGGAAAGAGAAAGAGAGGAGGGAAGGATAGAGGGAGAAAAGGAGGAAAGGAAGGAAGAAGGGAGCATGCAAGCCTTGGTTTGGAGTCCCTGGATCAAGGGAGCCAACCATTCACAATCTCTTTGGGGACAGTTTCAGAGCATAAAGCTGGTGCTTAGGACCAAGTCACTGACCCATTCATGACATCAGCAACTTCATGACATCCAAATCTGAGTGGTTGCTGACTGCAGAGGGAAACAGCCTCGGGTAGACCTTAGGGCTCAGGGTGGGTCACAGAATTTCAATCTCCCCTGGCTCAAGGAGTTTATTTTCTGGTGAGATAAGAAGAAAATGTCCAAGGGCAAGGGAGGTATAGTGTGAGGGAATGGCAAGACGGGGAGGGGGCGATTGGGGGGGTGGCAAGGGATAAGCAGGAAGATGAAGAGGGAGGACAATCCCAGATCCAGTGTCTCAGGCCATTGGAGCCATGACCTCAACTGACAACCTAGACCATCAGTGATAGAATCTTCAACCCAGCCACATGGCTATTAAAAGTCCTGGCACTCTGGGTTCACTGTTGACAACCTGGCTGTCATCCACTGTAGGATGCCTGTGCAGTACATCCTTGGGGACTGGGACTTTTGCTGGTTCAATCTGAAGATGACACCCCCAGTGTTCATTCCTCAACCAGAGACAGAGGTAAGCATGCCACTGGAACAGGACACCCAAGGAATGAGGGCGAGAGTCAGAGCCGTGTTGCCCCCAGACTTCATGTAGGGGACTCTAGGGCCCCGTGACTGCCAACCTCAGAGGTAGAGGTGGGTCTCTTTGCTGGCTCAGCCTTTAGTCTAGATGGCAGAAGTGGGAGGGTCCGACTGAAGGTCAAGGCTAGTGGGAAAACAGGAGGCACTGAGCTGGGAGCAGGGTTGTTTTTTGAGGATACTCACTGAAAGATTAAAAATTGACCATTACCATTACTAACTTGCTAACTGCTGATTCTGCTTCTGTAAACTTGCTTACCCTAGCATTGACCCTTCCCTTCCCAAAAATGAGTTAAGAAGTTTCAGAGACCAGATGCCGGCCCCAGGACAAGGTCAGTGGTCGCAGATTAAAAACAACAGACAGTACTTGTTCCTAAGTTCCCATTTAGAAATTCCCCAGACAAGACCTTGAGATAATGACCACCTGGCAAGACCACAAGCTAAGCCAAATGTCAACCAATCATAGGCCTGTAACCATGTAAACCCCCCTTAAAACAACCATGGGCCAGTCATTTTACAAAGAGTGTTACAAAATTTCCCGCGTGGCAAAGTTATTTTTGGTGTATATGGTGACCTTTAAATGGACCAATCATGGGATGCTTTGTGTTATGCGTTAATCTTGTGGTTTTTGCCTTTAAAAAAGGCTTGTAACCATTGCTCGGGCTCCCTGTCTGCTCAGGACAGAGAGTCCATTTGCGCAAACGTCAAATAAACTCCTCTTGCTTATTGCATCTCCCGGCCTGGAGTCTGAGTTTTCTGGGGCGCCCTCCCATTGACGAAAGCATCCTAGGGGACTAGGGTCTTTGACTCACAACCCAAGAACATTCCTGAGATGGATCAGCCCTTTTCTCCTCCCTGAGAGAGAGGGGCCTAGAGCCCTCCAGTCTGCATCCCTTGGCTGAGAAATTCATTCATTCCCATAACCTTTGTTTGGATAACTAGATCTCACCTGACTGCCCAGTGTCAAGGTAGGACAGTGAGAGATCTTGAGTCCTTGATGAGGTCATGGGATCCTCAGTATGAGATTGTACTTGAATGTCCTGACTTGGTGCATGGTCAGTCCCATCTCAGCCTGCCATGATCTAGGACATAGAATCTAGAGAATCAGAGAAGGTTGGGGTCTATTCTGTGAGTCTTAAGTATTATGTGTGAGCTTTGAGTTCCCGAGTGCTCACCTGATTCCTTTTTTTGGGTGGCTCTATGCTAGAAAAAGCTAAAAACTAGGGCCTGGGTCCCATCCCTTGTTTCATGCTCAAAGCTAGCACTCTACCATTTGAGCCACAGCTCCACTTGCAAGGTTTTGGGGTGGTTAATTGGAGATAAGAGTTCTGAATGACTTTGCTGCCAAGGGTTGCATCCAGCTTCAGTCCTCAGATCTCAGTCTCCTGAGGGGATAGGATGACAGGCATAGAAAAGCATCTTTGGCCAGATGCCAGTGGCTCATGGCTGTCATCCTAAGTACTCAGGAGCTGAATCTTAGGATCACGGGTAAAAGCCACCTTGGGCAGGTAAGACCCTCAGACTCTTCTCTCCAATGAAGCACCGGAAAATTGGAAGTGGTGCTCTGGCTCAAGTAGTAGAGTGCTGGACTTGAGCTGAAGAGCTCAGGGATAACACCCAGGCCCAGAGTTCAAGCCCCACAACCAACAAAAAGAAAGAAAGTAAAACATCTTAGCCTGCAAAGGACGGTGGAGGTGTGTTTGTGTGTATGTGTGTGTGGGTGGGTGATGGTGGTGGTAGACATTTAGCGCCCTGCTCAGTCATCATTTTAGATGGATTGTCCCAAACTCTTATTTCACGGCAGCCGATTCTTTACCACAGGTGAAGCTCTGGGTTGGATGTCGACCATTGGACCTCAGTCTCCTCATGGGACAGTTGTGAGTAAATAAGGGACTAATACAGAGTGTTCTCTGGAGCAGGGCCAGGCACAGAGGGAGCAGGTTTCAGATACAGTTCTCAACAATTCTGTGAGCATGAGTAATGGAGAAGCCAGGTGACCTACTCATGACCTCTAGCTGACAGGAATCTTGGCCTGATTTCTCTGCCATGCTTCCTAGGACAGTGGGTGTTATTCAGTCCACTTCTTGTGGTGGGAAGTCCACTTCTTGTCATTTGTGGGGATTGAATTCTGGGCCTGAATGCTATCCCTGAGCTCTTTAGAACAAGGCTAGTACTCTACCCCCTGTGCCACAGCATCACTTCCAGTTTTCTGTTGGTTCTTTGAGGATAAGAGTCTCACAGACATTCCTCCTGAGCCAGCTATGAACCACGATCTTCACATCTCAGCCTCCTGTGTAGGTAGGATTATATGTCTGAGCCACTGGGACCTGGCTTAAGTGTAATTCTGGCCCTCTGTCTCTCTCTCTCTCCCTTTCTGTCTCTATCTCTGTCTCTCTGTCTCTCTCTCTCTCCCTCTCTCTTTCTCTCAGGAATTGGTAGAATGAGTGCTGGAGGAGGTGGCCCATCATCCCCATGTGGCTGGAACCCAAGGTAGCGTTCTCATTCTGGAGGTAGACTGTGGGTCAGGAGCTGTTTTGCTCAGCCAGTTGAACCAGCTTCATGAGGTAAGCCCCTCTGTGCTCTGGCTAGACCATAATGGTTATTCATTGTCCATCCCATGAGACCCTCCCCACATCCCTCTGCTACACTGTTGAAGGAAAGTGGATGAGAAGGTGTCACCTTGTCCCCCTGCCCAGCACAATCCAGGGCCTCTGACCCATACCCCAACCTATCTGAGAAGACCCTGGCTATAAGACAATATAAACACTCCAAGTGTACTACCCTTTGCTGGGGAGTGTCATTTCGGTTAGGGGGTCGGGGTTCAGAGGAAAGACCCCAGACCTGACACCTCCCATTGGACATTTGTTCTTGTGACAGTGCCAAGTCATTGCTGTGGATAAGGACGAAGCCTCCATCAGACTGACCCAGAACAATGCTCAAAGATAGGTAGGCTGTTGAAGTATCAAACACACTCATGTCTGCGTCCTACTCCCAAGGAGGTGTAGTGTGGGTGGCCTGGCCCTGGGCCTAAGGGATTATAAATGGATGGTGGCGGCCAGGAGATCATGGCGCCCACCCATCATCCTGGCTCTCTGGGAGGCTGAGGTCTGATGGTTATGACTCAGAGCAACGGGGCAGGAAAGTCCGTGAGAATCTTATCTCCCATAAACCACCTCCCTCCCCAAAACCACACACAAAAAAGCCAGATGTGGTGCTGTGGCTCAACTGGTAGAGCCTCAGCCTTGAACAAAACAATCTCAGGGATAACACCCAGGGCCTGAATCCAAGCCCTAGGACAAACACAATCATGAAATAAATGATCAGTGTACACCTTTTATCTAACTACCAAGAAAGATGTATTTAGTTTTCTCACTGGTACATGTAGCCAAAGGTAAGGGGCTCCCTTTCATGTTCCCCTAACCCTCTCCTTCTCTCCTTTATCTGTCCAGGCTTAGGTTGCAGGACAGAATTCGGATCATCCCCTGAAAGTGACCTTAGATACCCTCCCTCATCCACCTCCCTTGGGGTCAGGATCCTGGATGCTCTCCCTGCTGGGAGGATGAAGCACCACAGAGATGAGGGTAGGTATCCCCAACACTCACACACATACACACACACAAACACACAAACACCCCTAAGCCAACTCAGACTAGCCTTTTCCATAGACACTTTATCTCCTTGGATTAACTGACCTAGGAGAGGAATTTGATCACCTGTAACTGATAATTTTATCTTGGGCTTGCTAGTTGACAGGAGATAAACAGGAGCAAACAAAACCAAAAAGCCTTTGGTCCTGGTCACCTGGGGTTCAGGCTCATGCCTGTCATCCTGGCTACTCCAGAGGCTGATATCTGAGGATCACAGTTTGAAGCCAGCCATAAGCTGGAAAGCCCGTGAAACTCTACTCTCCATGGAACCACTAAAAAGCCAGAAGTGGAGCTGTGTCTCAAGTGGTAGATCACCAGCCTTGAGCAATAAAACTCAGAGAAACAGCTCCCAGATCCTCAGTTCAAGCCCACAGAAAGAAATGGCCCTGTCTTGTTGCCCACAGATTGCCCAGGCCTCCAGCTCTCTCTCTCGGAGTGTGATACAACACCTGCCCCTGGGTGGTGAATCAGGGCCTTCTGAAATCCGGTGGTGGAATCCAGCCCTTCCCCTTCATGCATTCTCAACCCACACTGGCTGGAAGGTAGAGCCTGACAAGGCTGGCAGCCTGCACAGCGGAGAGGCTCCAGCTTTTCCAAGGTGATTGGAAAGGGTTTCTTGGAGACAGCATTTGAAAAGGGGTTCTTGCTTAACAAGGAGGCTCTGAAGGAAGCACAGAGAGCAAAGGTGCTGCAGATGATGGGCAACATAGCAGAGCGTGTTCATTTCCAGCCAGGGCTGCTGGTGAGAGACTTGGTATAGATGTGCCAGACTGTCCCAAGACAGGCCTGAGGGGTCACAGAAGAACAGCTATCTAGGGCTGGGATTTTGTCTTAGAGGTAGAGGGCTCACCTAGTACACAGGAAAGCATAGGTTCAATTCCTAGGCCCTGCATACACAGAAAAATCTGGAAGTGTCACCTTGGCTCAGGTGAAAGAGCACTGCCCTGGAGACAAAGAAAGTCAGCCACAGAGCCGGAGCCCTGAGGTCAGGCCCCAGGGCTGTCACCATAAAACAGTTCTCCCAGTGACTTTGAGACAGTTGGATGGTTATGCCCTGAAGCTCTCAGTAGATCCATCCATGCTTTGTGTCTCCTTGACAGAGGGCTGCTGGACACTCCTTCTGCCCTGGACACCCCTGTGCCCGGTTATCAGCAACCCTCCCAACGTCTTCCACCGGGACTTGGAGCAGCTGGCCCCAGAAGTCCTCAGGTATTGGTTGGGTGGGGCAGGGAAACATAGAGCAGGCCCCAGAACTCCTCGTGGGTCTGATCTGCCCTGGAAGACCAGACAATCCAGAGGAGGCAGATGGGAGGATAGAGGGGGTTAGTGATGTGGAGGGGGCCCTTTAATCCCCATGGCCCCACCCAGATTCTAGCCTCCCTTTGCTGTCCCTGAGGGAGGTAGTGGGGTATCTAGGTGGTAGCATCTTGAGAAGGGCTAGGTGGAAATTCTGAAGGACTAGACACCTTAAGCCATGAGCCGGTGGCTCATGCCTGTCATCCCACACCTGTCATCCTGGCCACTCAAGAGGCTGAGATCCAGAGGATCTCATTTCCGACCCCAGGCAGGAAAGTCCCTCCAGAGCCTCATCTCCAATCTCCAAACTGAAGTGACACTGTGGCTCAAGTGGTAGAGCGCTGGCTTTGAGGAAAATTAGACATCAGGGGCAGTACCCAAGCCCTGAGTTCAAGCCCCTCAACCAAAAAACAAGAACAAAAACAAAAAACCAAACAAGAAAGAAAGACACCCCTTCCTTGCTTGCAAGAGATAGTAAAGTAGTAGGGTTGCTGTGGTTGTGAGACTAGATGCTGGCCTCACTGTACGGACATTTCTAATAACTCCCCAGGTTTACCCCAGTGTGAAGCCATAGCAGGGTGGGTGGTGCCTTACCAAGAACTCCAGAGGTCGTGGCCTGTGGCAGGCAGGGAGTGGGTCAATGGGAGCAGAGGTGGGATGGTAGTGTCAATTATATGCTCTCCATCCATGGAAGAATGGTTTTGGATGCTGGTGACCAAGTCTGAAGTGTAGGGTTACATTTGGTTTGTGTCTTGATGAGTTGGGTTTTCCCTTGGTATAAGCAGGTGGCTGCATGAGGAGGCTACAATGCTTGATGAGAAATGTACTCCTTATCTTGCCCATGTAATTGTAACCCCTCTGTACAGTATTTTCACAATAAAAAAAGAAAGAAAGAAAAGAGCTGAAGAAAAAAAAAGGTGGGTGTATCCTGGCCCTGCCAGTGGCTCATAACTGTCATCCTAGCTACTCAGGAGGCTGAGATCTGAGGATCACTGTTCAAAGCCAGCTAGTGCAGGAACATCTGTGAGACTTTACCTCCAATGAACCACCAGAAAATTGGATGTGGTGCTCTGGCTCCAGTAGTCGTGCGCACACTTTCATCTAAAGAGCTGAAGGCCTGCTGGCAGGCTCAAAGTTCAAACCCCATAACCTAAAATCACACAAAAGGTAGCTGAATTTTCTGCATAACAGTGTGTACAGTAGAAATGCCATGATGTGTTGTGAACCATTCCAGACATGTGAGAGGCTCTGAGTTTTGCCTGCAGTTGGTCTGATGATGGTAGTGCCATCATCTCTGGGGTGGAATATTCAGGGTGCTCAGGGACTGCTGAGGCTTTGGGCTACCACTGTGTGTGTCTGTGTGTTTGTGTGTCTTTTGTCTGTGTGTGTCTGTGTCTGAGTTTGGATGTAGAAGACCTGGGTCTTGAATTCAGGGTCTAGTTGAAGTTCCTATGCTTCTATGCTCAAAGCTAGTGCTCTAACACTTAAGCTGCAGCTCCGTTTCTGGCTATTCGGTGGTTCATTGGAGATAAAAGCCTCACAGACATTTCTGTGCTGGCTGGCTTTGACCCTCAGCCTCCTGAGTAGCTAGGATGAAAGGTGTGAGACACCAGTGCCATATTTGTGTGTGTGTGTGTTTCCCTCATCTTTCTCTGTCCTCTTCATGGGTGCCTATCTGCCTCTTTCTGACCTTGGATGGTGCCCCTCTTCCACACCGTCCTTGCCTTTAGCCTCCTATCAGGGTCTACAATGAGTCCTAAATGGCCAGATACATGAGTTCAAGCTTTTCTTTGGGTCCCAAGTCCAGCTGTCCAAATTTTGGCCTCCTGCAGGGGATTCTGGGTCAGCAAGGACAGCTGCAATAGAGTCTTGCCTGTCTCTGGGTGGGGAACTCAGACATGGGATGTCCTGCCCTTTTCCTCAGCTAGACCTCTGGCTGCATGTCCCTCAGCAGGCTGGCAGTGGAGTGGGGGAAGGGGATTGCCGGTGGCTCTGTCCAACTCCAGCTTGATAGCGGACTGAAGGCCGCCCAAGCAAGGAGGATTTCGGGCTGCCTTAAAGATGAGGCCAAGGTGGTTTGGAAATATCTGTTGGTGTCTAGGAAATGTCTATGTACTTTATCGCAGGCAAGTCTATCTTCCAGCTCCAGCTGGGCCTCTCCAATCCTTCTAGAGAATTCTGGATGCCCAGAATATAGAGGCACAGACTTTAGATTCCAGGGCCAGGGAATTGGGGTAGGAGAGACTGGTATGGCCAATACCTCAATGTTCTGGGGCATTAGCCTTGACCTGGGTATGCCCCCCTTGTGTACATTCACTTCTTAACCCAGAGCTGGCCAGAAACAGGCCACTTGTGGTGGTGCTGTAGAAGTGGCAGGAGTGGAAGTGAGATCTAGGATGACCAAAATCTGGATTTATGGCCTCTGGGTGGGGGGACAAAAGATGTCTTAAAAAAAAATCTCTTAGAGCTGGAACTCAAGGCCTAGGCACTGAGCTTCCTTTGCTCAAATATAACACTCTACCATTTAACCACAGCCCACATTTCATCTTTTTTACTAGTTTAGTGGAGATAAGGGTCTCATGAACTTTCCTGCTTGGGCTGGCTTCAAACTGCCATCTTAAGAGCTCAGCCTCTTGAGTAGCTACGATTGCTAGTATGAGCCACTGGCACCTCCTAAGGATGTTAGTGTGTGTGTGTGTTTGTGTGTGCGTGTTTACCAGGGCTTGAACTAAGAGCCTAGGTAGTATCCTTTAGCTTGTTTGCACAAGGCTCGTGCTCTACCACTTGATCTACAGTAGCTCTGCTTCCCAGCTTTTTGGTGATTCATTGGATATAAGAGTCTGCCCAGGCTAGCTTTGAATCTTGCTTGATCCTCATGTGTCAGCCTTGAGTAGCTAGGATTATAGGCATGAGCCACTGGCATCTAGCTTCAAGGATATCTCTTCATACTGTCTTCTGTTCTAACAGCTATCTACTTATCCTGGCCTAGATCTCTGATCTCCACATCAGCTCCCAGCAGCCCTTGACTGTGTGGAGAACATAAAGCTCAAACCTGTCAAGCATCCTATTTCTATGTCCTCAGGGGAGGGTAAGTTTCCTCTGAAGACTGGAGAAGTAGTGGGAGGGGGAGGAAGGTTAGCTGTAGGTGGGTGCTAGGCTGGGAGAGAGGTACACTGTCTTAGCCAAGAAGTAAAGTGTGGCCAGATGTTAATAGCTCATGCTCTCATATTCCTAGCTCCTCAGGAGGCTGAGATCTAAGGATTGGCATTCAGAGGCAGCCTAGCTCACTTTTCTTTTCTTTTCTTTTTTAGTATCAGTAGGATCTTTTTTTGTGTGTGAAAATACTGTACAGAGGGGTTACAATTACATGGGCAAGATAATGAGTACATTTCTTATCACCAGCTCACTTTTCTAAAGTGTGTGAGACTCTCCTTTCAAATAACCACCTGAAAGCTGGAAGAAAAGCTGTGGCTCAAGTGGTAGAGTTGCTAGACTTGAATGAAAAATTGAGGGACAGATCCCAGGTCCTGAGTTCAAGTACCAAGTCCTAGTACCAAGATGTGCCCATGTGCGAGTGCGCGCACACACACACACACACACACACACACACACTCACACACACACAGAGGTAGCTGGTAATGATGAGCTGAGCTAGAACTGGGGACAGGCGAGAGGCACAGTCATAGTAAACTCTTGACACATAAGTTATTTCTCCCCAACTTATTCTTGGACTGAGGGGTCTGGGCCATGGCAGTGAGTTCCATGGAATCTGCGCCTCCATCCATGTATAGGGTACAGGACCAAGGGAAGAACACGATGGATGCTCGTTTATACTTGGTGCATGATTGCAGACCTTCATCTGCCGCTGAACATTGGTGACGAAAGAAGGGCTCTGAGCCCTGGGAAGCAGCAGCCAGCCAGCTGTGGATTCCTGTGCCTACAAATCTTTCATGAGCCCAACTCAACACCCACCCAAGGTGTGCCTGACAAATTTGCCCCCGTGAGTAGGCATTACATGCTGTGCCATCTTGCAGCTCTTGCCCCTCCTGGCCCAGAAATCTGGTCTGAAATGTTGATTTACTGCTCAGATCCACACTGCACCCATGACAGATGCCATTCTGATGCCATTCTGGCCAATGTCCTCCGTGCCCCAAGGCTAGAACCTTCTCTGATACTTTGGCCCGCTATGTAGGCAAAAGCTCCCAAAGAGTCTGCTTTTAAGACTTGTAAGACATGTAGATATTGGGAGACCCTTAAAGGTCCACTGGAAATTACTCTGCCTAGAGCCACAGAGTGAGGTTCAAGCATGCCAGGTGTTGGTCATGGGGCTAGAACTCTGGGCCTGGGCACTGTCCCTTAAGCTCTTCAGCTTACCACTTGAGCCACAGTACCACTTCCCGTTTTCCTGTGGTTCATTGGAGATCAGATTCTCCCGGACTTTCCTGCCCGGGCTGCCTTTGAACCATGATCCTCAGATCTCAGCCTCCTGAGGAGCTTGGAGGGTAAGCATGAGCCAGTAGCACCCAACTGATTTGGACTTTCACCACAGTGGACTAGGAACTCCTGAAAGCTTTACTTTATATTTATGTGCCAGTACTGGGGCTTGAACTTAGGGTCTAGGCTCTGGTCCCTTTAATTTTTGCCTCAAGGCTGGCACTCTACCACTTGAGCCACAGCTCCATTTCTGGCTTTTCGTAGTTCATCAGCAAGAAAAGTCTCACTAACTTTCCTCTCTTGAGCTGGCTTTGACCCACAACTTCTGATCTCAGTCTTTTCAGTAGCTAGAATTTACAGGGGTTGAGCCACCACTGGCATTGGGCTAGAAGCTTTCCTTAAGCAAGTGTTCTTCCCTGCATTTGCCCTGAGTCCTCTATGCAAAGGAGGCCTGAGGGTCAGGAGCTGTGAAAAATAGGCTTCCAGCCACAGGAAATGGCTGGGGTCCATGGTGAAAAGCCAAGCTAATCTTCCCCCTTGGCCCCATTTTGGGACCTCCACCCTCTGCCCTCCCTGTGGCTCAAGTACAAACCTTGACCCAGCCTTGAATGTCCTGCCGGACTTGTGTGACGTCACAGAACCTTCATTCCACCCACACCACCTATTCTACACCACATCGCAGGAAGCATTGTGCATGTTCTACCTTCTGCCTGAGACTCTCTATGTTGTTCCACATCTTAGAACTCCTGTGGAATTTTGGCACTGGTTATATCACCTCCAGGAGCAAGTCTTTCCTTCCCTTCTCCCTCTTTTTTTAATATTGAGTTGCTAGAGATGGAACTTGTGCAGGCTGACTGACAAATGCTCTAGCTTGGGGTTTGTGTGTGTGTGTGTGTGTGTGTGTGTGTGTGTGTGTTTGCCAGACCTGGTGTGTGTGTGTGTGTGTGTGTGTGTATGTGTGTGTGTGTGTGTTTGTGTGTGTTTTTGCCAGACCTGGGGTTTGAATTCATGGCCTGGATGCTATTCCTGAGGTTTTGTGCTCAAGGCTAGCACTCTATTACTTGAACCACAGCTCTACTTCTGACTTTTGGGGTGTTTAATTGGAGAAAAGTGTCTCATATAGACTTTCCTGCTTGCAATTGTGATCCTTAGATCTCAGCCTCCTGAGTAGCTAACATTACAGGGGTGAGCCACCAGCAAATGTCTTCTACCCTAACTCTTACCTCTAACTTTGGCCCTCCTATGAGTACCAGAAGAATATGTCTCACCAGGCTCACTTTTTTGCCATTCTTGGGGCTTGAACTCAGAGTCTGTGCATGTTCCTGTGTTTCTTTTGGTCAAGGCTAGCACTCTTATCACTTAATCCACAGTGCCACTTTTGGCTTTTTCTATTTCTGTGATTCTGAGGAATCAAACCCAGGGCTTTGTGCGTGCTAGGTAAGCACTCTACCACTAAGCCACATTCGCAGCCCAAGGCTCACTTCTGACAGGAACTATGAGGGTGGGATTTATTGGCTTACCCCTTTTGGTGCAGAAATTGCTGGCTATTTCATATCTTTTCCAAGATTTGGGACTAGTCTGTGACTTGGCAATGAGGAATGATGAATGAGGGATAGCCACCAGGCCCAAGAGGAGTAGGCTCACATATCCTACAGAGGGATAGAGAATATGGAGCCAGAACCTTTGACAACTCCTACAACCTAGAAACTGTGGTCTGCCTGGAGGCAGTGGCTGGCTGCTAGGTGTCCCAATGGGAC
The DNA here is from genome assembly GCF_019054845.1 of Dipodomys spectabilis. Lineage (NCBI taxonomy): Eukaryota > Metazoa > Chordata > Mammalia > Rodentia > Heteromyidae > Dipodomys > Dipodomys spectabilis. Next base: position 167,651 of record NW_024871264.1, on the reverse strand, counting down.
ATCTCAGCCAGAACATAAGGCACTTGTTGCACAGCCCAGCAAAGCCAGCGGGGCTTCATTTATTAAATGGCAGAGAAGGATGCTTTGTTCAAGCTGCTGGCTCAGACTTAGGACTCTCTGAGGACTTGCCCATGTTGGGGGGATGGACATGGGCAACCTGCTGAATGCCCATCATCCATACATAATCCATCCATGCACAGAGACATGAAGTTATTGCCTCCTTTTTGGGGGGGCCTGAGGCAAGTCCAGGGTTGTATTATGAGCCTAGGCCCTGTCCCTGAGCTCCTTTTGCTCAAGGATAGCACTCTGCCCTTGAGCCACAGCCCCACTCATGGTTTCCCCCCTCCCCGTGATCTCTTAGAAAGAAGAGTGTTGTGGACTTTCCTGCCCCAGATGAATTCAAATTGGCATTCTCTACATCTCAGCCTCAGGAGGAGCTAGGGTTATAGGCAGGAGCCACTGACACCTGACTTTCTTTTCTTCTTGTTGTTCTTTTTTTTTAATCGTGACAATCTGAAATCTTCACGGTGTCATTCCAATGGTTTGCATTCAAAGTAATCTACCCAGTTCTGGAATTCGAATGCTATGACTACCACCCACAAATGGAGGGAGATCCTGATGAACTCATTCCTGTTCATGTGAATGCTAATGGAATGTTATAAAAGTAATAATTAAATTTGCAGTTAATTCATGACTCTATTTTAGAGTGCCACACAAAAATTATTGGATTTATATCTTCATTCTAACATCAAGGTATGATTAAGGATATTGACTAATTTTTAATTAATGCTTTCATAATTATTCAACCATAATACCTCATTAAATGGAGTCATAATTTAGTAACTAATAATTGGTTATAACATATATATAATTTAATAACATCTTCACATTCCCTCTTTGTAAGTGTGTGTAAATATATATATACATATAGATGCAGGTATATATATGTATAGTATCCATCTACACATCTATCTATTGAGCACTACTGTGGCTTGATTACAGGTGCTCAGAATTTCCTGGATGCTCAGTTTGCCGGAGGCTGGTGTGCTAAGACTGTACCGCATTTATGGATTGGGCATTGTTGGTGAGTTGAAATCCCAGCATGGCCAAAAATTTATTTGTGGAATAAGAAGCCAATTTGGCACATTTTTTTCCTTCTCTATGAAAGTCCTGGGTCTCAATACGATGTATAATCCATATGCAAATATATCCTATGTGATAGATATAATAAAGGAAATATTATATGTGTAGTAATAATAAATAAATAAATAAATAAGGGTAATAAATGTCATATGCAGTAGAACCCATGTATGTAAATAGATCTCATATATATGAATATGATTTTTTCCAGTGCTGGGGTTTCAATACAGGCCCTGGAAACTGGTCTGAATTTCTTTTTTCTTTTGTTCTTTTTTTTTTTTTTGGCCGTCATGGTGCCTGAAATCTGGGCGTGGGCACTGTCCCTCAGCTCTTCAGTTCAAGGTGAGCGCTCTACCACTTGAGTTACAGTGCCACTTCCAGCTTTTTCTGCTTATGTGGTGCTGAGTTATTGAACCAAGGACCTCATGCATGTAAGACAAGTACTCTACCACTGAGCCACCTTTCCTGCCCCATGAATTTCTTGTCTTTAAGGACGGTGAGCTTTCCTCTTCACACACAGTGTCGCAGAGTTACCCAGACCCTCAGTTCAAATCCCAGGCCGGCTAGAAAAATGGTGCAATTTCCTAGCCCAGGGTCTTATTGTTATTATTACAGTTTTTTTGGCCTAGCACAGGGCTTGAACTCAGGTCTTCGCATCTCTGCCACAGCTGATCATTGGATCTAACAACCCTACTTCAAATTTCAGAGCTGGCAAAAAAATAAAAATAAAAAGGAGAAGGATAAAACTGAGAAGTTCAAGAAGGTGGTTTTACTTTTTTTCTCCTTTGTATTGTGACCATCCTGGGTGAATGTGTACAAGACATTGTATTGCTGATGTTTGGTGGGCTATTAGGGAAGCCATAGCTGGAACAAGCAACTTAGACCTGGAGGTCGAATCTTGGAACTGCCACTAATGAAAGATGGGAGGTTCTAAGAAATTCATTCTGATATGCATCCGTAGAAATGGAATGCTATAAAAGTAACATTTAAATTAGTAGTGAGTATATGATTATATTCTAAAATTATACACCACAATTATTCTACATTGACTAATTTTCAATTAATACTTTATTATGTATTCAATCATGATACTTAAAAAAGGAAGGAATAATTTAATTGCCAATAATTGGTAGTAATATCATATATGCACTTTCATAATATACAGACATCTCTTTTGTTTTACACATATACATCTATCTATCTATCTATCTCTATCTACCAATCTACACATTTATCTGTTTATACACTTTTCACTCCTGGGGCTCAGTGTTAAGAGTGCTCACTGAGTATGTACAAAGTCCTGGGTTCCATTCCTCACTACCACTTGCACAGAAAAATCCAGAAGTCATACTGTTGCTCAAGTAGTCGAGAACTACCTTTGATCATAAAAGTTTAGGGACTGTGTCTAGACACTTACTCAAGATGCAGAACTGGCACCAAAACAAAATGATAGAATGTTCTGACTGCAAAGATATAAGAATAGGACTGCAAATACATCATCATAGAGCAAGCTAGGAGTCTGGTGCTGAGAGCTGCCATCTAACCTGACTTAGCCAGAGGTAAACTGCTGCAACCCAGCTACACGGAACCGGGTGTTTGTGGCTCGCTCAGCCCTGTCATCCAAGATACTGGGGGGCTGAGATCAGACACTGGTGGTTTTGAAATCCAGCCCTGACAGGAAGTCTGCAAAACTCTGAGCTGTGGCTCAAAGTGGTAGAGCTCTAGCCTTGAGCAAAAGATCTTAGGACAGTACTCCCAAACTTTCAGGGGAATCCCTGTGGCTGACTCATCGCCCCCCACTACAAAAAACCCACCCCTCTAAATCATTTGATGTGATCTTTGTTTAGTTTGGTGACACTGATTAAAGCACCCTAATTCTAATGACAGCGTGTGGGATACAGCTATGTCATGAGTCTTATATGAGGAATGATGTACTGAGTGCATTCTTGCATCCAGTCCTTGTAAGAGCTCCACAGATTATTGTGCAGATGAGAACCTTGAGGCTCAGATATGTCCCCATGTTAGGGCCAAAATGATGTATGTACTGAACTCTAGTGAGTTTTCTCCTGCAGACAATTGTTGTGGTTTATTTTTCTTGGTCGTGAACCTTAAACTCAGCGCCTAGCTGCTGACCCTTCACTGTTGGGCTCATGGATAGCACCCTACCAAGGGGACCCAAGGACGCCTGTACAAAAGTTTTACAGTCTAGGCATCTGTGGCTGATATCTGTCATCCTGCCTACTTTGACACATTTTTTTTCGTTCTCTGTAAAAATCCTGGGTTTCAGTATGAAGTATAATCCATATGCAAATATATCCATGTGATAAGATGTAATAAATGAAATAAATGTTATATGTCATAATACTAAATAAAATAAATAATGAATAAATAAGGGTACTAAATGTCATATGGAGTAAGCCCATGTATGTAAAAAGATCACATATGAATATTAATTTTTCCAGTTCTGGTGCTTAAATTCAGGCCTGGAAACTGGTCTGAAATTCTTGTCTTCAACAACAGTGAGCTTCCCCTACCCCACAGTGTCACAGAGTTACCCAGACCCTGAGTTCAAATACCAGGCCTGCCAGAAAAATTGATCAAATTCTATGTCATGGCCTTAATTTATTTTGTTCAGGCCCGGGGCTTGAACTCATCTTGTGGCAATTCTGCCTCAGGTTTGATCACCCTGGCCTGGGCTGCAGCCAGTGGACCCACAGCCCATTCTGAGATCCTAGGACCTAAGTTCAAATCTTGGGACTGATAAAAAAAAAAAAAAAGGAGAATGGCAGGGAAGGTAGCTCAGTAGTAGAGTGCTTGCTTTTCATGCATAAGGCCCTGGGCTTGATTCCTCAGCACCACATATGTAGAAAAAAGCTGGAAGTGGTGCTATGGCTCAAGTGGTAGAATACTAGTCTTGAGTTGAATAGTTGAGGAACAGTGTCTAGACCCAGATTTCTGTCCCCACGACCAACAAAAAAGAAAAAACGAGAAAGAGGGGGAGAAAAGAATAAGGATAAAACTGGGAAGTTCCAGAAGGCAGTTTTACTTTGTTTTTTCCTTTGCATTGTGACCACCGGCGTCTAAATGAAAGGGCCCAGAAAGAGTATGTGACCTTACACTGCTGAAGTTTGGTGGGCTATCAGGCAAGCCATAGCCAAAACCAGCAACCTAGGCCCAGGGTTCAAATCCTGGACCGCCACCTATGAATGGCCGGAGATCCTAAGAAATGCATTCTGACATACATCCATATGAATGGAATGTTGTAAAAGTAACAATTACATTAGTAGTTAGTATATGATTAAATTTTAAAATTAAAAACAATAATCATAGTACATTGACTAATTTTCAATTAATATTTTATTATATTTTCAACAATGAGAAATGAAGGAATAATTTAATTATGGATAATTGATAGTAATGTAGTATATGTAATTTAATAATATACAGACATCTTTCTTATTTTATACATATGTATATATCTGTACATATATATATATGTATATAAGCTATCTATATATCTAAGTCTACACTTGTCACTCCTGGGGCTCAGTGGTAGAGTGCTTGCCTAGTTTGTATGAAGCCCTGGGTTCGTTTCCACACTATCACATGCACAGAAAAAGCCGGAAGTGGTGCTGTCACTCAAGCACTAAAGAAAAGTTAGAATGTTCTAACTGCAACTATACAAGGCCAGGACTTTAAATACTTCATGACAGAGCAAGCCGGGAATCTGAAGATGACGGCTGCCATCTATCCTGACAGCCAGAGGTTAACAGCTGCAAACCAACTCCATCCAACCAGACACTGCTGGCTCACCCTAGCTGCTCAGGGGATGAGATCTGACATTGGTGGGTTGAAAACTCAGCCCTGGCAAGAAGTCTGTGAGACTCTGAGCTGTGGCACAAAGTGGTAGAGCTCTATAGCCTTGAGGAAAAGATCTTAGGACAGAACCTCCAACCTATGAGTGCAACTCCTGAGTCTGATGAACCTCCCTCTCCCCCCCCCCCAGCTAACCAACTGTCTAAACAGTTAGATGTGAACTTGTGTGGTTCGAGACATGTTTCTGAAGGAATGGTGATACTGATGAAAGCATCCTAATTCTAATAACAGCTTGTGGGATACAGCTATATGAAGAGTCCTTCCTGGGGTGCTGTGTGCTGAGTCCTCACAGGGTGTATTCTTTCATCTGATCCTTGGTAGAGCTCCACAAGTAAGATGATTGTGCAGATGAGAAACTTGAGGCACAGATATTTCCCAAGGCAGGGCCAAATTTATGTATGTACTGAATTCTATTGAGTTGTCTGCTGCAGACAATTGTTTTGGTTTAGTTTTCTCCATCATGAACCTTGAACTCAGAGCCTAGACACTGATTTTCCTCTTATGCTCATGGCTAGCACTCTAATATGTGGAGCCAATGACCTCCTTGCAGCAAAGTGTCACGGGTTAGGTGTTTTTAGCTGAGGTCTACCATCCTGCCTGCTCAGGAAGCTGAGGATCGGGGTTCAAAACTATCCCACACACAAAGGTCCCATGACATTATCATCTCCTATTCACCACTTAGAAACTTGAAGTGGAAGCTGGGTGCCGGTGACTCATGCCTGTCATCCTAGCTACTTACTCAGCAGGCTGAGAGCTCAGGATCACGGTCCAAAGCCAGCCTGAGCAGGAGATTCCTTGAGATGGTTATCTCCAATGAACCACCAGAAAACTTGAATGGGCTCTGTAGCTCAAGTGGTACAACTCTCCACTTGAGCTGAACAGCTGAGTGACAGCACCCAGGCCCAGACTTCAACTCCTCCAACTTACAAGAAAAGAAAGAAAGAAACCTGAAGTGCAGTGCTGGAATGGGTCTTAGGGGTAGAGTGCTTTGCATGTTTGAAACCCTGGTTTTTAATCCTCAGTGGCACATCACTAGAAAAAAGCCTGAAGTGGCTCTGTGGCTCAAGTGGTAGAGTGCTATCCTTGTACAGGAGAAACTCAGGTACAGTACTGAGGTCCTGAGTTCAAGCTCCAGGACTGGTATATGCACACAAATTACCTGCATCCCCCCCCCACAGATACCAGAAGTGAAACTGTGACATCAAAGGTAAAGCACTGGGAAGTAGGCCCTGAGAGGAGACTTGAGCTGGTACAGCTTCTTTCCAGGCTTTGCCTTTGTTTTAGGGATTTTAGAAAAAAAAAACAAAAACAAAAAACAACTTTAAACAAGGTTAACTAGACCTTGCCTCCAACCAGCCCTGTTCCTCGAATGGAAAGAATGCCTCTAGAATGGAAAGAATGCCTCTAGGTCCCCCTCCCCTTAACAACCTAACTTACCTTGATTGTTGAGTTAAAGACTGACCCATAAAATAGATTGTAATCTGGCTCCAACTACCTGACTCCACCTGCTTATGGTGGTAAACCCTGCCTTTCACACATGCATACAGTAAACTCTGCCTATTGGCCACCAGTGTGTGGTCTGGTATGACCATGCAATCTTTTTGTATGATATGATTTCATTGGTCATCTGTTAATGACCCGGCTCGACCTCATGGATTTTGCCTTTAAAAACCAAAGAATGGGGCCTGCTCACGGTGGCAGTATCAGCTCCTTAGCCTGTGCTGTGGCCCTGGCCGGTCAGTGTAGGAGCCTTCTCAATAAAGTTGCTTCTTTGTTACCAACTTTGCTGCGGTGGGCTCTGTCACTCCAGACGACTAGGTGGGTTTCCCTGCCTGAGTAGGGGTCTTCCTACTACACACTGAACTTCTGTTCTGAGCTCATGGTCAGCAGTCAGGCCCTGTGTTCAACCTGGAAACCTAACCACCCAAGGCCCAACTAGGAGAGGTCAAAGGTTTCCAAACCTGATGAGCTTCACCAGCCCTACATAACAGGGAACATTGTGATTTTTCACATGTGCTTAGATGTAGCAAGCTTCCGAAAATCTAGGGAGGCATGCGTTGCCAATAATGAATCATTGCATTAGGTTCAGCTCCCTGGTTGTTGTCTGTTAGAAGGAATCTTGAATTAATTGTAGCAGTTTGTTTCAACACTGGAACATAGTCTAACAAAAACAGTATAAGTGCAGGGAACTTGGTCTGCCCTGGGAGGTGGCACAAATGAAGGCTTCCTGTAAAAACAGAGCACTTGGGGTACAAAGAGGCCTTTTTCTCCTGGTCTTCAGGGCCTGCCCACACTCATCATCACTAGTTGGCCTGGATAGAGTTGTTTGTTACAGAGCTGTACAGGAGTGAGGCCTTTTGTCTGCCTGTTCCAACAAAGAGGCAGACTTCCTCCAGCAGCCTGGGGTGTGGAGAAACCCTCAGTTTACACTGGGAACAGGGAGGGGAGCCCTGGAACATGCACTGTCTTGAAAGTGCCCTCGGTGTATGAAATCATTCTATTCAAAGCAAATTTCCTAGCTGGGTGCCTTTCTTCATAGTACTCTGGATGTTCACCAATAGAAATACATTCACACATACACAGACACATCGAATTACTGGCTCGATTTTTTTTTTTTTTGGTGCAGGTCCTGAGGCTTGAACTGTGAGCTTAGACACTTTCCCTGAGCTCCTTTTGCACAAGGAAGCACTTTATTGTGCCTTAAACCATGATACATCATTAAATGAAGGCATAATTTAAACTTAATATTTATTAGTAATATATTACATGTAATTTAATGATATATAGACATCTCACATTCTATAAATATATTTATATATTTAAATATACACTGGAATATACATATACATCTCTCTCTCTCACTCTCTATGCATATATATGTATTTGCAGCAATTTATGCATCTATCTATTTATATATTGGCCACTCCTGGAGGTTAAAGTTAGGTCCTGGGAACTCCCTGGCAGTGAATTTGTTTGAGGCTGCTGTGCTTACATTGATCCCTTGATGAATTGGGCATTCAAGGCCCTGAGTTCAAATCCCAGCAGGGCCAAAGACAATAGGTGGAGTTAGAAACAAATGTTGACCTGTTCTGCTGTCTGTGAAAATATTGTTTCCTAGGTTCAATATGTAATACCTATGCAAATACATATATGTTATGTACATTATAAATGTATATAAATATTATTTTGCCAGTCCTGGGGCTAGAATTCATGCCCTGGGAAATGCTCTTAACTTTCTTTTATTCAAGGAGGGTGAGCTTCCACTTCACCCACAGCAAAATAGAGTTACCCAGGCCCTGATTTCAAATCCCAGGTATGGCAGATAAAATGTCCCAAATTCCAAGCCAGGACCTAAACTTTTTTTTTGGGGGGGGGGGCAGGCACGGGGCTTGAACTCAGGTCATCACAACTCTGCCTCAGCCTTGATTACCCTAGGCTGGGGTGCAGCTTTTACACCCACAGATGATCCAGGGATCCTAGGATCCAATTTCAACTCCTAGCACTGGCCAAAAAACAAACAAACCAAAATGGAAGAGGAAAAACCAGAAAGTTTTACACAACAGTTTTACCTTTGTTTCTTTTGCACAGTGACCATCCTGGGTCTCACTGACTTGGCTTGAAAATTGTACATGACTTTGCATGGCTGAGCCTGGTGGGCTGTCAGTGAAGCCTGAGTTAACCCTGACACCTGCGCCCTGAGTTCGATCCTGGGACTCCCACATACACATGGCTGAAGATCCTAGGAAACTGGTTCATATCTCTAGGAACACTACTAGAATGTTTGAAATGTGCTAATTGAATTACTAGTTAACTAGTCTTTCTAATATAAGATTGTATGCATTAAATATAGGTCATTGATTAATTTAATTAATATTTTATTAAGTCTTCTACTGTGATTAATTAATGGAGGAATAATTTTAGATCAAATAATTAGTAGCAATAGAATATATGAAAGTAAGATATAGACATCACTCTTTATATAGAGTTATATACTAGAATCTACATAAATGTCTATCTGTCTCTCTCTGTATATGTTTATAGATGCATATACATATGTAAATACACACACACTGCATTTTACGCATCTAGGTGTTTATATCTTGGCCAATTCTACGGCCAAATTTGACCGAAAACTCCGTCAAAAGAGTCAATAAAATAAATGGTAAATAAGTGAATAAAACAAAAAATGAAATGAATAACCATACCAAACATGATATTGTCTGACTATATGGAAGTATAAATCCTGTCTTTAAAATGTAAATAAAATGCATATAAGGAATATGTTTTGCAGGACTGGGGCTTGAATTCAGGCCTAAGAAACAGGCCAGACTTTCTTGGCTTCAAGTATGGTGTGATTTCCCTAGCCTGACAGTGCTGCCTATTTACCCAGACCTTGAGTTCAAATCCCAGGCCTAGCAGAAAAAATGGCACGAATTGCAAAACAGGGAGATAAATCATTGTTTTTTTTAATTTTTTAAATTGTTTTAATTTTTTAGTTGTTTTAATTTTTTAATTTAATTTTTTTGTTTGTTTTTGGCCATGCACATGGCTTGAACTCAGATCATGACAGCTCTGTCTCAGCTTCCATCACACTAGCCTGGGGTGCAGCCTCCAGAACCAAAGCCGATCCTGGAATCCTAAGACCCAATGTCTGACAGGAAAACAAAATGAAAATGACACTAAAACAAGCCGCGAGCCGCACATGGTAGGCGGTTTCTTGGCTTTGGTTCCTTGCACGGTGAACATCCTAGGTCTGAATGACATGGATGCCACACACATGTGAACTGTCATTGCTCAAGGCTGGCGGTACTGTCAGCAAAGCCATAGGCCAACCCCACAACACAGTCCCTGAGTTCAAATCCTGGTCCTGACACCTACCAATGGCAGGAGATCCCAAGAGACTCCTGCCTGCGCATGGAAATTTCGATGGAATGGTATCCAACTCATGATTGAATAGCTCGTGCAGCGGTCTGGACTCAAATTAGATGCAATAATCCTAGGATGCTGATTGAACTTAATTAATGGTTAATTAGGCATGAAAAGAATAATATTCCTTCAATGGAGGCATAATAACTACCTAAGACTTGTTAGGAACGTAGCACATGTCATTGAATACTAGATACACGGCTCTGACACTCTGTACTAATATGTACTTATTGGTGTACTACCTCCAGCCTATTCATGTATGGCTATTTTGGCCACCACTGGGGCTCGAACTCAGAGCCTGCCAAAAATTTCCTCCTGGAGTAAGAAGCCAAGTGTGACACCTGTTTTCCTTCTCTGTGACAGTGCGAGGTGTCAGGCATGATGCAGAACAAGTCTACAAACTAAATGCTATGTGATAGGGTGTAAACAATGTAATACATGGTTAGGTGTCATCACAGTCAATAACATAAATGGCAAATAAATGAATAAAACAAAAAGTACAATGAATAACACACCAAACATGATATGGACTGAACACCTGTCTGGAAATTCAATCCTATCTTTAAAATACATGTGAGGACTATGTTTTCCAGGGTTGGGGCCTGAATTCAGGCCAAGGGAAGAGGCCTGACTTTCTGATCTTCAAGCATAGAGACCTTCCCCTTCACCCAGAGTGCAACAGAGTTACCCAGACCCTGAGTTCGAATCCCAGACCTTGCAGATGAAAAAATAGCACACATTTCAAGCCAGGGAGCTTCATTAGCATTTTTCATATTTTTTAAAGTTCACTTGGCTTTATTTGATACATTTTGTTTTTATAACATGAGAGTTTTTCAAAAAGGGGTTTAAATTTTTACATTTCAGCATAGCACATTGGTGTTTCCATTTTGACCATCTGCCATGAAGAGTGAGAATGAAAATGAGTACATCATTCCTCCCTAGAGGAACAGTTGATGTTATTTCTATTTAGAGTTATTTCTATAACTATAAATTCTCTGCAATTGCATCATGTGAGTCTTCCTCAGTGCCTACCACAAAATACACTAGGGGAGTCCTCATACCACAAAAGGTTGGGTTTCTGAATAAAAACTCACTTCTGTGAGGACAGTAGGTACTTGTAAGCATTTTGGGAATAAAGTGAATTGTAAAATGAAAAACAAAAACATTGGGACTGGGATGTAGCTCAGTAGTGGAGTACTTGCCTAAAGAGCATAAGACCCTGGAAGAAAAGGAAGGCAAGTTTCCTCAAGCTCCGAAGGTTAGAATTTTATGATCTGTATGAACAAACTTCTTTCTTTCTTTTTTTTTTTGTCGGTGGTGGGGCATGAACTCTGGGCTTGGCTGCCTCTCTTCAGCTCTTCAACTCATGGCAAGTGCTCTACCGCTTGAGCCACAGTGCCGTTTCCGGTTTATTGGAGATAAGCCACAGTGCCATTTCTGGTTGATTGGAGATAAGAGTCTCTCGGACTTTCCTGTCCAGGCTGGCTTTGAACCGCTATCCTCAGATCTCAGTCTCCTGAGTAGCTAGGACTATAGGCATGAGCCACTGTCGCCTGGCACATGAACAAACTTAAAGATTGATTCTGAGGAAAGAATCTTGAAATATACTTTTAATATAAATAATTTATAATGCCATGGTTAAGGCACTAATTCAGAAGTATTTATTCATTGGCTGGTTTCTTAGTTTATTCAAATATATATATATATATATATATATATATTTAATATATATACTTATATATTATTTAAACATAGCTTTGAAGTGTACCTAAAAGCATATGTGCTCATGTAAAGTTATACAACTGCACAAGCTTGATTTTTTATTTTCAGTTTGTTGGTACCATAAATTAGGTGGGATGTGTGTACTATTGATTTGTTCTCTGTTTTTGGAGGATTTCTCTCTGCTTTCTTCCCCTACCCCCCTCTCTCTGCACTTGAATTCAGCTTGATCTTTCTTGGCTTGATTGTTCATAGCTGATTTTCTACCACTTCAGCCATACCTGTAGCCTGGCTTTTTGCCAGTTAATTGGAGATGTCGTCTCTCAGGCTTTTCTGCCTGGATTGGCTTTGAAACTTCATCTTCCAGTTCTCACCTCTTGAGTAGCTGAGACTACAGATGTGAGCCACTGGGGTGCCTAGGGAATTCAAATTTTGGTTGGTGTATTCTTTCTGTTTTTCTAAGCATGGGATCATCTACTATAGAATTTCTGTGAATATCCTGGGTCTGAAGTAAGATATATAATACATATGCTAATCTGTATAGTTCTCATAAGATGTAATCAATTTAATACATGTTATAAGTGTAATAATAGTCAATATAAATAATGAATGAATGACTAGTGCAAAAAATAAAATAAATACACAGTAAAATAATATGCGGTAAACATAAGTATGTAGATATTACTCATTATTTCAAATGTGGATGAATATTACTTTAACAGGGCTGGGGATTGAATTCAGGCCTAGGGAACAGGCTTGAATTGCTTGTCTTCAAAGATGGTGAGTTTCCCCATCCCCCACAGTGCATTAGAATTACCCAGACTCTGTGTTCAAATCCCAGGCCTGACAGGAAAAACAAAAGGTATGAATGCGAAGCTGGGGAGCTTCATTAGTATTTTTACAATTTTTTTTTTCGTGGGGCTTGAGCTCTGGTCTTGGGCACTGTCCCTGTGCTCTTCAGCTCAAGACGAGCACACTACCGCTTGAGCCACAGCAACACTTCTGGTTTTCTAGTGCTTTATTGGAGATAAGAGTCTCATGGGATTATTTACTTGGTCTGTCTCCATTCTCTTGATGTGGGCACTGAGGGCAATAAATTTGCCCCTCAGGACTGCTTTTGCTGTGTCCCACAAGTTTCTTTGTGAGGTGTTTTCATTTTCACTGAGTTGAAGGAAATGCTTTATTTCTTCTCTGATCTCTTCTGTTACCCAGGCACTGTTAAAGAGTGTGCTGTTCTATTTCCATGTATTAGAGAAATTTCTGCGGTATGCTTTGTTATTGAGAGCTAGCTTGATTCCACTGTGGTCAGATAGGATACAGGGGATTATGTCGATCCCTTTGTATTTGCTTAAGTTCCTTGCATGAACTATGATATGGTCTATTTTGGAGAAAGTTCCATGAGCTGCTGAGAAGAATGTGTACTGTGTTGTTTTAGGGTGAAATACTCGGTAGATGTCAGTTAATTCCGCTTGACGTATGGCCTCACTTAATTCGGTAGCTTCTTTGCCAATCCTCTGGTTGGTAGACCTGTCCTCTGGTGAGAGTGGTGTGTTAAAGTCTCCTAGTATTATCGTATTGGGATCTATTTTATTCTGTAAGTTTGAGAGTATTTGTTTGACATATCTGGGTGCACCAATATTTGGGGCATATAAGTTGATGATGGTTATATCCTCCTCTTGGATTGTTCCCTTTATTAATATGTAGTGTCCGTCCTTGTCTTTCTGTACTGATTTTAATGAAAAGTTTATTTTGTCAGATATCAGGATAGCTATACCTGCTTTCTTACTGGGGGCATTTGATTGGTAGATCCTTTTCCACCCCTTCACTCTGAGTTTGTTTGTATGTTTGGCTGAGAGGTGGGTCTCCTGAAGGCAACAGATGGATGGGTCTTGTTTTCTGATCCAGTCCTCAGTTCGTTTTCTTTTAATTGGCGAATTCAGCCCATTTATATTAAGAGAAAGTATAGAGAGATGCATTGTTGTCCCTGCCATTCCGTTTTCTTAAGTTTTTCTTCTTTCCTTTCCTCCTGTGCTTGCTCAGTTAGACTTTGAGTAATGCCTGTTTGGGGTGTGAATTTCCGGAAATTATGTAATCACTTAATCACAATCAAAAAAAAAAAAAAAGAACCTCGGGGAAGGGAGGGAGGGAGGGGATGGTAGGGGGAAAACAATGGAGGGGGTAACAATGTTCAAGAGGAAGTGTACTCATTACCTCACTCATGCAACTGTAACCCTCTGTATAGTATCTGTACAATAAAAAAAAAACACCATTGATACTTTCAAAGATTTGCATTAAATATGTAAATTGCAAAAAAAAAAAAAGAGTCTCATGGGCTTTATAGCCTGGGTTGGATTTGAACCACAATTCTCAGCCTCTTGAGTAGCTAAGATTACAGTTGTGAGCCACCTGCGCCTGGATATTTTTAATATTTTAAAATTTTATTGATTGATTGATTGATTGCCAATCACAGGGCTTGAACCTCAGCTTCCATCACCCTAGGCTGGGATGGTGCAGCCTCTGGACCCACAGCCGATCATGGGATGGTACGCCTCGGGGGCTGACAGGAAAACAAAATGAAAACAGCACTGAAAAATCCACAATCTGTGGATGGTTGGCAGTTTCTTGTTTTTCCTTTCTTGCATGGTGACCATCCCGGGTCCAAATGACAGGGCTGCAACCTGTAGGTTACCTTGCACTGCTGAAGGCTGGCAGGCTGGCAGCGAAGCCATAGGCCAACCTGAACACCTAGGTCCTGAGTTTGAATCCCGGTCATGCCACTTACAAAGGGCTGGGGAGCCTAAGAAACTATTGCCTATCCATAGGAGCACCAGAGGAATGTGAACAATGTCATGATTCGATAAGTAGTTCATCAATTAGTCTAGCAGAAAATTAGACCAAATAATAACAGGACACAGACTGATTTTAATTCATAGTTTATTATGCACTAAAAGAATACTATTGAATAAATGGAGTCCTCACTAAAGACCTGAGAATCCGTAGGAGCGTAGTATGTGTCATTGAATACTAAATAGACATTTCTGGCAGTATGTAAATATCTTAATTTATATTTATTTGTATACCATCATCTGCATAGAATACTTTTGCTATTTTGGCCAAACCTGGAACTCGATCCCAGGTCTTGGGATCCACTTGGCACCTGCGTGGGCTAGATGCTGCCATGCTGACACTCACCCCTTCATGAATTGGGCCTCCTAGTCCCTCAGTCAAGGTCCCATTATTACCAAAAGTTTCTTCCTGGTGTAAGATTCCATGTGTGACACGTGTTTTCCTTTTCTGTGCAAGTGCTGGGTGTCAGGTATGATGTACATATTATGTCTGCAAAGCTACATGCTATGGAATAGATTGGAACAAATTTAATAAATGTTATAGGTGTACTCACAGTCCATAAAATAAATGTTAAATCAATCAATCAATCAATAATAATATAATATAATGAATTACTCCAACAAACATGATTTAAAATGAATATAGAGATATAATTCAAATATTTAAAATGTCTATAAATGTTATGTTTTTCAGTACTGGTGCTTGAATTCAGGCCTAGGGAAGAGTTGAGAAGTGCATGCATGATTGACATAGGAAATGTTAGGCAAGATCTTAATTAAGACTGCATGAAGTGTGACAATAATTACATTCAGGAAATCGAAGCATTGGGAAAAATCCAAGAATCGGTAGTCACATGGAAGATAGGATTCCAACACAGCTCGCCACATCTCCTACGTTATACAAACAGGCCTTTATTAGAATACTAATTTCAGCTTATGAATGGAATGAATATGGTGCTCCACCCCCACCCCGGGGCTACATCTCAGGTCCTGGGTATGGCCTAGCTCCTTAGTGGCTCACAAGCTGGTGTGCTCATTTGGACCCATTTGGCAGTTGGTTCTACTAGGCCCTGAGTTCAACTTCCAGCACTGCCAAAAGGTTCATCCTGATGTGAGATGCCAAACCTTGGAGATGTTTTCCTATACTGTGCATGTCCTGGGTCACAGCTAGGATCTAGAAAGCATAGGCAACTCTATACCCATAGGAATAGGTTGTCATCCATGTGAGCACAGTTATATATGTCATCCTATACTCAATAAAATACACAATACATAGATGAATAAGACACAAAAGGAAAAGATTAACTACACTGAAAACAAGGTGCATACCACACCTGTATGTAAATAGAGATCCTAGATTTAAAAGAGGTGGGCTTGTGCAGTGCTGGGGCTTCAAATGAGGCCCAGTACCAGGCCTGACCTTTTAGTTTTCAAAGATGGTGAGCTTCCCTTCTCCCACAGTGCAACAGAGTTACCCAAACCTGAGTTCAAATCCCAGCTCTCGAAGAAAAATGGCACAAATTCTGAGCTAGAGTTCTTCGTTCATAGTTTTTTAATTTTTTTTTTTTTTTTACCAGACCCAGGGCTTGAACTCAAGTAGTGGTAACTCTGCCTCAGCTCTGATCACCCTAGGCTGCAGCCTCTGGACCCACAGCCTCTCCTCGGACCCTAGGACCCTGGGGCTTGCTGGAAAAAAAAAAAGCCGCAAGGGGAAAAAAAGCAGCTGGAAGTTCCACCTGACAATTTTATGTTTTTTTTTTCTTTCCATGGTGACCATTCTGGGTACGAACATGGCTGCCTGCAGAGTGAAAGTGACCTGGCATGGCTGAAGGCCTGCTGGTTTTCATGAAGCCACAGGCTAACCAGACAATGGAGGCCCGGAGGACGAATCCCAGTCAGCCCTGTTAAGATGAGGGAATGGCCAGAGATCCTGGGACACTTTTTTCCGGGCCTAGGAAGAATGGTGGAATGCAATCAATCTCATCCTTGAATGAGTAGTTCCTGCTTGATGTGAGTAGGAAATGATAGGCAAGACTCATGGGGTATCGATTATTTTTAATGAAGAATTGATGAAGAGTGACCATAATCATCACAGTCATGAAATGGAGGCATTGGGGAAGGTAGAACACAAGGTAGATTCCATCACAGGTCGCCATCTCTCCTACACTATAAAAATATGTACTTATTTGCATACTAACTTGCACTTAGAAATGCATGACTATTCCCCCCCCTCCCAATCCCCTCCTCCTAGGGTTGTATCTCAGGTCCTGGGACTGGCCTACCTCCTTAGTGGCTCACAGGCTGGTTTGCTCACCTTTACCCATTCACCAATTGGGCCTGCTAGGCCCTGAGTTTGAATCCCAGCACTGTAAAATGATTATCCTGATGTGAGAAGCCCGTCGATCCATCTGTTTTCCTGTCCTGAGAAAGACCTGGGTCTCAGGGAGGACAGAGATTACTACATAGGCACCCTATACCCAAGGGAATGGGTTGTCATCCATGTCAGCACAGTTATATCTGTCGTCATAATCAATAAAATACACATTGCATCCATGAATAAGACACAAAATAAAGAGAAGGAGTACACTGAATGCAAGATGTCACCCATCCATGTATGATAATATAGATCCTGTATTTAAATTATGAATTCATGACTATTATGATCCCCCTTTCCAGAGCCCAGTCTCAGGACCTGTGACCCGTCCAGCAGGTTCAGTTATTCGTTAGGCTCGAGGAGGCACCTCCTAAAAACCAATGGGGGCGAGAGAGAAATGAGACCAAGTGCATAAAGAAAGACAAAGTCAGTCTGAGTCACGTCAAGGTCTGCTTTATTAAGGTGAGGCAGGGTTTATATACCCAAAAGGACAGGGGAAGGGAAAGAATGAAAAAACTTTGCAGAAGCAAGGGTGAGAAGTCCCGGGGTCAGGGATGGGTCATGCTTTTCCTTTGGCCGTTGTGCTAATCTTAAAGGTACCTCCTGTAGTTTCTCTAGGAGACATTTATGGTTAGCCAGGCGCCGCTTGCTTAGGGCTGGAGATAAGAGAAATGTTTATGGTTAGTAAAATGTTGCCTGCTTAGGGCTGGAGGAATATTTATGGTTAGCCAAATGTAGTTTGTTTAGGGCTGGAGGAATATTTATGGTTAGCCAAATGTAGTTTGTTTAGGGCTGGAGGAATATTATCTTTCCATACACTTTCTTGGCTCCCAACAAATCCCCCTTTCTTATTTAGAAAATTGACCATCAATTGTTGGCTGCTCTTTTTAAGGGGGTGACAGAGGCCCTGTTCCTCTTAAGGGCCCAGGGTTTTTCTCCACTCCCGAGCGAGCGTCCTCACTCGGGGAGGGGAGTTTTACAGGCCTTGGCATGTTTTTTGAGGAGACAGCTTGTGGGCATGCATGCCAACCGTCATGCACCAGAGCTTGCCACTCAGGGGTCTTGGGTTTTGGGATCTCTCAGATTCATCCCCCTGCAGTCCTACCTGCACCCTTGATTAGAGCATTTCTTCTTCCTCCCATAGGTGCATCCTCCCCCAAGCGGAGGGGCCTGTAGGAGGAGGGGCGAACCTGTCCTTTATGGCAATAGGTCTTGCCCGTTGAATGGTCAGAAGTTACGAATAAGAAGAAAGATTTTCTAAATAAGAAAAAGAAAAGAAAAAAAAGGGGGGCTGTTTCCCACTGGAACAAGTTCACGGCAAAGCACTAATAAAAGGCCTAGGGTAAATCCTCAATCTCAATGCCTTAGTCCACCATATCGAGGTGATGATGATGAACCTATATGGGCTTAGAAGACCAGAGACTAATCTGTTATTTAATAAATTTAAACAGGAAGGTCCAAGTCTGGAGTTCTAGCTGCATCTGTAAGAGAAAAGGCATCATCTTCGGGGAGAAGGTTTCCCCAGGGTTGTGGTAAGCCATTCACCTGTTTTATCAACAAATTTTCCAAAGGTAGGTTATGAGAAAACATTCTGTCTCAGGCTACTGGCTACATGCCTTGTTGAGCCGGCCTGTATGGCCTCTGTATGTAGTGTTATTCAGGGTAAGCTCCATAATACTCCTGTTATTGGATATTTTCTAGCTTTTTAGGAATCATTAGGAAAGAAGTGTATGGAATTGCAGTCCTTCTCTAGGGGTGGCCATGGTGTGCTCCGTGGGGTCCTCCTGAGTCTCTAAGCGATGATAATGCACCGAGATCAAATTTTTTGGAAGAGCAGAATCTATTTGATTTTTTATAAAGCGCGTAAGGCGCTGAAAAGCCCAAGGGCCAAAGGAAACAAGCAAAAGTAATCCAACAAGGGGACCCAGGAGGGGAAGAACATAGGGTAAAAGTCCCCCTCAAGCAGCCCAAATAGGACACTCAAAAAACTCATGTCACCGTCTTTCAATCTCCTCCTGATGTTTTTAAACTCGATCACTTACAATGCTAGACTTATTGGCATAAAAACAGCACTTTTTCTGTAAAGTTAAGCAAATGCCACCTCTGTCAGCAGTTAAGAGATCTAAACCTCTGCGATTTTGTAAAGCCACCTCAGCTAATGAATCTAACTGATCCTGAAGATCTTTAACAGATTGATAAACTTTAGTAATATCATCAGCTAATTGTTGTGAAAGCTTGGAGTATGAGGAGACAGCAGTGGCTAATCCTGCAGTCCCAGTGCCTAAAGCACCAGCCACTCCAAGTCCTATCAGTAGGGGAATAAATTGTACCACCCTTTTATGTCGGGGAACAAAATAATCAAAGGCAGGAATGGGTACTGGCTCATCTCCGGAAATCAAGTCAATGTCTGGGAGCAAAATAGCTGGAATACAGAGCCCTGTCCAATTTTGAGGAAGTACAGTGTAGGCCATATTACTGCCACAAACAAAAACCTGGCTCTGTTGTGAGCATAGGGAGGCAGAAACATTAATAACATTGTTGCACAGGGAAAAGGAGGATATCCCAACATCAATGTCATACTACCTGGGGAAGTTTATAACACTCTTTGCAATAAAACAATTAGCGCGGATGATCAAACTGAGGTAGTCACTCTGGGAGGTAAGGGTTAGGGAATCTACAGTGTTACAGGCTTGTGATTGATTAACACTTGGCCTAGTCTGCTGGGCTCATCAAATGGCCCTTATCTTGAGCCCCCTAAATCGGGAATTTTTACACAGGAATGCGGAGGAACATACTCTTTGTTCCTTATCTTGGGTCCCATTTGGCCATTTGGGGAATTTACTTGTTAGCCCTTTATTTACGACTACAGAGCTTGTCCCAGGGCCGACATCTAGACTCCGAAACTTTTTATATATCTCCAGGGAGGGGAAGGGTCAGTGCTAGCGCAAGCAAGTTTACAGAAGCAAAACCAGCAGTTAGCAATTGTAAAATGTAACTCTAATTTTTAATCTTTTCTTCCCCCTTTTTTCTTTGGGCTAATTTTAATCTTAAAATTTAGGGGGTTCTTATCTCAGTCGTAGGGGTGTCTCTATATTATCTTGTGGGGTGTCAGTTGTTCTCAATGCTTGGTATTTGGACCTCAGAACTAATAGACGGACTATGCTGATCTTTTTCTTTTACAAAAGACACCAGTCTGTTGAGTATACAAGGTCCGATTGTAACAAAAGTAACAGTACCAGAGCCCCTTACTTTTTTTTTTCACCAGTCCTGACTCCTGTATCGTAGTTAACTTAATTTTATACCAGCTTTCCTTGTAAGCTCCAATTTGAAGACATACTCATACCATCTGCTACATACTTAAACTTTTTAAGGTTTGTCTTAAAGACAATCCTTACTTTTTAAATTTTTCCAATTCCCCCAAGGCTTTCTTTACTACCCTTTTTTTTTTTTTTTACAATTTCTTGAGCATCTTTGTGGCTGGAGTTTAAAAACTGCCCAATTTTCCTTTGGCTTGTGGAACCTTTATCTTAGAACAGCCTTAAGGCACCACTGTGATGCAGAAGCTTGCTAGATTTTAAGGCTAAGAGTATTACCTTCATTGATAATACACTCAGGTTATTACCATACCAGAGCCAAACTAGGCTGTGACCATAGAGTGGATTTTCACTCACTATGCACTGAAGTGCCTAAGGCAAGCAAGCCAGTGATATTCTTGTCCCCAGTATCCACTGTGGGAATAGAAAGGATTTTTGGATATCACCTAAAAGAATGTCCCATAAGATCTCAGATTTAGCAGCAGTCAACCAGGGAGCAGACTCAGGTGATGGAATCAGGCAGGAGTTCCTCCAGGTGGCTGTCAGGCCGTCGTTGAACTTTACCCATCAGGGTAGGCAGCAGCAGCAGCAGCAGCAGCAGGGTCTCTCAGTGGCTCCAAGGGACTGTCACACCTCATGCTGGGCTGTAAATTCCTACACAGACTGGTTAAGGATACATTGCATAGGCTTGGTAGGCTTTGATCCTGCTGGTTTTTAAGATCTTTAAACAATAGCCCAGGACAATTTACCAAAATCACAACTCTTTTTACTAACCAGATATTTTTGTAAATAGACACAGAAGGCTCAAAAGGCTTAGTCTTGTAGCCATCTCTGACAGATGCAGTCTCCACACCTTGAACACCTACAACAATTAACACTATTCTTTATGCCTTTTTTTTCATCTATTTTGCCTCATTTCTCCAAAATTTCTGACTCTGGACCCTTGATCTTTAAAAATGGGGGTAGAAGGGCGAAGGTCCATCTTCCGTAACTTCTTCAAGCTGACTTTAGGGGCGTTGATCTTACCTAGCCAGGAACCTATAACTTTAGCCTATTTTACAAAGAGGCTATCAGGGTTAGATGTCATTAAGAACAATGTTTAAGGAGCACGCGGCGGCGGCGGCGGTCTCTGAGCGCCTCTGCCCTCTCTCCCGGTTTCAGATCCGCATTTGCTACCAGCGGCGGCGGCGGAGCCAGGCCGGTCCTCAGCGCCCAGCACCGTCGCTCCCGGCAGCCCCGAGCGCGCACCGCAGGCCGGCGGCCGAGCTCGCGCATCCCAGCATCACTGTTGACCTCCAAAGTGAAAGAAGATGAGTGAGTCGAGCTCAAAGTCTAGCCAGCCCTTGGCCTCCAAGCAGGAAAAGGACGGTACTGAGAAGCGAGGCCGGGGCAGGCCACGGAAGCAGCCTCCGAAGGAACCCAGTGAAGTGCCAACACCTAAGAGACCTCGCGGCCGACCAAAGGGGAGCAAAAACAAGGGTGCTGCCAAGACCCGGAAAACCACCACAGCTCCAGGAAGGAAACCAAGGGGCAGACCCAAAAAACTGGAGAAGGAGGAAGAAGAGGGCATCTCCCAGGAGTCCTCAGAGGAGGAGCAGTGACCGCACAGTGCCGACTGCTCCCTGGCCAGGAGCAGCTTCCCTCTGGGACTGGACAGCTTCGTTCAGCTCCCACAGCCCCCCTCCCTCCCCCCGCCCCAAACTGCCCCCAGTCCCCATGTGCCCTCCCCACCGCACACTACAGCACACCAGCGCTGCAGGGCTCCTGTGGCGAGTGGGGAGTGCTTTCCTCCACCTCCCCGCGCCCTTCCCACCCACGCACACCTGCCTCTCCCAGACAAGGCTAACTTCCCACTTAGCCGCAGCGTGCACCTGCTGCGCCCCCACTCCCTTGTGGAGAAATTGCTCTCTGAGCTCTTGGTTTGGGAACTTGCTCTGCTCCTCCACTGTTGCCTCTAGCTTCCCTTAAAGGGGCCTGGGAGGGCTCCCCTGGCCTTACGGGGGCCCATGCCCCATCCATTTTGACATGCCCACTCTGGCTATACTGGCATCAACAGGGGGTATTCGTCCCCCAGCCAAACTGTCCCCAGTGGCCCATACTGCTCTCCCTCACCTCCCCTGCTCCCCTGCACTGGGTTGGACAACCCCTTGTGGGGAACAGGTAAGAGGGCAAGAGGTGGGGCCCCACCCCCCCAGCTTTCCCATGGGATCTAGCATCCCCACTTCTGCTCTAGGCGGTTCCCCTCATCTGTGGGGCACTAATAAGGAGCTCGCCCTGCCTACCCCCTCCCTCGCCTGCCTACCCCCCAAGGTTCTGGTTCCATCTTTTCCTCTGTTCACAAACTACCTCTGGACAGTTGTGTTGATTTTTTTTGTTCAATGTTTCATTCTTAGACATCATCATTGCTGCTGCTACCAGCGCCAAACATTCAGTTCATAGCCTCCCATTCAGCCCACGGTCCCCTCCTCCCCCAGGATACTTCATGGGGGAAGGGGGTCTGGGGCACAGCAGGCTGGGTTGCAGACCACCCCAGTCCCAGGGAAGGTGGGGTCCTGCCCCGAGGATGCTGCAGCTGAGTTGGGGGGGGTCCATGTTGATTGTGTGAAGGGTGTAGGGGCCACTGTCTCCCCTTGTCCTGTTGGGGAGGGGTGGCCATTACTTGTCCCAGCCTGGGGCTCCCCCTTTGGTTTCCTATTTGCAGTTACTTGAATAAAAATATCCTTTTCTGGAAAAAAAAAAAAAAAAAAAAAAAGAACAATGTTTAACTTTTCACAACTGCACAGACCTTTTCCCCGGCTACAGTAGTGTAGCTTGTTTAGCACTCTGGTTTGTAAAAGCATCTTCCTAGATGGCTTAGGAATGTGATCTCTAATGATCCCAACAATGCCTAAATTACCTTTGCAGGCCTTGAGACAGATATCAATAGAAACACTCTCTCAGGTTTACAAGCTTTTTCCTGAGCAGATGAATTTCCTGTAACTAGTGTCAGTTCAATTAGAGCTGCCAATTAAAGCTTTTGGCACATAAAGGGGTTGAGATTTAAACTATCCCCCACATTTTATAACATTAGCTTTTTATTATTATCACAGAGGACTGGCAAGTTCCTGTCCCTTACAAGGTAGATAGTCATGGACATTAGGCATGCTTACAAACTCTTCCCATGACCTCCCGGCTCTGATCAGTTTTGAAGGGCCACACACAAATGACTCTAGGATCTGACATTTTTGCCATCCAAGCAGTGGCTTACTGCCTTTGGATGCTCATCCATTGCTTTTGTTTCAGGAGTGTCTTTTCCACATTGGGATAAATGCCTCATTGGCATTTTTCTTAGCTGGTTGCTAAGAAAACTTGGGGCCTGAGCACTGTCCCTCAGCTCTACAGCTTAAGGCTAGCACTCTGCCACTTTGAGTCTCGAGCTTGGGGCTTGAGTACTGTCCCCTGACTCTTTAGTCCAGGGTTAGTACTCTGCTGGCTGAATAGAGGTGACAGTCTCACAGGAACCTTTTTGTGCCCGGGCTGGCTTTGAACCAGTTTGCAGATCAATGAGTCTTACAAAAGGCCATTTTACTCCAATTAAAAGCAACAAGGTGGTCAACACAGAAGTAGCTTTTAAGCATGCTCTTACCTGAAACTTATTAAGAGTCAAAGTTACATCTGACAACTTGTAAGAATCCTCTGTGCTTTGCTCTGGGCTTGCTGGAAACTTAAAAAACCTATAAGAGCAAACTAGAATAGCAATTATTTTGGTAATCCTAATTCTTTCTTTGTGCACTTTGAGGCAAATGTTAAGAACAATTTTACAGTTAAACTTTATATCCAAAAATCCATTTCTAATTTTTTTTAAAACCTCTTATTAATCACCTTTACTATTTTATGCTTTAGTTTTTATTTGCATTTTGAAAAGATCCCTTGAAATCTTGAGGCCAAGTGTCACTCATTGCCTCTTGGTTGCTTGTTTTAAAACAGACACACATTAAGATTTTTAAACTCAAATGACAATTTTTCCTTAATGCAAGAATTACAGTCACCATCACTATACCATGAAGCTAGACTTAACACCTTTATAACTTTTAAAAACATCCTAATTGTAGAACATAATTGAAAGTAAGCCACATTATATAAATAACGTTTTAACCCTCTTTTTAAGGCCTTCCTAATTTTAATGTTAACACATCCAAGGGGAAGTTTTAGCAATACTAATCAGATCATCACATCACTCATTTTAACCACCATGTTTTCAGTGTCTATCTGCAGAGAAAAGAGAGAACAAAGATGGGCCACTCAGCCCCTTCTATGGAATGGGCACACACCCAGTCCGACTCTTTAGGGTTAGATGAACTGCGTTTGTGCCAGCTTGCCTTCTTTTACCATGCATGGACTCCTCTCAGGACTTGTCCCACCATGCATGACCAGCTGAACTGCACTTGTGCTTGTTCACCCCTCACCCTAAAGATAGGTCTTCTGTTGGCTTCTAAGTTTTTCCTTTTTTATCTCTTGGTTCTCGAATGAAATACACAGTTTTTAGATAGACAGAACAGGTAACATCTTTGACAGTGTTAAACTAACCTTTACATTTAAATTTCTAATATTTATCCCCAAATTTTAGCCAAGGGAACTAGATCCCAAACAGCCAATGCATTTTTGTTAAGCCAGGCAACTTGATTACAGTATAAACTGTCTTATGCATTTTACAATATTAGTTTTTAAATACCAGATTTTCTAATTTGCAAGTTAAAGAATCCTTACAAAGCCATTTAAAACAATGCGAAGATTTTTTTTTTTTGTCAATGTCCAAACCTCATAACTTTTGAATTTTAAATTTAAACTCACCCAATTGTTACAGCATGTTGACAATTTTTATCTTTGAACACGTTCACAGACACACACAAGACACTCACACAGATCTTAAAGCGCGCAAAAATCAAAATCAGTTGTACGTACACTTTTTAAAGTTTTTAAACAAAAATTTAAGACAGTATTTCTTTTAAACTAGGTACCTTTGTCGGGCTTCATTTTCCCAGAGCTTGCTTGTTAGCAAGGCAATTCACTAATTAGTCTTTTGAATCTCTGTGCTGTTCTCATTCAGCAAGCTGAATCCAGAGTCTGCTGAGTGAGTCTGCCACACTCACCCAGAACTTCCCGACCTCAGAAAACATAAAACAAACACACACACTAAACAAGACAAACAAGTGGCCACAAAGACAAAATCAGGTCTCAGTGAATGGGGCAACATCTCACCACCATTCACTTACCAGGGGTCTCAACACCCTTACTCACCTCCGGAGGATTTTTCTCTTAGATTCCTGCAGATGTTGACCCAGGGGCCTTCCAAGGTGGAGGAGAATTCCCAGTCATCTTGGGGCAAGGGAAAAAAATCCCTAGCGGCCGTCCCCTCAGACTGACAGGTTCTCCCCCACGCTCAGACCCCCTGAGCCAAGGCCCAAGGCTGAGATCTAACTGGGGCCACTCGCAGGTGGTCAGTGGCAATTTCATAATTGACAAACAAGCAAGTTCCTAAAACCTGACAATCTGGGCTCGAGCTGTAACTTTTTTCCAGTGATTTAAATCAGACTTAAGGGGGTTGTTAGTTGCCACCCCTTCCCTTTAAGGACAACAAGACAGACAACAGAGACAATTAACACTAAACAGAAACAGAGGAAACCAGACAGGCGCTGCGCGGCAGTCGAAGGACTGCAAACAGAAAAAGCAACTTCAGATGGGAGTGGCCATCTGAATATGTTTTTTGTTTATGATAGCCTGAGCCTCTGCCTTATCTATAAATTCAGCCTTCCAGGTTAAATATTGACCTCTGGTCAGGACCGATTGTACAATCTTATTCCATTCATGAGGCAGCAGGTGTCCTCCGTTAAAATCAATAAGCGGGCACCATCTCTTCCCTTTTCTACCTCTTTTAAAATGTCCCTGATAATCCCATAAAAACTAAAAAAGTCCTCGGGAATTTCTTCTCCTTTAGCCGCTAAATCATTGATATCTTTCCCTACTTTACTCCAGGTAAGGGGATGAATGTCCGGGTCACTCAAAATTAGCCAAGGATATTTTTCCCCGACAAAACAAAAAAATTTTACAAGATCCTTTCTTTTTACTCTTATTCCTCTCTCCCTAAGAGCTTCCTTCATTTCCTTTATAAATAAAGCCTCTTTAGACAACGTCTTTCCCATGGCTTCTTTGAACGGCAAACTTACCTCAAGACTTCCCACGGTGCACGAGTGATGCGATGTGGGCGTCTCTACCCTTAAATGATTGGGGATCCCCATCTCCAGCGCCGTCGGGTAGGTCACCGCGCCTCGAGCCCCACATTGGGCGCCACTTGACCCGTCCAGCAGGTTCAGTTATTCGTTAGGCTCGAGGAGGCACCTCCTAAAAACCAATGGGGGCGAGAGAGAAACGAGACCAAGTGCATAAAGAAAGACAAAGTCAGTCTGAGTCACGTCAAGGTCTGCTTTATTAAGGTGAGGGAGGGTTTATATACCCAAAAGGACAGGGGAAGGGAGAGAATGAAAAAACTTTGCAGAAGCAAGGGTGAGAAGTCCCGGGGTCAGGGATGGGTCATGCTTTTCCTTTGGCCGTTGTGCTAATCTTAAAGGTACCTCCTGTAGTTTCTCTAGGAGACATTTATGGTTAGCCAGGCGCCGCTTGCTTAGGGCTGGAGATAAGAGAAATGTTTATGGTTAGTAAAATGTTGCCTGCTTAGGGCTGGAGGAATATTTATGGTTAGCCAAATGTAGTTTGTTTAGGGCTGGAGGAATATTTATGGTTAGCCAAATGTAGTTTGTTTAGGGCTGGAGGAATATGATCTTTCCATACACTTTCTTGGCTCCCAACAGACCTGGGTACATCCTAGCTCCGTAGTGGCTCACAGGCTGGTGTGCTCAAATTGACCATTCACCAATTGGGCCTGCTGGGCCCTGAGTTCAAATCCCAGCACTTCCAAAAGATTCATCGTGATGTGAGAAGCCCATCGATCCACCTGTTTTCCTGTCCTGTGAAAGTCCTGGGCCTCAGCAAGGATGGAGAATGCTATATAGGCAACTCTATAGCCATGGGAATAGGTTGTCATCCATGTCAGCACAGATATACCTGTCACCATACTCAATAAAATACACAATACATCCATGAATAACACTCAAAATAAAAAGAAGATAACGACATTGAATGCAAGATGCATACCACACCTGTATGTAAATAGAGATCCTAGGTGTTAATGAGGTGGGCTTGTTATTTTGTCCAGTGCTTGGGCTTCAAATTAAGCTCTGTACCGGGCCTGACATTCTAGTCTTCAAGGATGGTGAGCTTGCCCTTCTCCCACAGTGCAATGGGGTTCCCTAGACCTGAGTTCAAATCCCAGCTCTAGCAGTATAAAAGTGTGAGTTCTTAGCTAGAGTGCTTCGTTCATAATTTTTTATTTTTATTTTTTTGCCAGACCCAGGGCTTGAACTCAAGTCATGGCAACTCTGCCTCAGCTCTGATCATCCTAGGCTGCAGCCTCTGGACCCACAGCCCATCCTCTGACCCTAGGATCCCGGGGCTTGCTGGAAAAAAAAAAAAGGCCGCTGGGGGAATAAAAGCGGTGGGAAGTTCCACATGGCGATTTTACATATATTTTCCTTTGCATGCTGACCATGCTGGGTCCAAACACGGTGGCCTGCAGAGTGAAGGTTACCTAGTGTGGCTGATGGCTTGTTACCTATCCCAAGAGCCAGAGGCCGACCCAGCAACAGAGGCCCCGAGGTCGAATCCCGGTCAGTCCCCATACATTGAGGGAATGGCGGGAGATCCTGAGATACTCGTTTCTGGATCTAGGAAGAGTCACGGAATTCGATGGATCTCATCTTTGAATGAGTAGTTCCTGCTTGATGGGAGTAGGAAATGATAGGCAAGACTCATGGGATATCTGTTATTTTTAATGAAGAGTTGATGAAACATGACCATAATTATCACAGTCATGAAATGGAGGCATTGGGGAAGATCCAAGAATTGTTAGTCACAAGGTAGATTGGATTCCGTCACTGGTCACCATCCTACTCTATACAAATATGTACTTATTTACATACTACCTTCAGATTATGAATGGATGACTATTGTGCTCCCCATTCTCTCCCCCCCTTGTGGGGTTCAATCTGATGTCCTGGGAATGGCCTAGCTCCTTAGTGGCTCACAGGCTGGTGTGCTTACCTGGACCCATTTGCCTATTGGGCCTGCCAGTCCCCGAGGTCAGATCCCAGCACTGCCAAAAGATGAATCCTGATGTGAGAAGCCAATTGTTGCACCTGTTTTTCTGTCCCGTGAAAGTCCTGGGTCTCAGCTAGGATGCAGTATGCTATGTATGCAACTCTATATTCATGGAAATCAGTTGCCATCCACGTCAGCACAGTTAAAGCTGTCATTATATGCAATAAAATACAAAATGCATCCATGACTAAGACACACAATAAAAAGAATATCTACACTGAATGCATGATGCATTCCACATCTCTATGTAAAGAGAGATCTTATGTGTAAAATAGGTGAGCATATGATTTTTGTGAGTGCTGGGGCTTCGGTTCAGGTCCTGGGACTAGGTCTGACCTTGTAGTCTTCAAGGATGGTGAGCTTCACCTTTCCCCACAGTGCAACAAAGTTACCCAGACCTGAGTTGGAATCTCAGAGGTGGCAGAAAAATGGTGAGAATTCTGAGCCAAGGTGTGTTATTATTATTATTATTATTGCCAAGCATCTGATTTGAACTCAGTTCATGATCACCTCAGGCTGGCAACCTCTCATGGGCACATAGCCAATCCTGGGATCCTAGGCTCTGAAGCTTTGCAGGAAAAAATGTCAGAAAAATGACAGGAAAAAAAGACAGAAAATGACAGAAAAAATGTCACAGGACGGATGTTTTTATATTTTCTTCTTGTGCACGTTGAACATCCTGGGTCTGAATTACACGGCTGCAAAGGGTACTTCACCTTGCATTGGTGAAGGCTAACCGGCTATCAGGGAAGCCTTAGGCCCATATGGCAAAATAGGCCCTGAGCTTGAATCCTGGTCCTGACACCTACCAATGGGGGGAGATCCCAATATACTTGTTCCTATGCATGGGAATAACAAGGAAATGTTAGCAAACTCATGATTGAATGAGAAGTTTCTTCATGTATTGGTCTAGTCCAAAATTAGATGCAATGATCCTAGGACGATGATTCATCTTAATGAATGGTTTATTAAGCATGAAAAGAATACTATTCCTTCAATGGTGGCATAATAAAGACCTAAGAGTTAGTAGGAACGTAGTTGATGTCATTGAATCCTAGGTAGATGTCTCTGGCACTCTGTACAAATATATATTTATTGGTGTTCTACCACCAGTCTATCCATGTATGGCTATTTTGTCCACTCCTGCGGCTTAATCTCAGGGTCTGGAAATGCCCTGGCAGCTTCATTGCTGCCGTGTTGACACACCCATTCAGGGTCTGAATTGGGTCTGCCAGGCCCTGAGTTCAGATCCCAGCACTGCCAACAATTGGATCATGGAGTAAAAAGCTGTTTTCCTTTTCTCTGAGAGTCCTGGGTGTCACACATGATGGAGAACACATCTACAAATCTAGATACTATTTGATGGGTTGTCATCAATATCATAAATGGAATGTGTGGCATCACAGTCAATAAAAAATCTCATATAAAAAATATACTTAGAACTCAAAAAATTAAATCCCGCAACAAAAAATCCTCAAAGACACAACTGTTCAATAAATAAGTGGGCTAAAGTCTTAAAGAGAAACTTCTCTGAAGAGGAAAGAAGTATGCCCAATAGACAAATGAAGAAATGCTCAACCTCCCTAGCCATTAAAGAAATGCAAATCCAAACATCATTGAGATACCACCTCACCCAGTTAGAATGGCTATAATCAAGAACTCTAATAACAACAGATGCTGGAGGGGATGTGGACAGAAGGGAACCTTACTGCATTGTTGGTGGGAGTGGGAACTTGTTCAACCACTTTGGAAAGTAATATGGAGGTTCCTCAAAAGACTCCACATAGAGCTCCCCTATGACCCAGCAATCTCACTTTTTGGCATTTACCCAAATGTTTACAAACAAGACACACTAAAGCTACCAGCACGACTATGTTTATTGCAGCACTATTTACTATAGCTAAGATATGGAACCAACCCAGATGCCCCTCAGTAGATGAATGGATCAAGAAAATGTGGTATAGCCGGGCGCTGGTGGCTCAAGCCTGTAATCCTAGCTACTCAGGAGGCTGAGATCTGAGGATCGCGGTTCAAAGCCAGCCCGGGCAGGAGAGACCGTGAGACTCCTATCTCCAATAAACCACCAGAAAACCGGAAGTGGCGCTGTAGCTCAAGTGGTAGAGCGCTCGCCTGAGCTGAAGAGCTGAGGGACAGCGCCCAGGCCCAGAGTTCAAGCCCCACGACCGACAAAAAAAAAAAAAAAAAGAAAATGTGGTATATATACACAATGGAATTCTATGCCTCAATCAGAAAGAATGACATTGCCCCATTGGTTAGGAAATGGAAAGACCTTGAAAAAATTATATTATGTGAAGTAAGCCAGGCCCAAAGAAACATAGGTCCCATGGTTTCCCTTATTTGCAATATCTAGTATATGTCTGAGTCAAGCAGAAAAGGTCAGATAAGGTGAAGTTAAGGAAATGAACCCTAAGATATGTATTCAAATGTTTTTTTTTCTTTCTTGCGATTGTTTCTAACACATTTATAAGATGATTTCTTTGTTGCTTTGAATGTCCCTCCCCCACAGTATAACACCTGCTTTCACTGTATTTGATGTCGGTATAATTTTTGGAGGGGAAGGGGAAAAACAAGTCGTTTAAATAGGGATACAGGTGGACCCCTTGCAATAATGAGATGTACAAGTCGTTATGTCGAAAACGAACTTTACAACTTTGGTGCAGCATGGCAGGTGGGAGCAGGGAGGTTTGGGTGGAGGCGGAGGGGAGGATGGGAAGGGATAGGAAGGGGAAACAAAGGAGGAGGCTACAATGTTTGATAAGAAATGTACTCATTATCTTGCCCTTGTAATTGTAACTCCTCTGTACAGTATTTTCACAATAAAAAATGGAAAATAAATGAATAAAACAAAAATACAATAAATAAGCACAACAAACAGGACATGGACTGAACATCTATACATACTTACAAATCCTATCTTTGCAATGTATATAAATAGAATGTTTCCAGGGCTGGGACTTGAATTCAGGCCTAGGGTCCAGGCCTTATTTTCTTGTCTTCAAGCATGGTGAGCTTCCCCTTCATCCACAGTGCTTCAGAGTTACCACGGCCTTAAGTTCAAATTCAAAGGTAGGAGAAATGGTGTGAATTGCAAGCCAGGGAGGTATTTTTTTTTTTTTTTTTTGCCAAGCACGGTCTCGAACTCAGGTCATGGCAAACGTGCCTCAGATTTCATCACTATAGGCTGGTGTGCAGCCCCTGGAAACACAGCAAATCCTGGGATCCTAGAACTTCAGGCCTTGTGCAGGGGGAGCGGGGAATGCACAGAAAAAAAGTGGCAGGATGGTGTTTTTACATTTTCTTCCTTTGCACCATGGCAACCTGGCTCCAAAGGATACTTCACTTTGCATTGCTGAAAGCTTGCAGGAGACTGGGAAAGCCATAATCCAGAACAATGATTAGCCAGGCACCAGTGCCTCTCAGCAGCCCTCCTTGATACTTACAAGGCTGTGATAGGAGGATAATGGTCAAAGTCACCCTAAGAAGGAAAGTCCTTAAGACCCCTGTCCAACCTCAATAACAACAAAGCAAATGTAGAGCTGTGTGGCTCCAGTGGTAGAGGGCTAATCTTGAGCAAGAACAACTCATGGACTATGCCCAGATCCTGAGTTCAAGGCCCAGCACTGGCAACAAACAGACATACACAACAATCTGTGTAGCCATCTGGCTGAAGCAGGTCTCCCTCTTGACCCCAAATGGATCGGACAGTTTCCTGGTAAAGGGGCTGCTGTCATCTTGACTCTGTCCATTCTGTCTGCGTCACAGGATTCCAGGCACACCCCCATTCTTTCATGGTTCTTTTTGACCAATGGGATACAAGAATAGTGGCCGCGCCCACATTCCATGCTTCCCAGTAGCACCTGGATTCCTTCTGTTGGTTGACACCACTACCAGCAGTTGAGGAAGGTAGAGGTGGCTGAGTGGTGAGCAAGAGACTCTAGGTGACTTTGAGGTAGAATAGGAAATGATGTCCTAGTTGGTGAGTGGGAGAATAGAGGATTTCCTAGACCCTGGAAGCATGGCCAGCCCAACTTTCCCATCCCTTTGCTCAGATGTCTGAACCAATAAGAATCAATGAGAGAACTGTGGGCAAAAAACTGCCACAAGAACACCAGCAGTATCCTCCCGACAGACCTGAAACATTCAAGAAAACAAAGAACATGGAAAAAGGGAGGGATCCCCAAGACAAACACCACTGGGGAGCCAGATTGAATGGAGAGTCCGGCCAAAGGTGATGCCAACCATGGGCCTCCCCTGCCTTTGGACACAGTCACAGCCACCAGGGTCCAGAGTGTCAAGGGTCCCAATACCACCAAGGATCCACAGAGGTTCTACCCTCATGTGGTACCCACCCTGGAAAACAGAAAAGAAGAAACCAGGTACTCTGTGCTAAGATCCAACCACTGAAGCAGGGAAAGGCAGACCCACAGGGTCAATGAGAGTAAGAGAGGGAGAAGATAGCCCAGATACATGCAGAGCCAAAAATGGAGGTAGAGATCCACAAGGCACCCATATAGTGGTTGGTGTCAGCAGAAAGCGATTTACAATGTGCACTGGCCCAAGTGCAGCAGGCCACTGATGATAGAGAAAGGGATCACGCAGCTCTTACCAGCTGCCTGCAAGCTACAGAGTGGCGCATGGCAGAGCTGGAGATAGTGGTTTCTGTGGTCACTGCTGGAAAGGAGGAGACCAGAATGTTCTTCAAACAGCTAAATGATGTGATCCTTCAGCTCAAGGACAAGACCAGTAACTTTGATGACCTGGAGCAAGTGAACACAGAGTTGCAGGAGATGGTGGAAGCGCTGTGGATACAGAGGAGCAACATGAAGAAGAGAATATGCAAGTTCCAACAAGTGCTGGAGGGGTGTGAGGTACTGAAGACACTACTGGACAATCTGAGGTGGCTGGTGATCACAGCGAATCTGTAGAGAGACACCTTCATGGAGGACCTGAGCATTGAGAGGTCCGCACAGAAGAAGGAGGCATGGTGGCTGACCCAATGGGTGAACCAACTGACAGAGGAGAAGGAATGAGGGGCAAGGCATGTGTTGGACCTAGGGAATGAGCTGTGAGAACTGAGAAGGAAGCTGGTAAAGCCATGCCCACCGCGGGACCATCTCAGGCCAAGCGGCAGCTGCAAGCCCAGCCCTACAGCAAGCAGATGGATTTGAAAAACCTAGAGGAACAACTTCACATCCAGGTCCAGGAAAACCAGTCTCCGTCTTCAGAACATAGAGCAGCAGGAGCAACTGCAGAGACTGGAGGAGAAAGCCTAGGATCGGTAGGAGATCCATGAGACCCCATGATGAGAATGTGTGTGGAATGAACAACCGGAGGAAAAGCTGGCCCTGCTGTGGGACGTTCTCCACAGCGTGAGCAGTGAGAAGGAGGAGTTCGCCAGCATCCTGGAATCAGAGCAGCAGATGAAGAAATATCTGCGGGAACAGTTGGACTGCTCAGAGGAGAAGATAGAGAAATGGAGAGTGGTGGCTGAGAGATAGAGCCAAGCAGCTCAGGAGCAGCAGGAGCAGTCCCTGGGCCAGTGCAGGAGTTCAGAGAATCCTGTGAATGGCACATTGCCTCCAATGAGCGACTGTGCTCTGAGAAGGAGGCCCTGCAGCAGACTTAGAGAGGCAGACCCAGCTGCTGGAGCAGCTGAAGCAAGTGAAGGGCTCAACAAACTGGAGGGACCAGGTGGTGTCCCCGAATTGGCAGGACACTCTCAAGAGCCTGGAAGCCACCAGATCACAGGAGGAGTGCCTGCAGACAGCTGAGCTTCCTTGCTTTCCCTGGGGAATGGGAAGGCATGAACCCTTGAGAAGCAAAATGTAAGGATGTGACTCCCCCTCATCCCAGCCGATGTGACCATCACAGAGGGTGGAGATGTCTCCCAGACCAAGAGTGACATGGCTCTGAGAGTGTTCCTGGATAATGAGATTCACAGGGGGAAACTCCTGCCGCAAGAATGGCGGGCCAGCTGCAGGCACCCCCTGGCTGACCGAGCAGTTCAGTGCCAGACTGAGCTGGAGCCACAGGCCCTCTGCCCCATGAGCTTCCACCACAACATGCGTGAGGATGGGAAGCAGGACAGATGGGCATCTGAGAAGAAAATCTGCTTCATCCATGACCTGCCTGATGAGGTGGACTTCCAGAGTCCAGTAGGTGAGCTCCACCATTGATGCAGCCAGCTGTTGGCACACATCCGAACTATCGAGGAGTCCCTCATGGTGTGTAAAGAACAGATGTTGGTCCTGAATGAGCTGTGTTGGGAGAAAGCCCAGTGCATGTACTGGTTGTCCCAGGAGAAGATGGAGAAGAGGATAGTGCTGCGGGAGCTGCTGTCACTCCTTGCAAGGGAAGCACAGACAGCAGTCTCCAGATGCCAGCACAGGCTGAGGCCCCCACCACCAACACTGCTTCAGACGCCTCAGGGCCTGTGGTGGGTGAAATGAGGGAGGAGCAGAAAGGTTTTGAAGAATTGCAACTTGAAGACAGCATGGAAACTGCCAGGGAACAGATCAGGTTTCCCGACCCCATAGTGGACTCCCCCAAGGAGCATGTCCTGCCCCAGATGCCCCACTTCCAGATCCGCACACAGCTCCTAGGCTCAGGGAAGAGTGCTCCCTCACTTTCTCCTGTAGACTGATGTGGATGATGACTCTGTATGTGACATACTGACTCTCAAAAGCCTTGGCAGCCACCAGAAATAGGTGACCAAGTGGCTTTCTCTCAGGCCTCCATCAGCCAGGTGACAGGAAGGTTAAACTGGGGGTCAGGTAGGTCAGAAGCTTCAGGGAGTTGGCCCAAACTCAAGGGATATCTAATGGCCCATTGCTGTCCAGGAAAGAGGTCCATGTTATGCTTATCACAAAGAATAATTTGTTTTCAAAGCAAAATAAAAAGCCTCCAACAAAGATTTCTTCTTTCAATCCTGGGGCTTGAACTCAGGGCCTGGCCATTGTCCTGAGCTCTTTTTGATCAAGACTGGCATTCTACCAGTTGAGCCCCACCTCCTTTTCCAGCTTTTTCTGTGTGGAATAGAACCCAGGGCTTCAGGGATGTTAGGTGACCACTCTACCACTGAGCCACATTCTCAGCTAGGATGATTCTCCCCCCTTCCAAACCTATATGACCATTCCTCAGATAAATAGGAAATAGGTGGTGGTGTATGCATAAACACCTAGGCCAGCAGCCACCAGGCTTAGTGGGGAAAAGATTTTAGTGTAGAAATCTCTGATTTTGCATGCACGTGGTGTGTGTGTGTGCGTGCGTGCGTGCGTGCATGCGTGCGTGCGTGCGTGCGTGCGTGTCTGTGTTTGTGAACTCAGGGCCTAGGCTCTATCCCTGAGTTTTCTTGCTCAAGGCTAGTGCTTTGCCACTTGAGCCACAGCCCCACTAGTTTTTGGATGGTTAATTGTAGGTACGAGTCTCAAGGACTTTCCTCTCCAGGGTGGCTTTGAATCATAATGGGGGCCCCAGGGAAGCAAGAGTAAACACAACTCCCAAGTACTATCCCTATGGTGGACTACCCCTGCCCCCTGGTGGCCACACGCAGAACATGCCACCCCATGCCATTATCCTCTAGAGTTCAATTTGGGGAAGTGACCAGAACCAAGCCGACTTTTGCTCACCCTGATTGCTGATGCCAGAGCAGGTCTTTTCAACGCGAGGCCAAGAGAGCTCCAGAAAGCCCAGCTTTCCAGGGACACAAGGAAGGGAGAGGTCAGCTCCAGGTTGACTAAGAGCCTTTGCCCACGGATACCCCAACTTGTCCTTACTTATCACCATAAGACCTGTGAAAGAAAAACCCAAAAAAACAAAATTGGATCTGTGCCTCCATGTGGTACAGCTCTAGCATTGAACCAAAGAGCTCAGAGACAGGGCCCCCAAGCTTTCAATCCAAGACCCCCAGCTGACCTTCCCCCATAAAACACAGGCTGTCTAAATGTGAACTAGTAGGATTTGTGCAGTGTTTCTGAAGAATGGTGATACTGAAGAAAGCACCCTAATTCTAATGACAGCTGAACTTGTGACATATAGCTATGTGCTGAGTCCTTCACAGGGTGCTACTTGCTGGGTTTTTCCCTCATGGGGGTTTTGTGCTGAGTCCTCAAAAAGGTGCTGTTTGGTAAATCATCCCAAAGGGTGCTATGTGCTGAGTCCCTGAGAAGAGTGGGCCGTCCTAGGTTTTTCAAAGTGTGCTGTATGCTGAGTCCATTACACAACATACTGTATGCTGAATCCTTCAAAAGGTGTGGTGTGCTAATGCATCCCAAAGGGTCCTGCTATGTGCTGAGCCCTTGAGAAGAGGGGGATGAGGTATTTTTTGAGTGCCATGTGCCAAGTCCTTTACACAGGGTGCTCTGTACTGTAGGGTGCTCTGTACTGTCCTTCAAATGGTGCTGTGTGCTGAGTGCTTCCACAGTGTGGTATGTGCTGAGTCCTTCAAAATTGTTCTGTGTGCTGAGTTTTTTGAAGGATGCTGTGCACTGGGTGTTTTACACAGTGTGCTTCAACACAGGGTGTGATGAGTCCCTGGGAAAGAGTGAAGCATGCCATGCACTGAGTCCTTTAAACTGGGAGCTATGGACTCCCTCCTTCAAAGGGTGCTGTGTGCTGAGTACTCTACCCAGCACACTACATGCTGAGTCCTTCAAAGGGAGCTGTGTGCTGAGTCATTTACACAGGGTGCTTTGTGCTGATTTTGGAAGAGTGCTGTGTGCTGAGTCATTCCAAAAGGTGCTATGTTCTGAGTCCTTGAGAGATGGTTATCCCTAACACACACACACAAACACAAATACACATACACGCACGAGTGTCACCATGCACCTGCTTGTTGTGTGGAGTGGAGGAGGATGGAGGATAGTCTCCTCCAGCGGTGGGGCTGAGGGGAGATTCGATCCCCTGGGCCAGTACTGGGGGTGGGGTGTAGTGCTGAGCTGAGGTAAGGCTGCAATTGCCATGATCTAGAAGCCTCAGGGCCCAGTCAGGACTGCAAATGTAGCCGGGGTGAGGGCGGGGCCCAGGGGAGGTGGGGGCGGGGCCCAGGAGCACACTATAGTGGCAGGAATGTCCAGGAGCCCAAGGGGGCAGGGGTGTGTGTGCAGCAGGGGCAGGGTAGCCCAGGAGAGGAATGTGGGGCTGAGAGAGAGCTGGGAGAAGAGCAAGCACGAGCACTAGCATGAGCACTAGCACCCGTGGAAAGGGCTTCAGTGGCTGGCGGCTGCTCCGATCATAGCATGGGTCCTGGACGGAAGCGCAGAGCATGCAGAGCCTGCACGGCAGGCACATCGCCACACGCAGCCCCTCGGAGACACCCAGCCATGGTGACCCTGAGTCTGAGGTCCTGGTGCTGGGAGCACGGCAGAGGCAGTGGCTGCTGAGGCGTCGGCGGCCACAGGATAGGAGGCCGCTGAGGCTGCGGTGGTGGCTGAGGAGGAGCAGAGGCTGTGCACAGCTTCACCACGCGCCCACGCTGCTTTTCAAACATGGCGCTGCTGGCTCGGACCCGCGGAGCCTCTAGCAGTCACCTGGCGGAGCTGTTGCGCCCCTGGCCTGCTTGTGGCCCTGACTTGGTTCTGGCCTTCGGTCCTCAGACTCCTGGCGCGCACCCGGAGTCACAGCCTACAGCTTCTCCCAGCAGTTCACGTGAGTTGCCTACCTGCGCTCCCTCACTCAATGACCCCCCCCCCTTAAAGCCCGTCCCCCAGTCTACCCTTCCTCCTCACCCTCGCGGACCCGGACCCTTGCCTCTTGCCTCCCCCTTCCTTCCTTCCTGTGCCTTCCCCCGTACCCCAGAGTCTGTCCTGGCTCTGTGACAAATGCACCCCAAGGGTGGGGGGTGGAGATGGGTGTCCACCCGGGGATCCCACCCTCATCCCTAGTGGCCAGTGTTCCAGGAAAAGGGGAGCTGCAGGGATGGGAGGTGGGGGCACCACAGAGCCCCTGGCCTGGAGCAGTGGGAGCCACACAGCTGTGCATCTGCCCATTCCTCTCCCTGGTGGGAACCTGGTGGCTTTAGTCAGAGTTGGGAAGCTGTACCTCTTGGTTCTTATCCCTTTTGCTGGGGAGGGGGGTGTTGGATACAGAAGATAGACCACCTTGCTGTGTGAGCTCTTGTCTTCTGTGCTCAGTCACCCTTTCACCTGAGGACATTCCCAGAAGAGCCCACTAGAGAGGTGAGGGCACTGGGGTCAGATAGAAGGTGGGTATTTGGGAGAAAAACACACCCCCTCTGACACACATACAACTGGCCTGTACCCCCAACCCCAGCATTCAACAGTTCTGACTGGGTGATCACATTTCCCATTTCTGCAAGCTTCTGCTAGTGCTCCCAGTCCATCTGGTCTCCTAGTCCTCCCCAAGAATTTGCCAAGTCACCCAGAAGTATGTAGGAGGGAAGTAGGGAGTCCAACCATGTATATAGCCTTTAGGACCCCATCAAAGTACCCCAAAACACCCTCTCCCCAGGTCAGACACCTTTCTGGAGGCACCTGCTTTGTTTTCTGTCCAGGCTCTGAGAAGCCACGTGTCTCCGGACTCCTTCACCCAGCACCCTGGCCTAGGGTTTTGGTGAATGGGGAGTCAAGGCTGGTTGTTCCCAATGGGAAGGTTCTGGGCCTAAAGAAAG
This sequence comes from Dipodomys spectabilis, assembly GCF_019054845.1. NCBI lineage: Eukaryota > Metazoa > Chordata > Mammalia > Rodentia > Heteromyidae > Dipodomys > Dipodomys spectabilis. The sequence continues at coordinate 128,558 of NW_024871264.1, read as the reverse complement.
GGAGAGTCAGGGTGGTTCTGCATTTTTAGAGCATTGTTCCCCTTGGGTGAGATTCCCTGGTTCTGACAAGGGAACCCTTGTGTTCCAGCTAGTACATTGCCCACATGAGAAACAAACAAACTCAGGAGAGACACTGCTCTGAATCTGTGTGTGTGTGTGTGTGTATGTGTGTGTGTGTGTGTGTGTGTGAGAGAGAGAGAGAGAGAGATCATCTTTCTCATTGTACAGTCACCATGTCTAAAAAGAGCAAAAACATTTTATTTGTGTGTATGTGTGTATTTGTTATTCTTTTTCAATTAATGCCCAGTATGAGCCCAGCCATAATTTTTGTTTTCTCTTTCACCGTTTCATGGCTCCTTTAGAGGTTTCAGTAGATGTTGCTTTCCACCTCTTTCTTCCCCTTTCCTGCAGCCCACAGTAGCTGCTGGACCTGCGTGGGTCTCCCCTAGGAGGCCTGTGTGAACCGCAGACCAGAACCGCAGACACCTGCCCTTCTGTCTTTAGCCAGAAGGCTCATGAGGCTACTGTGATCACAAGGCACTCTTCCAGCCAGACAGTCTGCTCTGGTGTGTATAGTTGGAGCTAATTCAAGGTTGGGAATGAGTCTGCCAAACAAAAATAGGGAACGAGATCGGAGGTAGTAGGACAGGGGCAGTGAATCTAGGAGGGTCTGGAAAGTGACGAAAGGTGTGACATAGCAGATGGTTCACCACGACTGAGGATGAGAGGGGAATTTTACCCAGGGTATTGACTGTGAAAGTGGGCATCTGGGCAGGGGGCTCCGGACCCCCAATGGTGGCATGGATTCCTTCCAGGGACAGTGCACTAGTGGGCAGTCCTCCCTGGAGTCCTGCATACTCCAAGCTGTGTCCCTCCTGGGCTGTTTCCAGCTGGGCAATGGTAGGCAAGTGTGTTCCCCCTGCTGGAGCCTACTTGGGATCAGGACATGGCAGTTAGCTAGGACTCTCTGAATGCCATTTTCTGTAACCTGCTGTAGGCTGTCTGGAAGGAAAAGGGGACCACTGACTTTGGAACCCTTTAAGTTTGATTGGGACAAGTTGAAATGCCAGCTTTTCCAGGGTTTTTTCTTGAAGCTGGCAATTTCTACTAATGCTTGGGATACTGGGTCAAATGAGATGGACCATTTCAGCCACTAAACAATGACATTCAAGCAGCACAAGCAGAGTTCCTGAGCCAAATGGTGTCCTGCTATGAACGTCGTGCCTTGACTGCCTTTCTCCGGCAGCTGCCGATTCTCCTCCGGCTCTCTCTAGGGTGATCACTACAGTTGAGGATGTTGTGGGGAGCAGAGATTGTGACCTTGCCATCTGCAGCCTGATCGCTGTGAGCAGAGACAATTCCCAGGACCTGTACTGGAATCTGGGAGATTCAGAGACCCAGGATGCCTCAGGGATCCTTTTCTGCAACATGAAAATTGGTGGCCGGATATGGTGGACCATCCTGTCTGGCATTAGGGAGTGCAGAGGAGGCCCCTTGAGCCAGGCTTTCGCCTCACCACAACCTTGTTCACAGCTGAGTGGGGAATTGAGTGCCATACAGCTGCTCAGTGGCTGGACAGAGATCTTTGAGAAGATAGGCATCCCAGAGGCCCCAGAATACAGTGAGTACATCATGGCTCATGTCTTTGGAACCAAAACAGTTAAGTGTGGTGGCACCAGGAGGGTGGGAAGAGGGAGGAGGGAGAACTGAGGGAGAGCTACATCAGGCTTTACCCCACCCAGGATGCTTCCCTGAGCTGGAATGGACTTTTTTGTAGTATTGTCATAGACAGATGCTCATCTATTTATCTAACAAAACGTTACAGTGTGTGCCAGATCTTAGGGGGGATGGGGTGGGGGTCATACACGATGAAAGGCTCCAGTGCTGGTTCCACAGCACATGAAGAAATCTTGGTTTGAGCTGGATGCTGTTGCCTCACACCTGTCATCCTTGCTACTTAGGAGGCTGAGATAGGAGGATTGAGGCTTATGGCCCAGGCAGAAAAGCATGTAAGACTCTTATCTCCAACTGACTACCAAAAAGAAAATGCCAGAAGTGGATGAGTAGCTCAAACTGGAGATTGTTGGCCTTGAGTAAAAAGGCTCAGGGACAGCACCTAGGCTCTGAGTTCATGCCCAGGAGTGACACAAAAAAAGGAAAGAGAAAGAGAGGAGGGAAGGATGGAGGGAGAAAAAGAGGAAAGGAAGGAAGAAGGGAGCATGCAAGCCTTGGTTTGGAGTCCCTGGATCAAGGGAGCCAACCATTCACAATCTCTGTGGGGACAGTTTCAGAGCCTAAAGCTAGTGTGTAGGACCAAGCCACTGACCCATTCATGACATCAGCAACTTCATGACATCCAAATCTGAGTGGTTGCTGACTGCAGAGGGAAATACCCTCGGGTAGACCCTAAGGCTCAGGGTGGGTCACAGAGTTTCAATCTCCCTTGGCTCAGAAAAGAAGAACCTGTCCCAGGGTTAGGGAGGTATAAGGTGAGGGAGTGGCAAGAGGTGGGATTGCAAGGGATAAGCAGGAAGATGAAGAGGGAGGACAATCCCAGATCCAGTGTGTCAGGCCCTTGGAGCCATGACCTCAACTGACAACCTAGAGTATCAGTGATAGAATCTTCAACCCAGTCAAATGGCTATTAAAAGTCCTGGCACTCTGGGCTCACCGTTGACAACCTATCTGTCATCCACTGCAGGATGCCTGTGCAGTACATCCTTGGAGACTGGCACTTTGGCTGGTTCAATCTGAAGATGACACCCCCAGTGTTCATTCCTCAACCAGAGACAGAGGTAAGCGTGCCACTGGAACAGGACACCCAAGGAATGAGGGCGAGAGTCAGAGCCGTGTTGCCCCCAGACTTCATCTAGGGGACTCTAGGGCCCTGTGACTGCCATCCTCAGAGGTAGAGGTGGGTCTCTTTGCTGGCTCAGCCTTTAGTCTAGATGGCAGATGTGGGAGGGCCCGACTGAATTTGGAGGCTAGTGGGAAAACAGGAGGCACTGGGCTGGGAGCAGGGTTGTTTCTTTGAGGATATTCACAACCCAGGAACATTCCTGAGATGGATCAGCCCTTTTTTCCTCCCTGAGAGAGAGGGACCTAGAGCCCTCCAGTCTGTATCCCTTGGCTGAGAAATTCATTCATTCCCATATCCTTTGTTTGGATAACTAGATCTCACCTGACTGCCCAGTGTCAAGGTAGGACAGTGAGAGATCTTGAGTCCTTGATGAGGTCATGGGATCCTCAGTATGAGATTGTACTTGAATGTCCTGACTTGGTGCATGGTCAGTCCCATCTCAGCCTGCCATGATCTAGGACATAGAATCTAGAGAATCAGAGCAGGATGGGATCTATTCTGTGAGTCTTGAGTATTATGTGTGAGCTTTGAGCCCCCGTTTGCTCACCTGATTCCTTTTTTTGGGTGGCTCTATGCTACAAAAAACTTAAAACTAGGGCCTGGGTCCCATCCCTTGTTTCATGCTCAAAGCTAGCACTCTACCATTTGAGCCACAGCTCCACTTGCAAGGTTTTGGGGTGTTTAATTGGAGATAAGAGTTCTGAATGACTTTGCTGCCAAGGGTGGCATCCAACTGCAGTCCTCAGATCTCAGTCTCCTGAGGGGATAGGATGACAGGCATAGAAAAGCATCTTTGGCCAGATGCCAGTGGCTCATGGCTGTCATCCTAAGTACTCCGGAGCTGAATGTTAGGATCACGGGTGAAAGCCAGCTTGGGCAGGAAAGACCCTCAGACTCTTCTCTCCAATAAAGCACCAGGAAACTGGAAGTGGTGCAGTGGCTCAAGAAGTACAGTGCTGGACATGAACTGAAGAGCTCAGGGATAGCACCCAGACCCAGAGTTCAAGCCCCACAACCAACCAAAAGAAAGAAAGTAAAACATCTTGGGCTGCAAAGGATGGTGGAGGTGTGTTTGTGTGTATGTGTGTGTGTGTGTGGGGGGGGTGATAGACATTTAGCGCCCTGCTCAGTCATCATTTTAGATGGCTTGTGCCAAAGTCTTAGTTCACAGCAGCCAATCCTTGACCACAGGTGAAGTACTGGGTTGGATGTCGTCCATCGGACCTCCGTCTCCTCATGGGACAGTTATGAGTGAATAAGGGACTAATACAGAGGGATCTTTGGAGCAGGGCCAGGCACAGAGGGAGCAGGTTTCAGATACAGTTCTCAACAATTCTGTGAGCATATGACAGGAAGTTGCCAGGAAAGGGCAGGAGATGGGGTCTGTTATTAATCATGCAACAGGTGTGGGATTATGAAAAAAAAATGTCTGTCTTTCATCATTACCCTGTCCCCATGAGGAAGGGATCCTTCAATCTATTCATTTTTCCAGCTGCGGAAAATGAGTCATGGAGAAGCCAGGTGACCTACTCATGACCTCCAGCTGACAGGAATCTTGGCCTGATTTCTTTGACATGCTTCCTAGGACAGTGGGTGTTATTCATTCCATTTCTTGTGGTGGGAAGTCCACTTCTTGTCATTTGTGGGGATTGAATTCTGGGCCTGGCTGCTATCCCTGAGCTCCTCAGATCAAGGCTAGTACTCTACCCCCTGTGCCACAGCATCACTTCCAGTTTTCTGTTGGTTCTTTGAGGATAAGAGTCTCACAGACATTCCTCCTGAGCCAGCTATGAACCACGATCTTCACATCTCAGCCTCCTGTGTAGATCAGGCTTAAGTGTAATTCTGGACCTCTGTCTCTCCCTCTCTGTCTCTCTGTCTCTCTGTCTCTCTGACACTCTCTCTCTCTGTCTCTCTCTCACCCTCTCTCTTTCTCTCTCTCAGGAACTGGTTGAATGAGTGCTGGAGGAGGTGGCCCAGCATCCCCATGTGGCTGGAACCCATGGTAGCCCTCTTATCCTGGAGGTGGTCTGTGGGTCAGGACCTGTTTTGCTCAGCCTGTTGAACCAGCTTCATGAGGTAAGTCCCTCTGTGCCCTGGCTAGACCCTGACAGTTATTCATTGTCCATCCCATGAGTCCTTCCCAACATCCCTCTGCTTCACCGTTGAAGGAAAGTGCAAGAGAAGGTGTTACCTTGTCCCCCTGCCCAGCACAATTCCGGGCCTCTGACCTATACCCCACCTATCTGACAAGACCCTGGCTATAAGACAATAAAAACACTCTGTGTGTACTACCCTTTGCTGGGGAGTGTCATTTTAATTATGGTGGCGGGGTTCAGAGGAAAGACCCCAGACCTGACACCTCCCAGGGGGACATTTGTTCTTGTGACAGAGCCAAGTCATTGCTGTGGATAAGGAAGAAGCCTCCATCAGACTGACCCAGAACATTGCTCAAAGATAGGTAGGCTGTTGAAGTATCAAACCCACTCATGTCTGCTTCCTACTCCCAACAAGGAGGTGTAGTATGGGTGGCCCGGCACTGGGCCTAAGGGATTATAAATGGATGGTGGCGGTCAGGAGCTCATGGCTCCCACCCATCATCCTGGCTCTTTGGGAGGCTGAGGTCTGATGGTTGTGACACAGAGCAGCCCGGGCAGGAAAGTCCAGGAGATTCTTATCTCTCATAAACCACCTTCCTCCCCAAACCCACACACAAAAAAGCCAGATGTGGTGCTGTGGCTCAACTCATAGGGCCTCAGCCTTGAACAAAAGAAGCTCAGGGATAACACCCAAGCCCTGAATCCAAGCCCTAGGACAAACACAATCATAAAATAAATGAATAGTGTACATCTTTCATCTGACTACCAAGAAAGATGTATTCAGTTTTCTCACTGGTACATGTAGCCAAAGTAAGGGGCTCCCTTTCATGTTCCCCTAACCCTCTCCTTCTCTCCTTTATCTGTCCAGGCTTTATCTGCTGCAGGACAGAATTCGGATCATCACCCTGGATGTGACCTTAGGTACCCTCCCTCATCCACCTCCCTTGGGGTCAGGTTCCTGGATGCTCTCCCTGCTGGGAGGAGGAGGCATCACAGAGATGATGGTAGGTGTCCCCAACACTCACACACACACACACACACACAAACATAAACACCACTAAGCCAACTCAGACTAGCCTTTTCCAAAGACACTTTATCTCCTTGGATTAACTGACCTAAGAGAGGAATTTGATCCCCTGTAACTGATTATTTTAACTTGGGCTTGCTGGTTGACAGGAGATAAACGGAAGCAAACATAAACCAAAAAGCCTTTGGTGCCCGTCACCTCTGGATCAGGGTCAAGCCTGACATCGTGGCGACTTGGGAGGCAGAGATCTGAGGATCAAAGATTAAAGCCAGCGTTAAGCTGGAAAGCCAGAGAGACTCTTCTCTCCATGGAACCACCAAAAAGCCAGAAGTGGAGCTGTGGCTCAAGTGGTAGAGCACCAGCCTTGAGCAATAAAACTCAGAAAGACAGCTCCCAGATCCTCAGTTCAAGCCCACAAAAAGAAATGGCCCTGTCTTTTTGCCCAAAGATTGCCCAGGCCTCGAGCCCCCTCTCATGGAGTGTAATACATCACCTGCCCCTGGGTGGTGTATCAGGGCCTTGACAAATCCGGTTGTGGAATCCAGGCCTTCCCCTTCCATGAATTCTCAACCCACACTGGCAGGAGGGCAGAGCCTGACAAGGCTGGCAGCCTGCACAGCGGAGAGGCTCCAGCTTTTCCAAGGTGATCAGAAAGGGCTTCTTGGAGACAGCACTTGAAAAGGGGGTCTTGCTTAACAAGGAGGATCTGAAGGAAGCACAGAGAACAAAGGTGCTACAGATGATGGGCAACATAGCAGAGCGTGTTCATTTCCACCCAGGGCTGCTGGTGAGAGACTTGGTATAGATGTGCGAGACTGTCCCAAGACAGGCCTGAGGGGTCACAGAAGAACAGCTATCCAGGGCTGGGATTGCGTCCTAGAGGTAGAAGGCTCGCCTAGCACACAGGAAAGCATGGGTTCAATTCCTAGGTCCTGCATACACAGAAAAAGCTGGAAGTGGCACAGTGGCTCAGGTGAAAGAGCACTCCCCTGCAAACACAGAAAGTCAGGGAGAGTGCCGGGCCCTGAGGTCAGGCCCCAGGGCTGTCACCATAAAACAGTTTTCCCAGGGACCTTTGTGACAGGTAGATGGCTATGCCCTGAAGCTCTTAGTAAATCCATCCATGCTTTGTGTCTCCTTTGACAGAGGGGAGTTGGACACTCCTTCTGCCCTGGGCACCCTTGGGCCCGGTTATCAGCAACCCTCCCAATGTCTTCCACCGGGACTTGGAGCAGCTGGCCCCAGAAGTCCTCAAGTATCGGTTGGGTGGGGTATGGGGACATAGGGGAAGCCCAGAACTCCTAGTGGGTCTGATCTGCTCGGGAAGACCAGGCAAACTGGAGGAGGCAGATGGGAGCTTAGAGGGTGTTAGTGATGTAGAGTGGGCCCTTTAATCCCCGTGGCCCCACCCAGATTCTAGCCTCCCTTTACTTTCCCTGAAGGAGGTAGAGGGGTGTCTAGGTGGTAGTGTCTAGATGACTAGGTGGAAATTCTGAAGGACTAGACACATTAAGCCATGAGCCGGTGGCTCACACCTGTCATCCCACACCTGTCATCCTGGCCACTCAAGAGGCTGAGATCCAGATGTTCTCATTTCCCAGCCAGGCAGGAAAGTCCCTCCAGAGCCTCATCTCCAATCTCCAACCAGAAGTGACACTGTGGCTCAAGTGGTAGAGCACTGGCCTTGAGGAAAATTAGACATCAGGGACAGTACCCAAGCCCTGAGTTCAAGCCACTCAACCAAAAAAAAAAAAAAACCAAAAAACCAAAAAACAAACAATAAAGAAAGACACCCCTTCCTTGCTTGCAAAAGATGGTGAAGTAGTAGGGTTTCTGTGGTTGTTAGACCAGATGCTGACCTCACAGTACAGACATTTCTAATAAGTCCCCAGGTTTGCCCCAGTGTGAAGCCAAAGCAGGGTGGGTGATGCCTTACCAAGAACTCCAGAGGTTATGGCTATGGTAGGCAGGGAGTGGGTGAATGGGAGCTGGGGTGGAATGGTAGTGTGAATTATATGCTCTGCATCCATGGAAGAATGGTTTTGGATGCTGGTGACAAAGTCTGAAGTGTAGGGTTACATTTGGTCTGTGTCTTGATGAGTTGGGTTTTCCCTTGGTATAAGAAGGTGGCTGCAGAGGAGGCTACAATGCTTGATAAGAAATGTACTCCTTTTATGGCTAGGGAGGTTGAGCATTTCTTCATGTGTCTATTGGCCATACTTCTTTCTTCTTCAGAGAAGTTTCTCTTTAAGTCTTTAGCCCACTTATTTATTGGACAGTTGTTTCTTTGAGGATTTGTTGTTGGTGAATCTAATTTTTTGAGTTCCAAGTATATTTTAGATGTGAGACCCGTGTCCATTGTATGGCTAGTGAAGATCTTCTCCCAATCTGTAAGCTTTCTATTGATCTTGCTAGCTATGTCCTTTGCAATGCAGAAGCTCTGCAACTTCATGCAATCCCATTTCTCCAACCTTTCTTTGATTTGTTGTGTTTCTAGGTCTCTATTAAGAACATTTTGGCCTGCGCCAAGGAGACCTAGTTTTTCTCCTATTCCATCCTGTAATGTTTTCAGAGTGTCTGCTTTGACTTCGAGGTCTTTGATCCATTTGGAGTTGATTCTGGTGCAGGGTGGTATATAAGGATCTAACTTTAGTTTTCTACAAGTAGTTAACCAATTTTGCCAGCACCATTTACTGAAGAGGCTGTCTTTCTTCCATTCTATTTTTTCAGCACCCTTAACAAAGATTAGATGGCTATAGGTCTTTAGGTTCATTTCTGGGTTTTCAATTCTATTCCATTGGTCCTGAGGTCTGTTCTTGTGCCAGTACCAACCTGTTTTGATTACTATGGCTTTATAGTAGAGTTTGAAATTTGGTATTGATATTCCTCCAGCAGTCTTCTTTCCGTTGAGGAGCGTATTTGCTCTTCGGGGTCATTATTGTTCCATATGAATTTTTGGATTGCCTCTTCTATTTCCTTGAAGAATGAGGTTGGAATTTTGATAGGTATCACATTGAATTTGTAGATAGCCTTCTGAAGTATTGCCATTTTCACAATGTTCATCTTTCTAATCCAAGAGCATGGGAGTTTTTGCCCTTTTTGTCTTAAGATGTCTAGTCCTTCAGACACCTTAAGCCATGAGCCGGTGGCTCATACCTGTCATCTCACACGTGTCATGCTGGCCACTTGGGAGGCTGAGATCCAGAGGATCTCATTTCCCAGCTAGGCAGGAAAGTCCCTCCAGAGCCTCATCTCCAATCTCTAACTGGAAGGGGCACTGTGGCTCAAATGGTAGAGCACTGGCCTTGAGGAAAATTAGACATCAGGGACAGTACCCAAGCCCTGAGTTCAAGCCCCTCAACCAAAACAAAAAACAAAAAACCAAACAAGAAAGAAAGATACCCCTTCTTTGCTTGCAAGAGATGGTGAAGTAGTAGGGTTGCAAATAAAAACAACATTAAGATACTACCTCACCCCATTTAGAATGGCTATAATCAAGAACTCTAATAACAACAGATGCTGGAGGGGATGTGGACAGAAGGGAACCTTACTTCATTGTTGGTGGGGGTGTAAACTTGTTCAACGACTTTGGAAAGTAGTATGGAGGTTCTTCAAAAGACTCCACATAGAGCGCCCCTATGACTCACCAATCCCACTTTTGGGCATTTACCCAAATGTTTACAAACAAGACCACCCTAAAGCTACCAGCACAACTATGTTTATTGCAGCATTATTTACCATAGCTAAGATATGGAACCAACCCAGATGCCCCTCAGTAGATGAATGGATCAAGAAAATGTTTTATATATACACCATGGAATTCTATGCCTCCATCAGAAAGAATGACATTAGCCCATTTGTTAGGAAATGGAAAGACGGAAAAAATTATATTAAGTGAAGTAAGCCAAGCCAAAAGAAACTTAGGTCCCATGGTTTTCCTTATTTGCAATATTTAGTATATATATGAGTCAAGCAGAAAAGATTAGGTAAGGTGATGTTAGGAAAATGAACCCTAAGGTTTATATTTAAATGTTTTTTTTTCTTTCATGCATTTGTTTCTAATGCATTTATAAGATTATTTCTTTGTTGCTTTGTATGTCCCTCGCCTACAGTACAACCCCTGCTTTCACTGTATTTAATTATGGTATAATTTGTGGAGGGGAAGGGGAAAAACAAGTCCTTTAAATAAGTATACAGGCTGACCCTTGCATCAATGAGAAGTACAAGTTGTCATATCGAAAACGAACTTTACAACTTTGGTGGTGGGGGAAGTGCTGGTTGAGGGGTAGGGGGAAGCTGGGAAGGGGTGGGAAGGGGAAACAAAGGAGGAGGCTACAATGCTTGATAAGATATGTACTCCTTATCTTGCCCGTGTAATTGTAACCCCTCTGTACAGTATTTTCACAATAAAAAAAGAAAGAAAGAAAAGAGCTGAAGAAAAAAAAAGAAAAAGTTGGGTGTAGCTGGGCGCTGCCAGTGGCTCACAACTGTCATCCAAGCTACTCAGGAGGCTGATATCTAAGGATCACGGTTCAAAGCCAGCTTGGGCAGGAAAGTCTGTGAGACTTTATCTCCAATGAACCACCAGAAAATTGGATGTGGTGCTGTGGCTCCAGTAGTAGAGCACACACTTTCATCTGAAGAGCTGAGGGCCTGCTGGCTGGCCCAAAGTTCAAACCCCATAACCTACAACCAAACAAAAGGTAGCTGAATTTTCTGCATAACTGTGTAGAGTAGAAATGCCATGATGTGTTGTGAACCATTCCAGACATATGAGAGGCTCTGAGTTTTGTCTACAGTTGGTCTGATGATGGTAGTGCCATCATCTCTGGGGTGGAATATTCAGGGTGTTCAGGGACTGTTGAGGCCTTGGGCTACCAGTGTGTGTGTCTTTGTGTTCGTGTGTCTTTTGTCTGTGTGTGTCTGTGTCTGTGTGTTTGGATGTAGAAGACCTGGGCCTTGAACTCAGGGTCTAGGTGAAGTTCCTATGCTTCTGTACTCAAAGCTAGTGCTCTAACACTTGAGGTACAGCTCCATTTCTTGCTATTTGGTGGTTCATTAGAGATAGGAGCCTCACAGACATTTCTGTGCTGGCTGGCTTTGACCTCAGCCTCCTGAGTAGCTAGGATGACAGGTGTGAGACACCAGTGCCATATGTGTGTGTGTGTGTGTGTGTGTGTATGTGTTTTCCTCATCTTTCTCTGTCCCCTTCTTGGGTGCCTGTCTGCCTCTTTCTGACCTCGAATGGTGCCCCTCCTCCACACCGACCTTGCCTTTAGCCTCCTATCTGGGTCTACAATGAGTCCTAATTGTCAGAGACCTGAGTTCAAGCTTTTCTTTGGGTCCCAAGTGCAGCTGTCCAAATCTTTGGCCGCCTGCAGGGGATTCTGGGTCAGCCGGGCCAGCTGCAATAAAGTCTTGCCTGTCTCTGGGTGGGGAACTCAGACATGGGATGTCCTGCCCTTTTCCTCAGCTAGACCTCTGCCTGCATGTCCCTCTCAGCAGGCTGGCAGTGGAGTGGGGGAAGGGGTTGCCAGTGGCTCTGGCCAACTCGAGCTTGATAGCGGACTGAAGGCCGCCCAAGCAAGGAGGATTCTGGGCTACATTGGAGGTGAGGCCAAGGTGGCTTGGAAGTATCTGTTAGTGTCTAGGAAATGTCAACATACTTTATCGCAGGCAAGTCTAACTCCCAGCCCCAGCTGGGTCTCTCCAATCCTTCCAGAGAATTCTGGATGCCCAGAATACAGAGGCACAGACTTTAGATTCCAGGGCCAGGGAATTGGGGGAGGAGAGACTGGTATGGCCAATACTTCAATGTTCTGGGGCATTAGCCTTGACCTGGGTATGCCCCCATTGTGCACGCCACTTCTTAACCCAGAGCTGGCCAGAAACAGGCCACTTGTGGTGGTGCTGTGGAAGTGGCAGGAGTGGAAGTGAGATCTAGTATGATCAAAATCTGGATTTATGGCCTGAGGGAGGGGGGGTGTCAAAAGATGTCTTAAAAAAAAAAAACTTCTTAGAGCTGAAACTCAGGCCCTAGGCACCGAGCTTCCTTTGCTCAAATCTATCACTCTACCACTTGAACTACAGCTCACATTTCATCGTTTTTAGTAGTTTAGTGGAGATAAGAGTCTCGCAAACTTTCCTTCCTGGGATGGCTTCAAGCTGCCATCTTAAGAGCTCAGCCTCTTGAGTAGCTACGATTGCTAGTATGAGCCACTGGCACCTGCTAAGGATGTTTGTGTGTGTGTGTTTGTGTGTGTGTGTGTGTGTGTGTGTGTGTGTGTGTGTGTTTACCAGGGCTTGAGCTCAGAGCCTAGGTGGTATCCTTTAGCTTGTTTGCACAAGGTTGGTGCTCTACCACTTGTACTCCAGTAGCTCTGCTTCCCAGATTTTTGGTCATTCATTGGAGATAAGAGTCTGCCTACCCAGGCTAGCTTTGAATCTTGATTGATCCTCATGTGTCAGCCTTGAGTAGCTAGGATTATAGGCATGAGCCACTGGCATCCAGCTGCAAGGATGTCTCTTCATACTGTCTCCTGTTCTAACAGCTGTCTACTTGCCCTGGCCTAGATCTCTGAACTCCACATCAGCTCCCAGCAGCCCTTGACTGTGTGGAGAACATAAAGCTCAAACCTGTCAAGCATCCTATTTCTATGTCCTCAGGTGAGGGTATGTTTCCTCTGAAGCCTGGAGGAATAGTGGGAGGTGGAAGGAGGTTAGCTGTAGCTGGGTGCTAGGCTGGGAGAGAGGTACACTGTCTTAGCCAAGAAGGAAAGTGTGGCCAGATGTTAATAGCTCATGCTCTCATATTCCTAGCTCCTCAGGAGGCTGAGATCTAAGGATTGGCATTCAGAGGCAGCCCAGCTCACTTTTCTTCTTTCTTTTTTTCATTTTTTTTTTTAGTATCTGTAGGATCTATTTATTTGTGTGTGTGAAAATACTGTACAGAGGAGTTACAATTACATGGGCAAGATAATGAGTACATTTCTTATCACCAGCTCACTTTTCTAAAGTGTGTGAGACTCTCCTTTCACAGTAACCAGCTGAAAGCTGGAAGAAAAGCTGTGGCTCAAGTGCTAGAGTTGCTAGCCTTGAATGAAAAGTAAGGGACAGAACCCGGATCCTGAGTTCAACCCCTAGTACCAAGATGTGCCCATGCACACACACACACACACACACACAGAGGAAGGTGGTAATGATGAACTGAGCTATAACTGGGGGCAGTTCAGAGGCACAGTCATAGTAACCTCTTGACATGCCAGTTATTTCTCCCCAACTCTTTCTTGAGCTGAGGGGTCTGGTGCATGAAACCTGCACCTCCATCCATGCCTAGGGTACAGGATCAAGGGAAGAACACGATGGATGCTCGTTTATACTCGGTGCATGATTGCAGACCTTCATCTGCCGCTGAACATTGGTGAGGAAAGCAGGGCTCTGAGCCCTGGGACTCCTGGGATAGCCACTACTACAAGCAGCAGCCAGCCAGCTGTGGATTCCTGTGCCTACAAGTCTTTCATGAGCCCAACTCAACACCCACCCGAGTTGTGCCTGACAAATTTGCCCCCGTTCCATCTTGCAGCTCTTGCTTCTCTTGGCCCAGAAACCTGGTCTGAAATATTGATTCACTGCTCAGTTCCACATGCACCCATGACAGATGCCATTCTGATGACCTGGCCAATGACCTCCGTGCCCCAAGGGTAGACCCTTCAGTGCTACTTTTTCCTGCTCTGTAGGCAAAGGCTCCCAAAGAGGCTGCTTTCAAGAATTGCAGGACACCTAGATCTTGGGAGACCCTTAGGGGCCCACTGGAAATTACTCTGCCTAGAGCCACAGAGTGAGGATCGAGCAGGCTAGGTGTTGGTCATGGGGCTTGAACTCTGGGCCTGGGCACTGTTCCTTCAGCTCTTCAGCTTACCACTTGAGCCACAGTAACACTTCCCGTTTTCCTGTGGTTCATTGGAGATCAGAGTCTCCTGGACTTTCCTGCCTGGGCTGGCTTTGAACCATGATCCTCAGATCTCAGCCTCCTGAGTAGCTAGGAGGATAGCATGAGCCAACAACACCCAACTGATTTGGACCTTCACCACAGTGGACTAAGAACTCCTGAAAGCTTTTCTTTATTTTTTATTTGCCAGTACTGGGGCTTGAACTTAGATTCTGAACTCTAGTCTCTTTAATTTTTGCCTCAAGGCTGACACTTGAGCCACAGCTGCTTTTCTGGATTTTGGTAGTTCATCGGGAAGAAGAGTCTCACTAACTTTCCTCCCCTGAGCTGGTTTTGACCCACGACTTCTGATCTCAGTCTTTTCAGTCGCTAGGATTTGCAGGGGTTGAACCACTACTGGCATTGGGCTAGAAGCTTTTCTTAAGCAAGTGTTCTTCCCTGCATTTGCCCTGAGTCCTCCATGCAAAGGAGGTCTGAGGGTCAGGAGTTGTGAAAAATAGGCTTCCAGCCACAGGAAAAGGCTGGGGTCCATGGTGAAAAGCCAAGCTAATCTTCCCCTTGAGCCCCATTCTGGGACCTCCTCCATCTGCCCTCCCTGTGCCTCAAGTATAAACCTTGACCCAGCCTTGAATGTGCTGCTGGACATGTCTGAAGCCACAGAACCTTCATTCCACCCACACCACCGTTCTACACCACACCTCAGGAAACTTTGTGCATGTTGTACCTTCTGCCTGAGGCTCTCTAAGTTGTTCCACATCTTAGAACTCCTGTGGAATTTTGGCACTGGTTATATCACCTCCAGGAGCAAGTCTTTCCTTCCCTTTTCCTTCTTTTTTTTTTAAAATATTGAGTTGCTAGAGATGGAACTTGTGCAGGCTGACTGGCAAATGCTCTAGCTTGGTGTGTGTGTGTATGTGTGTGTGTGTGTGTGTGTGTGTGTTTGTGCCAGTCCTGAGGTTTGAATTCATGGCCTGGATGCTATTCCTGAGGTTTTGTGGTCAAGGCTAGCAATCTATTCCTTGAACCACAGCTCTATTTCTGTCTTTTTTGGTGTTTGATTGGAGAAAAGTGTCTCATATAGACTTTCCTGCTTGCAATTGTGATCCTCAGATCTCAGCCTCCTGAGTAGCTAAGATTACAGAGGTGAGCCACCAGCAACTGTGCTCTACCCTACTTCTTACATCTAACCTTGGCCCTCCTATGAGTACCAGAAGAATATGTCTCACCAAACTCACTTTTTTGCCAGACTTGGGGCTTGAATTCAGAGTCTGGGCATGTTCCTGAGTTTCTTTTGGTCAAGGCTAGCACTCTTATCACTTAAGCCACAGTGCCACTTTTGGCTTTTTCTATTTCTGTGATACTGAGGGCTTCGTGTGTGCTAGGTAAGCACTCTACCACTAAGCCACATTCGCAGCCCAAGGCTCACTTTTGACAGGAACTATGAGGGTGGGATTTATTGGCTTACCCCTTTTGGTGCAGAAATCATTGGCTATTTCATATCTTTGCCAAGATTTGGGACCAGCCTTTTACTCGGCAATGAGGAATGGTGAAGGAGGGATAGCCATCAGGCCCCAGAGGAGTAGGCTCAAATATCCTACAGAGGGATAGAGAATATGGAGTCAGAACCTTTGACAACTCCTACAGCCTAGGAACTGTGGTCTCCATGGAGGCAGTGGCTGGCTGCTAGGTGTCCCGATGGGAAATCTCAGCCAGAACATAAGGCACTTGTTGCACAGCCCAGGCAAAGCCTGCGGGGCTTCAGTTATTAAATGGCAGAGAAGCATGCTTTGTTCAAGCTGCTGGCTCAGACTTAGGACTCTCTGAGGACTTGCCCATGTTGGGGGGATGGACATGGGCAACCTGCTGAATGCCCATCATCCATACATCATCCATCCATACACAGAGACATTGAACTAGATCCTGCTGGCTCACCCCTAGCTGCTCAGGGGATGAGATCTGACACTGGGCGATTGAAAACTCAGCCCTGGCAGGAAGTCTGTGAGACTCTGAGCTGTGGCTGACAGTGGTAGAGCTCTAGCCTTGAGGAAAAGATCTTAGGGTAATACCCACAACCTATGAGTAGAACCCCTGAGTCTGATGACCCTCCCTCTCCCCTACCCCCTGACTAACCATCCATCTAAACCATTAGATGTGAACTTATGTGGTTCGTGACATGTTTCTGAAGGAATGGTGATACTGATGAAAGCATCCTAATTCTAATGACAGCTTGTTGGATACAACTATATGAAGAGTCCTTCCTGGGGTGCTGGGTGCTGAGTCCTTCATGGGGTGATAGGTCCTTAACGGGGTGCTGTGTGCTGAGTCCTTCACAGGGTGTATTCTTTCATCTGATCCTTGGTAGAGCTCCATAAGTAAGATGATTGTGCAGATGAGAAACTTGAGGCACAGATATTTCCCAAGGCAGGGCCAAATTTATGTATGTACTGAATTCTATTGAGTTGTCTGCTGCAGACAATTGTTTTGGTTTAGTTATCTCCATCATGAACCTTGAACTCAGAGCCTAGACACTGATTTTCCTCTTATGCTCATGGCTAGCACTCTAATACGTGGAGCCAATGACCCCCTTGCAGCAAAGTGTCATGGGTTAGGTGTCTTTAGCTGAGGTCTATCATCCTGCCTGCTCAGAAAGCTGAGGATCGGGGTTCAAAACTATCCCACACACAAAAGGTCCCATGACATTATCATTTTCTATTCACCACTTAGAAATTGAAGTGGAAGCTGGGTGCCGGTGACTCATGCCTGTCATCCTAGCTACTTACTCAGCAGACTGAGAGCTCAGGATCACGGTCCAAAGCCAGCCTGAGCAGGAGATTCCTTGAGATGGTTATCTCCAATGAACCACCAGAAAACCTGAATGGGTTCTGTAGCTCAAGTGGTAGAGCTCTCCACTTGAGCTGAACAGCTGAGTGACAGCACCCAGGCCCAGACTTCAACTCCTCCAACTTACAAGAAAAGAAAGAAAGAAACCTGTAGTGCAGTGCTGGGAATAGGTCTTAGTTGTAGAGTGCTTTGCATGTTTGAAACCCTGATTTTTAATCCTCAGTGGCACATCACTAGAAAAAAGCTGGTAGTGGCTCTGTGGCTGAAGTGGTAGAGTGCTATCCTTGTACAGGAGAAACTCAGGTACAGTGCTGAGGTCCTGAGTTCAAGCTCCAGGACTGGTATATGCACACAAATTACCCCCCCCCCCACACACACACAGATACCAGAAGTGAAACTGTGACATCAAAGGGTAAAGCACTGGGAAGTAGGCCCTGAGAGGAGACTTGAGCTGGTACAGCTTCTTTCCAGGCTTTGCCTTTGTTTTAGTGATTTTAGAAAAAAAAAACAAAGACCCTTTAAACAAGGTTAACTAGACCTTGGCACCAACCAGCCCTGCTCCTGGAATGGAAAGAATGCCTCTAGAATGGAAAGAATGCCTCTAGGTCCCCCTCCCCTTAACAACCTAACTTACTTTGTTGAGTTAAAGACTGACCCATAAAACAGATAGATTGTAATCTGGCTCCAACTACCGGACACCACCTGCTTATGGTGGTAAACTCTGCCTTTCACACATGCTTACAGTAAACTCTGCCTATAGGCCACCTGTGTGTGGTCTGATATGACCATGCAATCTTTTTGTATGGTATGATTTCATTGGTCACCTGTGCATGACCAGGCTCGACCTCATGGATTTTGCCTTTACAAACCAAAGAATGGGGGCTGCTCAGGGTGGAAGTATCAGCTCCTTAGCCTGTGCTGTGGCCCTGGCCTGTCAGTGTAGGAACCTTCTCAATAAAATTGTTTCTTTGTTACCAACTTTGCTGAGGTGGGCTCTGTCACTCCAGACGACTAGGTGGGTTTGCCTGCCTGAGTAGGGGTCTTCCTACTACACACTGAACTTCTGTTCTGAGCTCATGGTCAGTACTCAGGCCCTGTGTTAAACCTGGAAACCTAGCCACCCAAGGCTCAACTAGGAGAGGTCAAAGGTTTCCAAACCTGATGAGCTCCACCAGCCCTACATAATAGGGAACATTGTGATTTTGCAAATGTGCTTAGATGTAGCAAGCTTTCAAAAACCCGGGGAGGCACTGTTGCCAATAATGAATCATTGCATTAGGTTCAGCTCCCTAGTTGTTGTCTGCCAGAAGGAATCTTGAATTAATTGTAGCAGTTTGTTTCAACACTGGAACATAGTCTAACAAAGACAGGATAAGTGCAGGGAACTTGGCCTGCCCTGGGAGGTAGCACAAATGAAGGTTTCCTGTCAAACCAGAGCACTGGGGAGAGAGATATCTTGGGGTACAAACAGGCCTTTTTCTCCTGGTCTTCAGGGCCTGCCAACACTCATCATAACTAGTTGGCCCAGATAGAGTTGTTTGTTACAGAGCTGTACAGGAGTGAGGCCTTTTGTCTGCCTGTTCCAACAATGAGGCAGACTTCCTCCAGCAGCCTGGGGTGTGGAGAACCCCTGAGGCTACACTGGGAACAGGGAGGGGAGCCCTGGAACACACACTGTCTTGAAAGCACCCTCTGGGCTATATAATCATTCTACTCAAAACAAATTTCCTAGCTGGGTGCTTTTCTTCATAGTGACTCTGGATGTTCACCAATAGAAATACATTCACACATACACAGACACATGGAGTTACTGGCTCTTTTTTTTTTTTTTTTGGTGCAGGTCCTGAGGCTTGAACTGTGAGGTTAGACATTTTCCCTGAGCTCCTTTTGCACAAGGAAGCATTTTATTGTGCCTTAAACCATGATACATCATTAAATGAAGGCATAATTTAATACTTAATAATTATTAGTAATATATTACATGTAATTTAATGATATATAGACATCTCACATTCTATAAATATATTTATATATTTAAATATACACTGCAATATACATATACATCACTCTCTCTCACTCTCCATGAATATATATTTATTTGCAGCAATTTATGCATCTATCTATTTATATATTGGCCACTCTTGGAGGTTAAACTTAGGTCCTGGGAACTCCCTGGCAGTGAATTTGTTTGAGGCTGCTGTACTTACATTGATCCCTTGATGAATTGGCCATTCAAGGCCCTGAGTTCAAATCCCAGCAGTGCCAAAGACAATAGGTGGAGTTGAATTGTTCTGCTGTCTGTGAAAATATTGTTTCCTAGGTTCAATATGTAATACCTATGCAAATACATATATATGATGTACATTATAAATGTATATAAATATTATTTTGCCAATCCTGGGGCTAGAATTCATACCCTGGGAAATGCTCTTGACTTTCTTTTATTCAAGGAGGGTTAGCTTCCACTTCACCCACAGCAAAATAGAGTTACCCAGGCCTTGATTTCAAATCCCAGGTATGGCAGATAAAATGTCCCAAATTCCAAGCCAGGACCTTAACTTTTTTTGTGGGGCAGGCATGGGGCTTGAACTCAGGTCTTTACAACTCTGCCTCAGCCTTGATTACCCTAGGCTGGGGTGCAGCTTTTACACCCACAGGTGATCCAAGGATCCTAGGACCCAATTTCAACTCCCAGCACTGGCCAAAAAACAAACAAACAAATCAAAATGGAAGAGGAAAAACCAGAAAGTTTTACACAACAGTTTTACCTTTGTTTCTTTTGCACAGTGACCATACTGGGTCTCACTGACTTGGCTTGAAAATTGTGCATGACTTTGCATGGCTGAGGCTGGTGGGCTGTCAGTGAAGCCTAAGGTTAACCCTGACACCTGCGCCCTGAGTTCGATCCTGGGACTCCCACATACACATGGCTGAAGATCCTAGGAAACTGGTTCCTATCTCTAGGAACACTAATAGAATGTTTGAAATGTGCTAATTGAATTACTAGTTAACTAGTCTTTCTAATATAAGATTGTATGCATTAAATATAGGTCATTGATTAATTTAATTAATATTTTGTTAAGTCTTCTACCGTGATTAATGGAGGAATAATTTTAGACCAAATAATTAGTAGCAATAGAATATATGAAAGTAAGATATAGACATCACTCTTTATATAGAGTTATACACTAGAATCTACATAAATGTCTATCTGTCTCTCTCAGTATATTTTTATAGATGCATATACATATGTAAATAAACACACACTGCATTTTACACATCTATGTGTTTATATCTTGGCAACTCCTAGGGCCAAATTTGACCGAAAACTCCATTTGCATCAGACTGGTGTGCTAACATTGACCCACGCCCCATTCATGAAGTGGGTTTTCTAGGTCCTGAGTTCAAATCACAGAACTGCCCAAAATTTAAGTAATCCTGGTGGAAGAAGCCAAATGTCCCATTTGTCTTCCTTATCGGTGAAAGTCCTGGGTCTCAGGAATGAGGTATAGTACATTGGCAAATCTATGTCCTATGTA
Source organism: Dipodomys spectabilis (assembly GCF_019054845.1). NCBI lineage: Eukaryota > Metazoa > Chordata > Mammalia > Rodentia > Heteromyidae > Dipodomys > Dipodomys spectabilis. The sequence continues at coordinate 108,244 of NW_024871264.1, read as the reverse complement.
ATAAGATGTAAAAATGGTTATGTGTGTAATCATACTCACTAAAATACATAAGAAATAAATAAAACACAAAATAAAATGAATAACCACACTAACTGCAATATGCAGTAAACATGTGTATGTAAATATGAATCCTGTATTTAAAATGAATACAAATATTATTTTTGCAAGAGCTAGGACTTGAATTCAGTCCTAGGGAACAGGCCTGACTTTCTTGTCTACCAGCACGGTGAGCTTCCCCTTTTCCCACAGTGCTGTAGATGTACCTAGGCCCTGAGTTCAAATCCCAGGACTGGCAGAAAAAATGGCATGAATTCCAAGCCAAGCAGCCTCATAATTTTTAAAATATTTTAATGTGTTTATTTATTTATTTATTTATTTTTATTTTGTCAAGCATAGAGCTTGAACTCAGGGCATGACAACTCTGCCTCAGCTTCGATCGCTCCAGGCTAGGGTGCAGCCACTGGACCCAGAGCCAAACCTGAGTTCCCAGGGCACCAATGCTGACAGGAATAATAAATACATAAAACAACACAGAAACAAAGAAGAAAAATCTGCAACTTGCATATGGCTGCCGGTTTTACATTTGTTTTCGTTGCAAGGTGATCTTCCTGTGTCTGAATGACATGGCTGAAAAGTGTTGGAAACCTGGCATTGCTGAACCCTGGAGGGCTACCAGGGAAGCCATAGGCCAACACGGCAACATAGGCCCTGGGTTCAAAGCTTGGTCCTGACCCTTACAAATGGTGGGAGATCCTAATAGTCTGGTTCCTATTCATAGGAATACCAATGGAAGGTTATGAATGTCAAGGTTGAATTAGTTGTTCCTGAATGATGCTACTATAAAATTAGAGTGATTTTAGGAGGCCGATGGATTTTCATGAATATTTTTGACACATTAAAAGAATACTATTAATTACATGGACACAATGGTTTCGGGACAGTGGTTGATTTAATTAACAATTCATTAAGGATGAAAACAATAATATAAATTACATGGAGGCATTCAAAATACCCAAATATTGGTAGGAATGTAGCCTATTTAAATGAATAATGTATAGACATCTCTGGCACTCTATAAAGGTCTATATTTATTTGTGTACTTCCATCTGCATATCAATCTGTTCTTATTTTGTCAACCCCTGGGGCTCCATCTCAGGTGCTGGAAACTACTTGTCAGCTCAATATGCCCAGGCTGGTGTACTGACACTCACCCATTCATGAATTGGACCTTGTAGGTTGTGAGTTCAGATGCCAGCACTCACAAAAATTGATTCATAGAGTAAGAAACTCTTGGTGACACAGGTTTTCCTTTGCTGTGAAAGTTCTGGATGTCAGGTGTGAAGTTCATACATAGGCAAATCTATCCTATATAATAAATGTAATAAATAGTCCATGTATAAGAACAGTCAATAAAATAAATGGTAAATAAATGAATAAAACAAAAAAAATGAATAGCTACACTAAGCACAATATGGAGTCAATGTATGTGGCTCGATCTCAGGGCCAGGGAACAACCTGGCAGCTGATTTGGCTAGAGGCTGCTGTGCTGGCAGCCACACATAAATGAATTGAGCCTTCTAGGCCCTGAGTTTAGATCCCAGTACTGCCAAAAATGTAATCATGGAGTGGGAAGCCGAGCATGACACATGATTTTCTTTTCTTTGAAAGTGTTCAGTGTCAGGTAGGATGTATAATTTGGATGCAAATCAATATGCTATGTAAGTACAATGTCACAAAGGTAAAAAAAGTCATAGGTGGAAGAATTGTCACTACAATAAATGATAAACAGATTGAATTAGTAATGAATCATTCTAGGATAAAACTAGATGTGGTAATTATAGGATGTGGATTAAGTTTAATTAATATTTTATTAAGTATTAACAGAATAAAAATTGCATGGAGACATAAATACCTAATAATTGGTAGTATCACATGATACATAATTTAATAATATATAGACACCTGTCTCATTCTATCAAATATTTAATTATATGTATGGATGTATGTACATATATGATAAACAATAACAAGATATTGAGTATTAATTAATGCTTTATTAATTGTTAGCTGGGACACATCATTAAATGGAGATATAATTTAATACCTAATAATTGGTAACAATATTATCTATAATGTAATAATATAGACATCTCTCTTTTGTCTATATAATACTTATATACAACAATCTATCTATTTATACCTCCTTTACTCCTGGGGTTCAGTGATTGAGTGCTCCCCTAGTAAGCATGAGCCCTGGGTACGATTCCTCAGTGCCACATAAGCAGAAAACCTGGAATTTCTGCTGTCTTTCAATCAATTGAGTGCTAGCCTTGAGCACAAATCCTTAGGGACAGTGTCTAAGCCCTTATTCAAGCCCCAACACTGCCACCAAAAAAAGGTAGAATGTTCTAACTGCAATTATAGAAGGACAGGACTTCAAATACCACATCACAGAACAAGCTAAGAGTCTGGCACTGACAGTTGCCACCTAACCTGACTTAGGCAGATGTAAACAGCTGCAACCCAGCTCCACAGAACCAGATGCTGCTGGCTTACCCACATCATCCTGGCTGCTTGTGAGCTTTAAAACCAAGCCCTGGTAGGAAGTATGTGAGACTCTTGGAGATGTGGCTCTAAGTAGTAGAGCCTTAGCCTTGAGCAAATGTTATTAGAACAGTATCGCCATGCATTGAGTTCAAGCTCTATGGGTGGCCTGCCCCCCCAAAAAAAACACCCCACTAAACCATTAGATGTGAACTTGTGTGATTCGTGAAACATTCCTCAAAGAATGGTGATACTGATGAAAGCAACCTAATTCTAATGACAGCTTGTGGAATAGAGCTATGTGCTGAGTCCTTCATAGGGTGCTCTGTGCTGAGTCTGGCACAGGGTGCTGTGTGCTGAGTTCTTCACAGGGTGCAGTGTGCTGAGTCCTGCATTGAGTGCTGGGTGCTAAGTCTTCACAGGATGTTGTGTGCTGAGTCCTTCAAAGAGTGCCATCTGCTGTGTCCTTCACAGAGTGCATTCTTTCATATGGTCCTCGTAAGGACTATACAACTCAGATGATTATGCAGACAAGAATAATGAGACACAGATATGTCCTCATGGCAGGGAGAAAATTATGTATTACTGAAGAGTGGATGAGTTGTCTACTGCAGACAATTGTTTTGTTTTTTTCTCAGTCATGAACCTTGAACTCGCGGCACAGGCACTGACCCTTACCTCTTGGGCACATAGCTAGCACTCCACTATGTGGAGCCAAGGACCCCCTTGCAGTAGAGTGTCAGAGCCTAGGGGTCTATAGCTGAGGTCTGTCAACCTGCCTTCTCAGGAAGCTGAGATCTGAGGATCTGGTTTCCAAACTATGCCAGACACAAAAGGTCCCATGAGACTATTATCGCCAAATCACCACTAAGAAACCTGAAGTAGAAGCTGGATGCTTGTCACTCATGCTTGTCATCCTAGCTCCTCAGGAGGATGAGATCTGAGGATCATGGTTAAAAGCTAGCCTAGGCAGAAAAGTCTTCAAGACATTTAGCTCCAATGAACTATGAGAAAACCTGAAATGGTGCTTTGGCTCAAGTGGTAGAGCACAAGACTTGAGGGACAGCACCCAGGCCCAGACTTCAACTCCTACAAGGAAAACAACAACAAAAAAGAAACAAAATAACAAACCTGAAGTAGAGGGCTGGGTATGTGCCTTAGGGGTGGGGTGCTTTGCATCTATGAAACTCTGGACTTGATTTCTCAGGTACACATCACTAGAAAAAATCCTCAAGTGGCTCTGTGGCTCAAGTGGGAGAGGACTATTCTTGTACAAGATAAATAAGGTACAGTGTTCAGGTCCTGAGTTCAAGCTCCAGGTCTGGTGTAGGTGTGCAAGTTCGCACACACACACACCCACACACAGACCAGAAGTAAAAGCTGTGACACAAAATGGTAAAGCACTGGGCTCCTGCACTGAGCTCATGGTCAGCACCCAGGCCCTGTGTTCAACCCCAAAACTTTGCCACCCAGGGCTCAACTAGGAGAGGTCAAAGGTTTCAAAACCTAATGTGCTTCAGCAGTCCTTGATGACAGGAAGCATGGTGAGATCAGACATGTGCTTGGATTTCTAAAGCTTCCGGAAACCTAGCAGAGACATCATAGGCCTATCATCTCCCTCAATGAAACATTTCTTGAGGTTAAGTGCCCTAGTTGTCTGCCAGAAGGACTCCTGAATTATATTGAGCACTGTATCTGAGCACCAGAATATAGTCTTACAAAGGCAGGATTAGTGTTGAGAACTTGGCCTGCCAAAGGAGGTGGCACAAATGAAGGTTTCCTGTTAAAATGGAGCACTGGGGAGAGAGATAGCTTGGGGTACAAAGAGGCCTTTTTGTCCTGACCACAGAGCCCATCCACACTCATCCTCACTAATTGGCCCAGATGGAGTTGTTTGTTACACAGCTGTACAGGACTGAGGCCTTTTGTCTGCCTGTCCAGACAATGAGAGAGACTTCTTCCAGCAGGCCTGGGAGGCAGAGAAACCCTTAGGCTGTACTGGGAACTGTGAGGGGAGCCCAGGAACATGCACTGTCATGAAAGCAGTCTCTGTGTTATGAAATCATTGTATTGAAAACAAATTTTCTAGCTTGGTGCCTTTCATCATAGCTACTCTAGAGCTTCACCTATGGGAATACATCCACACATGCACAAAGATATGGAAGTAGGTCCTGGGGTTGAACTATGAGTATAGTCGTTGTCCCTGAGTTACTTTTGCTCAAGAGTAGTGCATTAACCTTGAGCCACAGCCCCACTTCTGGGTTTTCTGTGATCTCTTAGAAATAACAGTGTCATGGACTTTCCTATGCTGGCTGGATTCAAACTCTGATTCTCTACATCTCAGCTTCCTGAGGATCTGGGATTACAGTCAGCAGCCACTGGCACCTGCCTTTCTTTTCTTCTTCATTTTTTAATCTGGACAATGTGACTACTTAAAAGCATTATTCAAGTGCTTTGAATTTATAAGTAAACTATCCAATGTTCTTTATAGGTGCTTTCTCTGAGAAGGATTTTTTCTCCTCCTCTTCTCTTCTGGTCACAGGTTTGAAGCCAAAAGTGAGAAATGAGTGTCACATGATTTTGGCAGCAAATGTCTACAGGACATGCCAGTTCAGTCACTTAGCATTGAGCTGCAGTGAATTTACTTTCTCAGCACGAGAGGACCATAAGCTGGAGAGATCCTCATACTCTCTGAATTGATCCTTAGGCCTATAAAATTATCTAATACTTATGAGTGTTTTGTGTCTCCAACCTTAAGTATCCAGAACACACTAGAAGCATCTTCATGTTTCCGTTTTTCTCTAGTACCTCTGGAGATTTAGACTATGGGTTTGTGTGGAGCAGATCCTCAGCGAATCCCTGAGGAAAACCACTTGAAGTCTCCTCAGGAGATCTCTGTTCAAAGCCAGCCCGAGCAGGAAAGTCTGCAAGACTCTTATTTCCAATAAACCACCAGAAAACCATAAGTGAATCAGTGGCCCAGAGGGTAGAGCTCCAGCTTTGAGAAAGAAAGCCGAACAGGAGATACAAGCCTGACCAGGCAGGAAAGCCTGACAGGTGCTTATGTCCAATTAACCAGATGGCTGGAAGTGGAGCTGTGGCAGTGGTAGAGTCTCAGCCTTGAGCAAAACAGCTGAGGAACACATAGGGCCCTGGTTTAAGCCCTGGGATGGCCACCAAAAAAATTCAAAACGAGAAGGCCAAGTTTATGTATGAGTGTCCTACCTACTTATGTGTGTATATTACCTCCCTGAGTGCAAACAGATTGTATGCAATTCTTCTCCTTTTATGTACAGATTTATTTTTCAGATAATCTTGTTGCACATACTGCATCATTCTCTTCTCTTCAGTCCCATGGCTTTTCTCTTCCAGAGTTCCAGGCCTGTGTCCTCATATGGTGCACACTTAAGACCTCAGCAGCCTTTATTTACATATTATTATGAGGCCAAGGCAGGAGCAGTCACAAATCAGGCAGGGGAAGAGAAGATTAGGGTTTTTGAAATAACCGGTATTCAGAAAATTAAACTTGGGGGATGTAAAATGGTAGCATACTTATGTAGAAACTACCATTAAGAAAAAGATGAGAGGGCTGGGAATGTGGATTAGTGAGAGAGTGCTTGCCTGGCATGCAAGAAGCCCTGAGTTTGATCACTCTGTAGCACATGCACAGAAAAAGCCAGAATTGGCAGTGTGGCTCAAGTAGTAGAGTGCTAGAGACAGTGCCCAGGCCTTGATTTCAACTCAAGTACAGGTAACTTCTCATCACCAAGGGAAACCCAGGAAGCTCTTGAACATCTGCCCTTTCAGAAGTGGAAGTCAGAGTGTCATAGACATTCCTGCCCTGGCTGGCTTCACCCTGTGATCCTCAGACCTCAGCATCCTGAGCTAGGGGATGGGCCTTAGCTACTGGTGCTCTGCTAGGTCAGAAGTGTAATGACATTGACAATACAAGTCAACTGCTTATCACGAAGGGCTTGGGGAATATATTAAGCCTTTCAACAATGGACCTTTCAGAACCCTGCAGGACACAAGGTTATAAAGCGAGAGTCTGAGAGGCTGGGCATATGGATCTGCTACACTTGAACCTTGAGCTCTGACTCCAATTCTGGTGTACATCAACGTTCATTTTCCAGAGAATGTTCTCCTAATTAGCAAATAGGAAAAGTACTTTGATTAACCCTCACTTTTTTCCCATTGTGTGTCTCAAACTCAAGCATGGGCACTGTCCCTGAGCCCTTCATCTCAAGGCAAACACTCTACCACTTGAGCCACAGCACCACATGGGGTCTTTTGGTGGTTCATTGGTGATAAGAGTCTAACAGGCTTTCCTTGCCTAGGCTGTTTTTGAACTGTGGTCTTCAGATCTCAGCCTCCTGAGAAGATAGGGTTCCAGGTGTGAGCCACTGGCATCTGGCCTATTGTTTTTGCCAGTGCTGGGGCTTGAACTTAGAGCCTGGGTACTGTCTCTGTGCTTCTTTTTCTCAAGGCTAGTGCTCTACCTCTTGAACACTCCACAGCTTCTGGCTTTTTCTGAGTATGTGGCACTGATGATTCAAACCCTGGCATTCATGCATGCTGAGCAAGCTCTCTACCACTAAGCCACATTCCCAGTCCCACCCTTACAATTTTATCCCTCAACTTGCCTATCCTCAAGGAAAGGCTTCTGAGTATAAATCATCTAAAGAAATCCCTATAAGAAGGTGTTAAAGATAAACAAGACACAGCTCATATTTGGGATAGACTCTAAACATGTGAAGGCTGTGACAAATGCCTCCATTTAATTATATATCATGTTTCAACACTTAATAAAGTATTAATGAAAAATGAGTCAGTGTCCTAAATTATTGTGTATAATTTTATAATAGATGTGCAAAATGTAATAAATATTATGTGTATAATAATACTAATACAATAAACAATAAGTAAATGATAAAATTTGGAAATACAGAAATACAAAATCAATAATAAAAACCATAGTTTGTAATAAACATACACATGCAATACATAACATATATTACACATGTACATAAATATTATTTTCCATTATAGGGACTTAATTCAGAACCTGGGAACTGTACCCTGAATTTCTTTTCCTCAAGGACAGTGAGCTTCCCCTTCACCTACGTTGCAAAACAGCTACCTGGATGGTGAGATCAAATCCCAGCAGTGGCAGAAATATTAACCCAAGTTCCAAGACAATGACAATTATTTTTAATAGATGCAATTATGTTTATTCAGTTCCAAACTGAATATTTTAAAAGCAGCAGTGTATAAATTTGTATAGCTATTCAGACATCATTCACTTACCTGCAAAGTGCTTCTCTGAGGTCTAAATTGTTTCCTTTTTTGTACATTTTTTTGTTGTAAAAATATTGGATAGAGGGGTTACAGTTACATGAGCAAAGTAATGAGTACATTTACTATTGAGCATTGTTGCCTCTTCCTTTGTTTTCCCCTTGCCATCCCTTCCTGCCCACCTCCACAGCTACCCCCCCAACCCCCAGGTGAGGTCAGTGACTTAATTTTTTGTTTTTGGCTAGGCACATGATTTGAACTCAAGTAGTAGAAACTCTGCACCTTCCCTCACATTGCTACAGGTTTTCCAAGATCCTGAGTTCAAATCCCAGGCTAGGAAAGAAAACTGGCAGAAATTCCAAACCAGGGGGATTTTTTTCAACTTAGTTAAATAATTAATTAATTTTTTTACTTATTCTTTTTTGTTGCCAGCCATGGAGCTTGAACTCAGGTCGTGACAACTCTACCTCAGCTCTGATTGCCTTAGACTAGACTGCAGCCTCTCACCCATAGTTGATCCTGGGATCCTAGGCCCCAAGGGCTTGCAGGAAGAAAAAAAAAAACTGGGACAGCACAAAAAGTGGCGAGCTGCAGAGGACTGGGAGTTTTATGTTATTTTTTTCTTTGCAGGGTGACCATCCTGAATCTGAATGGCATGGCTGCAAAGTGGAGCTGAACTGCTATTCCTGAAGGCTGGTGGGCCATCCGGGAAGCCATACAACAACCTGTCAACATAGGCCCTGGGTTAAAAAGCTAAGTCCTGACACCTACCAATGGCAGGACCTCACAAGAGACTCATTATTATGCATAGGAATACTGATTGAAAGAGTAGTTCGTGCATCAGTCGGGTTTAAAAGTGGATGTAATAATCCTAGGATGCTGATTGATTTTAATTGATAGTTTATTAAGCATGAAAAGAATAATATTACTTCAAAGGCAGTATAATAAATACCTAAGAGTTGGTAGGAATATAGTAGGCATCATTCAGTCAGATAGATGGCTCTGGCACTCTATCAATATGTATTAATTGTATACCACCATCTGCCAATCCATGTATCACTGTTTTGGCCAAACCTGGGGCTCCATCTCAGTGCCTGGGAACCACCTCACAGCTTCATTGGTGAGAGCCTGCCGTGCTCACCCTTACCAATTCATGAATTGGTCCTGCTAGGCCCCGAGTTCGGATCCCAGCACTGCCAAAAATTTAATCTTGGAGTAAGAAGCCGAGTGTGACACATGTTTTCCTTTTCTGGGAGAGTCCTGGGTGTCAGGCATGATAGTGAACACATCTACAAATCTAGATGCTATGTGATAGCAAGTAAACAATGTAATAAACGGTATAGGTGTCAAAAGAGTCAATAAAATAAATGGTAAATAAATGACTAAAACAAGCAATGAAATGAATAACCATACCAAACATGATATTGTCTGACTATATGGAAGTATAAATCCTGTCTTTAAAATGTAAATAAAATGTATATAAGGAGTATGTTTTGCAGGACTGAGGCTTGAATTCAGGCCTAGGAACAGGCCTGACTTTCTTGACTTCAAGTATGTTGGATTCCCCTAGCCCGACAGTGCTGCCTATTTACCCAGACCTTGAGTTCAAATCCCAGGCCAGGCAGAAAAAATGGCACAAATTGCAAAACAGGGAGATAAATAATTGTTTTTTTAATTTTTAAATTGTTTTAATTTTTTAATTGTTTTAATTTTTTAACTTAATTTTTTTGTTTGTTTATGGCCATGCACATGGCTTGAACTCAGATCGTGACAGCTCTGTCTCAGCTTCCATCACATTAGCCTGGGGTGCAGCCTCCAGAACCAAAGCCGATCCTGGAAATCTAAGACCTGAGGTCTGACAGGAAAACAAAATGAAAATGACACTAAAACAAGCCACGAGCCGAACATGGTAGGCGGTTTCTTGGCTTTGGTTCCTTGCACGGTGACCATCCTAGGTCTGAATGACATGGATGCCACACACAGGTGACCTGTCATTGCTCAAGGCTGGCAGACTGTCAGGAAAGCCATAGGCCAACCCCACAACACAGTCCCTGAGTTCAAATCCTGGTCCTGCCACCTACCAATGGTAGGAGATCCCAAGAGACTCCTGCCTGTGCATAGAAATTCCAATGGAATGTTATCCAACTCATGATTGAATAGTTCGTGCAGCAGTCTGGACTCAAATCAGACGCAATAATCCTAGGATGCTGATTGAACTTAACTAATGGTTAATTAGGCATGAAAAGAATAATATTCCTTCAAAGGAGGCATAATAACTACCTAAGACTTGGTAGGAATGTAGCAGATATCATTGAATACTAGATACACGGCTCTGGCACTCTGTACTAATATGTATTTATTGGTGTACTACCACCTGCCTATCCATGTATGGCTATTTTGGCCACCCCTGGGGCTTGATCTCAGAGCCTGCCAAAAATTTCCTCCTGGAGTAAGAAGCCAAGTGTGACACCTGATTTCCTTTTCTGTGACAGTGCTGGGTGTCAGGCATGATGGAGAACAAGTCTACAAATCTAAATGCTATGTGATAGAGTGTAAACAATGTAATACATGGTTAGGTGTCATCACAGTCAACAAAATAAACGGTAAATAAATGAATAAAACAAAAAGTACAATGAATAACCACACCAAACATGATATAGACTGAACACCTGTCTGGAAGTTCAATCCTATCTTTAAAATACATCTAAGGACTTCGTTTTCCAGGGTTGAGGCCTGAATTCAGGCCTAGGGAAGAGGCCTGACTTTCTGATCTTCAAGCATAGAGACCTTCCCCTTCACCCAGAGTGCAAGGGTACCCAGAGCCCGAGTTCAAATCCCAGGCCTTGCACACAAAAAATAGCACACATTCCAAGCCAGGGAGCTTCATTAGCATTTTTCATATTTTTTAAAGTTCACATGGCCTTTATTTGCCACATTTTGATTTTATAACATGAGAGTTTTTCAAAAAGGGGTTTAAACGTTTACATTTCAGCATAGCACATTGGTGTTTCCATTTTGACCATCTGCCATGAAGAGTGAGAATGAAAATGAGTACATCATTCCTCCCTAGAGGGACAGTTGATGTTATTTCTATTTAGAGTTATTTCTATAACTATAAACTCTCTGCAATTGCATCATGTGAGTCTTCCTCAGTGCCTACCACAAAATACACTAGGGGAGTCCTCATACCACAAAAGGTTGGGTTTCTGAATAAAAACTCACTTCTGTGAGGACAGTAGGTACTTGTAAGCATTTTGGGAATAAAGTGAACTGTAAAATGAAAAACAAAAACATTGGGACTGGGATGTAGCTCAGTAGTGGAGTACTTGCCTAAAGAGCATAAGACCCTGGAAGAAAAGGAATGCAAGTTTCCTAATGCTCAGAAAGTTAGAATTTTATGATCTGTATGAACAAACTTCTTTCTTCTTTTTTTTTTTTTTTTGTCGGTGGTGGGGCATGAACTCTGGGCTTGGCTGCCCACCTTCAGCTCTTCAACTCATGGCAAGTGCTCTACCACTTGAGCCACAGTGCCGTTATGGGTTTATTGGAGATAAGGGTCTCAAGGACTTTCCTGCCCAGGCTGGCTTTGAACCGCCATCCTCAGATCTCAGCCTCCTAAGTAGCTAGGACTATAGGCATGAGCCACTGTCGCCCGGCGCATGAACAAACTTCTTAAAGATTGATTCTGAGGAAAAAAACTTGGAATACACTTTTAATATAAATAATTTATAATGCCATGGTTAAGGCACTAATTCAGAAGTATTTATTCATTGGCTGGTTTCTTAGTTTATTTAAAGATATACATATATATTTTAATATATCTACATATATATTATTAAAACATAGCTTTGAAGTGTACCTAAAGCATATGTGCTCATGTAAAGTTGTACAACTGCACAAGCTTGATTTTTTATTTTCAGTTTGGTGGTACCATAAATTAGATGGGATGTGTGTACTGTTGTTTTGTTCTCTGTTTTTGGATGATTTCTCTCTGCTTTCTTCCCCTACCCCACTCTCTCCGCAATTGAATTCAGCTTGATCTTTCTTGGCTTGATTGTTCATAGCTGATTTTCTACCACTTCAGCCATACCTGTAGCCTGGCTTTTTGCCAGTTAATTGGAGATGTCATCTCTCAGGCTTTTCTGCCTGGATTGGCTTTGAAACTTCAACTTCCAGTTCTCACCTCTTGAGTAGCTGGGATTACAGATGTGAGCCGCTGGGGTGCCTAGGGATGAATTCGACTTTGGTTGGTGTATTCTTTCTGTTTTTCTAAGCATGGGATCATCTACTATAGAATTTCTGTGAATATCCTGGCTCTGAAGTAAGATATATAATACATATGCTAATCTGTGTAGTTCTCATAAGATGTATGTAATCAATTCAATACATGTTATAAGTGTAATAATAGTCAATATAAATAATGAATGAATGAATAGTGCAAAAAATAAAATAAACACACAGGCAAATAATATGTGGTAAACAGAAGTATGTAGATATTACTCATTATTTCAAATGTGGATGAATATTATTTTAACAGGGCTGGGAATTGAATTCAGGCATAGGGAACAGGACTGAATGGCTTGTCTTCAAAGACGGTGAGTTTCCCGGTCCCCCACAGTGCATTAGAGTTACCCAGACTCTGAATTCAAATCGCAGGCCTTACAGGAAAAAAAGAAGGTATGAATACCAAGCTGGGGAGCTTCATTAGTATCTTTACAATTTTTTTTCATGGGGCTTGAGCTCTGGCCTTGGGCGCTGTCCCGGCACTCTTCAGCTCAAGGCGAGCGCACTACCGCTTGAGCCACAGCACCACTTCTGGTTTCCTAGTGCTTTATTGGAGATAAGAGTCTCATGGGCTTTCCAGCGTGGGTTGGATTTGAACCACAATCCTCAGCCTCTTGAGTAGCTAGTATTACATGTGTGAGCCACCGGCGCCTGGCTATTTTTAATATTTTAAAATTTTTTTGATTGATTGATTGATTGATTGCTAATCATGGGGCTTGAACTGAGGTTGTGGCAACACTGCCTCAGCTTCCATCATCCTAGGCTGGGATAGTGCAGCCTCTGGACCCACAGGTGATCATGGGATGGTATGCCTTGGGGGATGACAGGAAAACAAAATGAAAACAGCACCGATAAAAACCCGCGATCTGTGGATGGTTGGAGGTTTCTTGGTTTTCCTTCCTTGCATGGTGACCATCCCGGGTCCAAATGTCGCAGCTGCAACTTGTAGATCACCTGGCACTGCTGAAGGCTGGCAGGCTGTCAGTGAAGCCATAGGCCAACCTGGACACCTAGGTCCTGAGTTTGAATCTTGGTCACGCCACTTACAAAGGGCTGGGGAGCCTAAGAAACTATTGCCTATCCATAGGAGCACCCGAGGAATGTGAACAATGTCATGGTTCGATGAGTAGTTCATCAGTCAGTCTAGCAGAAAATTAGACCCAATAATCACAGGACATGGACTGATTTTAATTCATAGTTTATTATGCACTAAAAGAATACTATTGATTAAATGGAGTCCTCATTAAAGACCTGAGAATCCATAGGAGCGTAGTATGTGTCATTGAATTCTAAATAGACATTTCTGGCAGTACGTAAACATCTAAATTTATATTTATTTGTATACCATCATCTGCATAGAACATTTTTGCTATTTTGGCCAAACCTAGAACTCGATCCCAGGTCTTGGGATCCACTTGGCACCTGCATGGGCTAGATGCTGCCATGCTGACACTCACCCCTTCATGAATTGGGCATCCTAGTCCCTCAGTCAAAGTCCCATCATTGCCAAAAATTTCTTCCTGTTGTAAGATTCCATGTGTGACACCTGTTTTCCTTTTCTGTGCAAGTGATGGGTATCTGGTATAATGTACATATTATGTATGCAAAGCTATATGCTATCGAATAGATTGGAGCAAATGTAATAAAATAAATAATAAAATAATAAAATAAATGCTAAACCAATCAATCAATAATAATAAAATATAATGAATCACTCCAACAAACACGATTTAATATGAATGTAGAGATATAACTCAAATAGTTAAAATGTCTATAAATGTTATATTTTTCAGTACTGGTGCTTGAATTCAGGCCTACGGAAGAGTTGAGAAGTTCATGCATGATTTGCATAGGAAATGATAGGCATGATCTTAATTAAGACTGCATGAAGTGTGACAATAATAATTACATTCAGGAAGCATTGGGAAAGATCCAAGAATCGGTAGTCACATGGAAGATAGGATTCCAACACAGCTCGCCACATCTCCTACGTTATACAAACAGGCCTTTATTAGCATACTAATTTCAGCTTATGAATGGATGAATATGGTGCTCCACCCCCACCCCAGGGCTAGATCTCAGGTCCTGGGTATGGCCTAGCTCCTTAGTGGCTCACAAGCTGGTGTGCTCATGTGGACCCGTTTGGCAGTTGGTTCTGCTAGGCCCTGAGCTCAACTTCCGGCACTGCCAAAAGTTTCATCCTAATGTGAGATGCCAAACCTTGCAGATGTTTTCCTATGCTATGCAAGTCCTGGGTTACAGATAGGCTCTAGAAAGCATAGGCAAATCTATACCCATGGGAATAGGTTGTCATCCATATGAGCACAGTTAAATATGTCATCCTATACTCAATAAAATACACAATACATAGATGAATAAGACACAAAAGGAAAAGATTAACTACACTGAAAACAAGGTGCATACCACACCTGTATGTAAATAGAGATCCTATGTTTAAAAGAGGTGGGCTTGTCCAGTGCTGGGGCTTCAAATGAGGCCCAGTACCAGGCCTGACCTTTTAGTCTTCAAAGACGTTGAGCTTCACCTTCCCCCACAGTGCAACAGAGTTACCGAAACCTGAGTTCAAATCCCTGCTCTCGCAGTAAAATGGCACTAATTCTGAGCTAGGGTTCTTCGTTCATAGGTTTTTAATTTTTTTTTTTTTTTTATAGACCCGGGGCTTGAACTCAAGTCGTAGCAACTCTGCTTCAGCTCTGATCATCCTAGGCTGCAGCCTCTGGACCCACAGCCAGTCCTCGGACCCTAGGACCCTGGGGCTTGCTGGAAAAAAAGAATCCGTGAGGGGAAAAAAAGCAGCTGAAAGTTCCACCTGGCGCTTTTATGTTTCTTTTCCTTTACATGGTGACCATTCTGGGTCTGAACATGGCGGCCTGCAGAATGAAAGTGACCTGGCATGGCTGAAGGCCTGCTGGTTTTCGGGGGAGCCACAGGCTAACCAGACAATGGAGGCCCCGAGGACGAATCCCAGTCAGCCCTGTTACAATGAGGGAATGGTCGGAAATCCTGGGACATTCGTTTCCGGACCTAGGAAGAGTCGTGGAATGCAATCAATCTCATCCTTTAATGAGTAGGTCCTGCTTGATGTGAGTAGGAAATGATAGGCAAGACTCATGGGTATTGATTATTTTTAATGAAGAATTGATGAAGCATGACCATAATCATCACAGTCATGAAATGGAGGCATCGGGGTAGATCCAAGAATTGGTAGTCACAAGGTAGATTTCATCACAGGTCGTCATCTCTTCTACACTATAAAAATATGTACTTTTTTGCATACTAACTTGCACTTATAAATGCATGAATATTCCCCCCCCCCAAATCCCCTCCTCCCAGGGTTGTATCTCAGTTCGTGGGACTGGCCTACCTCCTTAGTGGCTCACAGGCTGGTGTGCTCACTTTTACCCATTCACCAATTGGGCCGGCTAGGCCCTGAGTTTGAATCCCAGCACTGTCAAAAGACTATCCTGATGTGAGAAACCCATCGATCCATCTGTTTTCCTGTCCTGAGAAAGACCTGGGTGTCAGGGAGGACGGAGATTACTACATAGGCAACCCTATACCCAAGGGAATGGGTTGCCATTCATGTCAGCACAGTTATATCTGTCAGCATAATCAATAAAATACACATTGTATCCATGAATAAGACACAAAATAAAGAGGAGTACACTGAATGCAAGATGTCACCCATCCATGTATGATAATATAGATCCTGTATTTAAATTATGAATTCATGACTATATTGATCCCCTCTTCCAGTGCTCAGTCTCAGGACCTGAGTACATCCTAGCTCTGTAGTGGCTCACAGGCTGGTGTGCTCAAATTGACCCATTCACCAATTGGGCCTGCTAGGCCCTGAGTTCAAATCCCAGCACTGCCAAAAGCTTCACCCTGATGTGAGAAGCCTATCGATCTCCCTGTTTTCCTGTCCTGTGAAAGTCCTGTGCCGCAGCGAGGATGGAGAATGCTATATAGGCAATTCTATAGGCATGGGAATAATTGTCATCCATGTCAGCACAGATATACCTGTCACCATACTCAATAAAATGCACAATACATCCATGAATAACACTCAAAATAAAAAAAGATAACTACATTGAATGCAAGATGCATACCACACCTGTATGTAAATAGAGATCCTATGTGTTAATGAGGTGGGCTTGTTATTTTGTCCAGTGCTTGGACAAATCAAGCCCTGTACCAGGCCTGACATTCTAGTCTTCAAGGATGGTGAGCTTCCCCTTCTCCCACAGTGCAATGGGGTTCCCCAGACCTGAGTTCAAATCCCAGCTCTAGCAGTATAACAGTGTGAGTTCTTAGCTAGAGTGCTTCATTCATAATTTTTTAATTTTTTTTTTTTTGCCAGACCCAGGACTGGAACTCAAGTCATGGCAACTCTGCCTCAGCTCTGATCATCCTAGGCTGCAGCCTATGGAACCACAGGCCTCGGACCCTAGGATCCCAGGGTTTGCTGGAAAAAAAAGCCACTAGGGGGAATAAAAGCAGTGGGAAGTTCCACCTGGCACTTTTACATTTATTTTCCTTTGCATGCTGACCATGCTGGGTCCAAACACGGTGACCTGCAGAGTGAAGGTGACCTGGTGTGGTTGATGGCCTGCTATCAGAAGAACCAGAGGCCGACCCAGCAACGTAGGCCCCGAGTTCGATTCCCAGTCAGCCCCCATACATTGAGGGAATGGCAGGAGATCCTGAGATACTCATTTGCAGACCTAGGAAGAGTCATGGAATTCGATGGATCTCATCTTTGAATGAGTAGTTCCTGCTTGATGGGAGTAGAAAATGATAGGCAAGACTCATTGGGTGTCAATTATTTTTTAATGAAGAGTTGATGAAACATGGCCATAATCATCACAGTCATGAAATGGAGGCATTGAGGATGATCCAAGAATCGTTAGTCACAAGGTAGATTGGATTCCATCACTTGTCGCCATCTCTCCTACTCTATACAAATATGTACTTATTTACATACTACCTTCAGATTTTGAATGGATGACTATTGTGCTCCCCCCTATCCCTCCGCTTACGGGGCTCAATCTCAGGTACTGGGAGCGACCTAGCTCCTTAGTGGTTCACATGCTGGTGTGCTTACCTGGACTCATTCGCCTGTTGGGCCTGCCAGTCCCGGTATAAGCACTGCCAAAAGATGACTTCTGATGTGAGAAGCCAATGGTTGCAACTGTTTCTCTGTCCTGTGAAAGTCCTGAGTCTCAGCTAGGATGCAGTATGCTATATAGGCAACTCTATATTCATGGGAATCAGTTGCCAGCTAGGATGCAGTATGCTATATAGGCAACTCTATATTCATGGGAATCAGTTGCCATCCATGTCAGCACAGTTATAGCGGTCATCATATGTAATAAAATACAAAATGCATCCATGACTAAGACACACAATAAAAAGAATAACTACACTGAATGCATGATGCATTCCACATCTCTATGTAAAAAGAGATCCTATGTGTAAAATAGGTGAGCATATGATTTTTGCCAGTGCTGGGGCTTCAGTTCAGGCCCTGGGACTAGGCCTGACCTTGTAGTTTCAAGGATGGTGAGCTTCACCTTCCCCCACAGTGCAACAAAGTTACCCAGACCTGAGTTGGAATCTCAGAGGTGGCAGAAAAATGGTGAGAATTCTGAGCCAGGATGTGTTATTATTATTATTATTATTGCCAAGCATGGGATTTGAACTCAGTTCATGACAACTTTGCCTCAGCTTCGATCACCTCAGACTGGCGAGCTCCCATGGGCCCGTAGCCGATCCTGGGATCATAGGTTCTGAAACTTTGCAGGAAAAAATGTCAGAAAAATGACAGGAAAAAATGACAGAAAAATGACAGAAAAAATGTCGCAGGATGGATTTTTTTATATTTTCTTTTGCACGGTACCACCCTGGGTCTGAATTACATGGCTGCAAAGGGTACTGCACCTTGCATTGGTGAACGCTAATGGGCTATCAGGGAAGCCATAGGCGCATGCAGCAACATAGGCCCTGAGCTTGAATCCTGGTCCTGACACCTACCAATGGGAGGAGATCCCAAGATACTTGTTCCTATGCATGGGAATAACAATGAAATGTTAGCAAACTCATGACTGAATGAGAAGTTTCTGCGTGTATTGGTCTAGTCCAAAATTAAATGCAATGATCCTAGGACGATGATTCATCTTAATGAATGGTTTATTAAGCATGAAAAGAATACTATTCCTTCAATGGTGGCATAATAAAAACCTAAGAGTTAGTAGGAACGTAGTTGATGTCATTGAATCCTAGGTAGATGTCTCTGGCACTCTGTACAAATATATATTTATTGGTGTTCTACCACCTGTCTATCCATGTATGGCTATTTTGTCCACCCCTGCAGCTCAATCTCAGGGTCTGGAATTTCCCTGACAGCTTCATTGGCTAGAGGTTGCTGTGTTGACACACCCATTCAGGATCTGAATTGGGTCTACCAGGCCCTGAGTTCAGATCCCAGCACTGCCAACAATTGGATTATGGAGTAAGAAGCTGAGTGTGATATCTGTTTTCCCTTTCTCTGAGAGTCCTGGGTGTCACACATGATGAAGAACACATCTACAAATCTAGATACTATGTGATGGGTTGTCATCAATATCATAAATGGAATGTGTGTCATCACAGTCAATAAAAAATCTCATATCTAAAATATACTTAGAACTCAAAAAATTAAATCCCCCAACAACAAATCCTCAAAGAAACAATTGCCTAATAAATAAGTGGGCAAAAGAGTTAAAGAGAATCTTCTCTGAAGAGGAAAGAAGGATGGCCAATAGACACATGAAGAAATGCTCAACCTCCCTAGCCATAGAAGAAATGCAAATCAAAACAACATTGAGATACCACCTCCCTCCAGTTAGAATGGCAAAAATCAAGAACTCTAACAACAACAGATGCTGGAAGGGATGTGGACAGAATGGAACCTTACTTCATTGTTGGTGGGAATGTAAACTTGTTCAACCACTTTGGAAAGCAGTATGGAGGTTCCTCAAAAGACTTCACATAGAGCTCCCCTATGACCCAGCAGTCCCACTTTTGGTATTTACCCAAATGTTTACAAACAAGACCACACTAAATCTACCAGCACGACTATGTTTATTGCACCATTATTTACCATAGCTAAGATCTGGAACCAACCCAGATGCCCCTCAGTAGATGAATGGATCAAGAAAATGTGGTATATATACACAATGGAATTCTATGCCTCTATCAGAATGAATGACATTGCCCCATTTATTAGAAATGGAAAATCTTGGGAAAACTTATATTAAGTGAAGTAAGCCAGGCCCAAAGTAACATAGGTCCCATGGTTTCCGTTATTTGCAATATCTAGTATATGTCTGAGTCAAGCAGAAAAGGTCAGTTAAGGTGAAGTTAGGGAAATGAACCCTAAGATATGTGCTCAAATGTTTTTTTCTTTCTTGTGATTGTTTCTAACACATTTATAAGATTATTTCTTTGTTGCTTCAAATGACCCTACCCCACTGTATAACCACTGCTTTCACTGTATTTGATGTCGATATAATTTGTGGAGGGGAAGGAGAAAAACAATTCATTTAAATAGGGATACATGTGGACCCATTGCAACAATGAGATGTACAAGTCATTTTGTCGAAAACGAAGTTTGCAACTTTGGTGCAGGGTGGCAGGGGGGAGTGGGGAGGATTGGGTGGGGGCGCAGGGGTGGATGGGAAGGGATGGGAAGGGGAAACAAAGGAGGAGGCTACAATGCTTGATAAGAAATGTACTCATTATCTTGCCCATGTAATTGTAACCCCTCTGTACAATATTTTCACAATAAAAAAAGGAAAATAAGCCAGCCACTGGTGGCTCACGCCTATAATCCTAGCTACTCAGGAGGCTGAGATCTGAGGATCGAGGTTCAAAGCCAACCCGGGCAGGAGAGACCGTGAGACTCCTATCTCCAATAAACCACCAGAACACCAGAAGTGGCGCTGTAGATCAAGTGGTAGAGCACTCGCCTTGAGCTGAACAGC
The DNA here is from genome assembly GCF_019054845.1 of Dipodomys spectabilis. Classification (NCBI taxonomy): domain Eukaryota; kingdom Metazoa; phylum Chordata; class Mammalia; order Rodentia; family Heteromyidae; genus Dipodomys; species Dipodomys spectabilis. The sequence continues at coordinate 88,073 of NW_024871264.1, read as the reverse complement.
TGAGGGACAGCGCCCAGGCCCAGAGTTCAAGCCCCACGACCGATCAAAAAAAAAAAAAAAAGGGAAAATAAATAAATAAAACAAAAATGCAATAAATAACCACAACAAACAGGACATGGACTGAACATTTATACATAAGTACAAATCATACCTTTACAATGTATATAAATAGAATGTTTCCAGGGCTCGAACTTGAATTCAGGCCTAGGGACCAGCCTTATTTTCTTGTCTTCAAGCATGGTGAGCTTCCCCTTCATCCACCGTGCTTCAGAGTTACCCAGGCCGTAAGTAAAAATTCAAAGATAGGATAAACAGTGTGAATTGCAAGCCAGGGAGCTATTTTTTTTTTTTTTTTTTTGCCAAGCACGGTCTTGAACTCAGGTCATGGCAACTGTGCCTCAGCTTTCATCACCATAGGCTGGGGTGCAGCCGCTGAAAACACAGCCTATCCTGGGATCCTAGAACTTCAGGCCTTGTGCAGGGGGGGAAATGCATAGAAAAAAAGTGGCGGGATGGCTTATTTACATTTTCTTCCTTTGCACTATGGCCATCTGGGTCTGAGTGATCTGGCTCCAAAGCATACTTCACCTTGCATTGCTGAAGGCTTGCAGGCTACTGAAGAAGCCATAATCCCCAACAATGATTAGCCAGGCACCAGTGGCTCTCAGCAGTCCTCCTTGATACTTACAAGGCTGTGATAGGAGGATCATGGTCAAAGTCACCCTAAGCAGGAAAGTCCTTGAGACCCCTGTCCAACCTCAATGCCAACAAAGCAAAAGTAGAGTGGTGTGGCTCCAGTGGGAGAGGGCTAATCTTGATCAAGAACAGCTCATGGACTGTGCTCAGATCCTGAGTTCAAGTTCCAGGACTGGCAACAAACAGACATACACAACAATCTGTGCAGCCATCTGGGTAAAGCAGGTCTCCCTCTTGTCCCCAACTGGATTGGACAGAGTTTCCTGGTAAAGGGGCTGCTGTCATCTTGACTCTGTCCATTCTGTCTGCATCCCAGGATTCCAGGCACACCCCCATTCTTTCATGGTTCTTTTTGACCAATGGGATACAAGAATAGTGGCCACGCCCACATTCCATGCTTCCCAGTTACACCTGGATTCCCTCTGTTGGTTGACACCACTACTAGCAGTTGAGGAAGGTAGAGGTGGCTGAGTGGTGAGCAAGAGATTCCAGGTGACTTTGAGTTAGAGTAGGAAATGACATCCTAGTCAGTGAGAAGATTTCCTAGAGCCTGGGAATGTGGCCTGCCCAACTTTCCCGTCCCAGGGCTCAGATGTCTGAAACAATGACTCAATGAGAGAACTGTGGGCAAGAAACTGCCGCAAGAACACCAGCAGTATCCTCCCAACAGACCCAAAACATTCAGGAAAACAAAGAAAACGAAAAAGCTAGGGATCCCCAAGACAAACATCTCTGGGGAGGCGGATTGAATGGAGAGTCTCGCCAAAGGTGATGATGACCATGGGCCTCCCTTGCTTTTGGACACAGTCACAGCCACCAGGGTCCAGAGTGTCAAGGGTCACAATACCACCAAGGATCCACAGAGGTGCTACTGGCATGTGGTGCCCACCCTCCACCACAGAAAAGAAGAAACCAGGCACTCTGTGCCAAGATCCAACCACTGAAGCAGGGAAAGACAGACCCGCAGGATCAATGGGTGTAAGAGAGGGTGAAGATAGCCCAGATACATGCAGCACCCAAAATGGAGGTAGAGATCCAAAAGGCACCCATACAGCGGTTGGTTTAAGCAGAAAGCGATTTACAATGTGCACTGGGCCAAGTGCAGCAGGCCACTGATGACAGAGAAAGGGAGAATGAAGCTCTCACCAGCTGTGTGCAAGCTACCGAGTGGTGTGTGGCAGAGCTGGAGATAGCGGCTTCTGTGGTCACTGTTGCAAAGGAGGAGACCAAAATGTTCTTCGAACAGCTGAATGATGTGACCCTTCAGCTCGAGGAAAATACCAGAAACTTTGATGACCTGGAGCAAGTGAACACAGAGTTGCAGGAGAAGCTGGAAGTGCTGTAGATACAGAGGAGCAACATGAAGAAGAGAATATGCAAGTTCCAACAAGCGCTGGAGGGGGCGTGAGGTACTGAAGATGGAGTTGAATATCCTGGAGGAACAACTTCACATCCAGGTCCAGGAAAACCAGTCTCCGTCTTCAGAACATGGAGGGGCAGGAGCAACTGCAGAGACTGGAGGGGAAAGCCTACGATCGGCATTAGATCCCTGACACCCCACGATGTGCATGTGTGTGGGATGGGCAACCAGAGGAAAAGCTGGCCCTGCCGTGTGACGCTCTCCACAGGGTGAGCAGTGAGAAGGAGGAGCTTGCCAGCATATTGGACTCAGAGCAGCAGATGAAGAAACATCTGTGGGAACAGTAGCACTGCTCAGAGAAGAAGATAGAGAAATGGATAGTGGTGGCTGAGAGAGAGAGAGCCAAGCAGCTCAGGAGCAGCAGGAGCAGTCCCTGGGCCAGTGCAGGAGTTCAGAGCCTCCTGTGAATGGCACATTTTCTCCAATGAGCGACTGTGCTCTGAGATGGAGGCCCTGCAGCAGCACTTAGAGAGGCAGAACCAGCTGCTGGAGCAGCTGAAGCAAGTGAAGGGCTCAACGAACTGGAGGGACCAGGTGGTGTCCCGGAAGCGGCAGAACACTCTCAAGTGACTGGAAGCCACCAGATCACAGGAGGAGTGCCTGCAGGCCCAGCTGAGCTTCCTGGCTTTCCCTGAGGAAGGGGAAGGCATGAGCCCTGGAGAAGCAAAAGGTAAGGAGGTGAATCCCCCCCCAATGTGACCATCACACAGGATGGAGATGTCCCCCAGACGAAGAGTGAAATGGATCTGATAGCGCTCTTGGAGGATGAGATCCACAGGGGGAAACTCCTGCCATAAGAATGGCGGGCCAGCTGCAGACACCCCCTGGACAACCCAGCAGATCAGTGTCAGACTGAGCGGGAGCCACAGGCCCTCAACCCCATGAGCTGCCACCACAGCATGCTTGGGGATGGAAAGAGGGACATGGGCATCTGAGAAGAAAATCTGCTTCATCCATGACCTGCCTGATGAGGTGGACTTCCAGAGTCCAGCAGGTGAGCTCCACCATTGATGCAACCAGCTGTCAGCACACATCCAAACTATCAAGGAGTCCCTCATGGTGTGTAAAGAGCAGATGTTGGTCCTGAATGAGCTGTGTTGGGAGAAAGCCCAGTGCATGCACTGGCTGTCCCAGGAGAAGATCGAGAAGAGGAGAGTGTTTGGGGAGCTGCTGTCACTCCTCGCCAGGGAAGGCACAGACAGCAGTCTCCAGATGCCAGCACAAGCTGAGCTTCCCACCCTCCTCCCCAACACTGCTTCAGAAGAAACTTGAAGACAGCATGGAAACTGCCAGAGGACAGGTCAGATTCTCGACCCCATAGTGGACTCCCTCAAGGAGTATGTCCTGCCCCAGATGCCCCACATCCAGATCTGCCCACAGCTCCCAGGCTCAGGGCAGGAGTGCTCCCTCACTTTCTCCTGTAGATTGATGCGGATGATGACTCTCTATGTGACATACTGACTCTCAAAAGCCTTGGCAGCCACCAGAAGTAGGTGACCAAGTGGCTTTCTCTCAGGCCTCCATCTGCCGGGCAAAGGGAAGGTTAAATTGAGGGTAGGGTAGGGCAGAGGGTGAAGGGAGTTGGCCCAAACTCAAGGGACATCAAATGGCCCATTGGTGACCAGGAAAGAGGCCTATGTTTTGCTTATCACAAAGAATAAATTGTTTTCAAAGCAAAATAACAGCCTAAAAACAAACATTTGTTCTTCCAGCCCTATGGCTTGAACTCAGGGCCTGGCCACTGTCCCTGAGCTCTTTTTGATCAAGGTTGGCCCCACCTCCCCTTCCAGCTTTTTCTGTGTGGAATAGAACCAAGGGCTTCAGGCATGCTAGGTGAACACTCTACCACTGAGCCACATTCTCAGGTAGGATGATTCTCTCCCCTCCCAAACCCATATGGACATTCCTCAGATAAATAGGAAGTAGGGGCTAGGATGAATATGAAGCACAAGTCTGGTTCATCCCAAAATATTCCCCTGCCCCCTCCTCCCACACCCTGAGTTGAAGTTTGTCTTCTACCATTGAGGATGAGAGAGGGAGAGGGGAGTCCCAAGAGAGTACCAAAAACTGTGGCCCCCTGAGTCCCACATCCTTCCCCATACAAGTGGTCCTCCAGATTGTGATCTTACCTGATTCAATGTAAAGTCTACACTGTCTCCCCACCACTGCAAGGCTCAGGATGAAATAAAAGCCAGCCCAGGCCTCAGCCCACACCCAAAGTGGAAGCTCCTAGTCCCAGACCTACTTCCACCTCTGACTGCCCCTAGTTAGGCCAGACCCACCATTCACCACTATGTTGGTGGTGATGACCTCATGGATGGATTCCAGGAAGAAGGTCTATGGCAAAGAGCAGAAGCAGCATGGTGAGCAGGGCAGAAGGAAGTGGGGTGATTGCTCTGGGATCTTCCTTGGAGCCCTCCCGTCCAGCCAGACCCATGCTGACCCAAAGCACGGACAAGGCCAGAGGGTGAAGCGAGATGGAGGAGCACATTACTAAAGGAGGTACTGCTTTGTCTTGGAGGACTTGATTAATTCCAATTATAATTAATTCCAATTATATTTGGCCCATGCCAATCCCAAAGACAGCATGCATTGCCTCTCCGTGTTGTTGTTGGCCGTGAGTGCTGTCCTGAGCTCTTTATTCAAGGTTGACACTCTACCTCTTGAGCCACAATGCCACTTTTGTTTCCTGATGGTTCATCGATAAGAGTCTCATACACTGTCCTGCCCAGACTGGCTTGGCACCGTGATCCTTCAGATCTCAGATTCCTGAGTAGCTAGGATGACAGGCATGAGCCACCAGTGCCCAGTATGTGATGCCTTTTGAAGGAATCTTGGCAAGTCTGTAAAGGAGCCCTAAAGGGCCTGGATAGACCATGACCCAATCAAGGAGCTGGGATGGATGAAGGTTGACCTTCTAGCCATTCTGTTCCCCCAAAAGTGAAGATGCCAGGTGATGTTGTATGCACCAAACACCTAGGCCAGCAGCCACCAGGCTTATTGTGGAAAAAGTAGAGAATACCCAAAGACTTCAGTGTAGAAATCTCTGATTTTGCATGCATGTGGGGTGTGTGTTTGTGTGTGTGTGTGTGTGTGTGTGTGTGTGTGTGTGTGTGTGTGTGTGTGTGTGTGTGTGTGTGTGTGAACTCAGGGCCTAGGCTCTATCCCTGATTTTTCTTGCTCAAAACTAGTGCTGTGCCATTTGAGCCACAGCCCCACTTGCTTTTCGATGGTTAATTGTAGGTAAGAGTCTCAAGGACTTTTCTGTCCAGGGTGGCTTTGAATCATGATGGGGGCCCCAGGGAAGCAAGAGTAAACACAACTCTCAGGTACAATCCCTTTGGTGGGCCACTCCTGCCCCCTGGTGGCCACACGTGGAACATGCGGTCCCATGCCATTATGCTCTTGAGTTCAATTTGGGCAAGTTACTAGGGCCAAGCTGACTTTTGCTCACCCTGATTCCTGATGCTAGAGCAGGTCTGTTCCACCCTTGGCCATGAGAGCTCCAGGAGGCCCAGCTTTCCAGAGACACAGGGAAGGGAGAGGTCAGCTCCAGGCTGAGCTAAGAGCCTTTGCCCACAGATACTCCAACTTAGCCTTACTTATCACCATAAGACCTGTCAAAGAACAACCCCAAAAAACAAAATTGGAGCTATGCCTCCAAGTGGTAGAGCTCTAGCATTGAACCAAAGAGCCCAGGAACAGGGCCCCCAAGCTTTGAGTTCAAGACTCCCAGCTGACCTTCCCCCATAAAACACGGGTTGTCTAAATGTGAACTAGTAGGATTTGTGAAGTGTTTCTGAAGAATGGTAATACTGAAGAAAGCACCCTAATTCTAATGACAGCTGAACTTGTGACATACAGCTATGTGCTGAGTCCTTCACCGGGCGCTATTTCCTGGGTCCTTCCCTCATGGGAGTTATGTGCTGAGTCCTCAAAAAGGTGTTGTTTGCTGAGTCATCCCAAAGGGTGCTATGTGCTGAGTCCCTGAGAAGAGTGGGACATCCTGGGTTTTTTAAAGGGGGCTTTGTGCTGAGTCCATTACACAAAGTATTGTATGCTGAGTCCTTCAAAAGTTGTGGTGTGCTAATGCATCCCAAAGGGTCCTGCTATGTGTGAGCCCTTGAGAAGAGAGGGATGGGGTGTATTTTGAGTGCTGTGTGCCAAGTCCTTTACATAGGGTGTTCTGTACTGTCCTTCAAATGGTGCTGTGTGCTGAGTGCTTCCACAGTGTGGTATGTGCTGAGTCCTTCAAAATTGTTCTGTGTGCTGAGTTTATCGAAGGAAGCTGTGCACTGGGTGTTTTACACAGTGTGCTTCAACACAGAGTGTGATGAGTCCCTGGAAAAGAGTGCTATGTGCTGAGTGTTTCAAAGCGGCCATGCACTGAGTCCTTTACACTTTGGGCTATAGACTCCCTCCTTCATAGGGTGCTGTGTGCTGAGTATTCTACCCAGCATACTATATGCTGAGTCCTTCAAAGGGAGCTGTGTGCTGAGTCATTTACACAGGGTGCTTTGTGCTGATTTTGGAAGTGTGCTGTGTGCTGAGTCATCCCAAAGGGTGCTATGTTCTGAGTCCTTGAGAGGTGGTTATCCCCAACACACACACACACACACACAAACACAAACACAAATACCCAAACGAGTGTCACCATGCACCTGCTTGGTGTGTGGAGTGGAGGGAGATGGAGGGGTGGGGCTGAGGGGAGATTGGATCCACTGATCTGGTACTGGGTTTGGGGGGTAGTGCTGAGCTGAGGTAAGGCTGCAATTGCCATGGTCTAGGAGCCTCAGGGCCCAGTCAGTGCTGCAATTGTGGCCAGGGATGGGGGGTGGGGCCCAGAGGAGCAGGAGGCGGGGCCAGGGGTGCACTTTATTGGCAGCAATGGCCAGGAGCCCAAGGGGGCAGGGGTGTGTGCTCAAAAGGGGCGGGGTGGCCCAGGAGAGGAGTGTGGGGCCTAGAGAGAGCTGGGAGAAGAGCCAGCATGAGCACAAGCACTAGTGGAAACTAGTGCTTCAGTGGCTTCAGTGCTTCAGGGCTTCAGTGGCTGGCGGCTGCTCCAATCATAGCGTGGGTCCTGGCTGGGAGTGCAGAGCATGGGGAGCCAGCACGGCAGGCACATTGCCACATGCAGCCACTCGGAGGCGCCCATCCATGGTGGCCCTGAATCTGAGGTCCCGGAGCGGGGAGCAGGGCAGAGGCAGTGGCTGCTGAGGCAGCGGCGGCCACAGGTTTGGAGGCCGCTGTTGAGGAGGAGCAGAGGCTGCGCGCAGCCCCACCACGAGCCCGCGCTGCTTTTCAAACATGGCGCTGCTGGCTCAGACCCCCGGAGCTGGTGCGCCCCTGGCCTGCTTGTGGCCCTGACTTGATTCTGGCCCTCGGCCCTCAGACTCCCTGCCCGCACCCGGAGACCCAGCATACAGCTTCTCGCAGCAGCTCACGTGAGTGGCCGACCTGCACTCCACGACCCCCTCCCCCCCCCCCCCCCCCCCCGTAAACCCCATCCCCCACTCTACCCTTCCTCCCCACTTTCACGGACCCAGGCAATTGCCTCTCCCCTCCCAGTCCAGTCCTGCCTGCGCCTCCCCCATGCCCCACAGTCTGTCCTGGCTCCGCCACAAATGCACCCCAAGGGTGGGGTTTGGAGGTGGGTGTCCACCCAGGTACCCCACTCTCATCCCTAGTGGCCAGTGTCCCAGGAAAAGGGGAGCTCCAGGGATGGGAAGGAGGGGGCACCACAGAGCCCCAGGCCTGGAGCAGTGGGAGCCACACAGCCTTGCATCTGCATCCTTTCTCTCCCTGGTGGGAACCTGGTGGCTTTAGTCAGAGGTGGGGAGCAGCACCCCACATCTGCCTTCTTAGGTCTTTTCCTTTCTGCTGGAGAGGGAGGTGTAGGATACAGAAGATAGGCCCCCTCTTGCTGTGTGAGCCCTTGTCTTCTATGCTCAGTCACTCTTTCACCTAAAGACATTCCCAGAAGAGCCCACTAGAGAGGTGAGGGCACTGGGGTCAGATAGAAGGTGGGTATTTGGGAGGAAAACACACCCCCTCTGACAGACATACAACCGGCCTGTACCCCCAACCCCAGCATTCAATAGTTCTGACTGGGTGATCACATTTCCCAGTTCTGCCAGATTCTGCTAGTGCTCCCAGTCCATCTGGTCTCCTTGTCCTCCCCAAGAATCTGCCAAGTCGCCCAGAAGTATGTAGGCTGGAAGTAGGTGGTCCATTCATGTGTATAGCCTTTAGGACCCCATCAAAGTCCCCAACAACGCCCCCACCCCAGAGGCCAGACACCTCTCTGGAGGCACCATGACCCCCTGCTTTGTTTTCTGTCCAGGCTCTGAGGAGCCACGTGTCTCCAGACTCCTTCACCCAGAGTCCTATCCTAGGGTTTTGGTGAATGGGGAGTCAAGGCTGGTTGTTCCCAAGGGGAAGGGTCTGGCCCTGGAGAAACGGGGAGGCAAGGTGGTTCTGCATTATTACAGCATTGTTCCCCTTAGGTGGTAGCCCCTGGTTCTGACAAGAGAACTCCACTGCTTGAGCTGGTACATTGCCTAGATGAGAAACCAACAAATTCAGGAGAGGCACTGCTCTGAGTCTGTGTGTTTAGGTGTGTATGAGAGAGAGAGAGAGAGAGATCATCTTTCTCATTGTATAGTCAGCATGTCTAAAAAGAGCAAAAGCATTTTTTGGGGGGGGTTCCGGTTGTGGGATCTGAACTCTGGGCCTGTGCGCTGTCCCTCAGCTCTTCAGCTCAAGGCTAGCATTCTACCACTTGAGCCACAGCGCCACTTCTGACTTTTTTCTTTTTGCTTACGTGCTGCTGAGGAATCGAACACAAGTCCTCGTGCATGCAAGGAAAGTGCTCTACCACTCAGTCACCTTCCTAGCCCAAGCAAAAGCATTTTATTTGTGTGCATGTGTGTATTTGTTGTTCTTTTTTCATTAATGCCCAGTATGAGCCCAGCCACAATTTTTGTTTTCTCTTTCACAGTGTCATGGCTCTTTTAGAGAAGGTTTCAATAGATGTTCCTTCCCACCACTTTCTTCCCCTTTCCTGAAGCCCACAGTAACTAGTGGGCCTGCGTGGGTCTCTTCTAGGAGGCCTGTGTGAACCGCAGACCAGCGTGGATACCTGCCCTTCTGTCTTTAGCCAGAAGGCTCATGAGGCTACTGTGACCACAGCCACACTCTTCCAGCCAGACAGTCAGCTCTCATGTGTATAGTTGGAGCTAATTCAAAGTTGGGAATGTGTCTGCCAAACATAATTAGGGAAGGAGATAGGGGGAGTAGGGCAGGGGCTGTGAAGCTAGGAAGGTCTGGAAAGTGATGAACGGTGTGACATGGCAGATGGTTCACCATGACCAAGGATGAGAGGTGAATCTTACCCAGGGCATTGACGGTGTCCATGGGCATCAGAGCAGGGGGCGCTGGGCCACCAATGTTGGCATGGATTTCCTCCCAGGGCAGTGCACTGGTGGGCAGTCCTCCCTGGAGTCCTGAAGACTCCAATCTGTGTCCCTCCTGAGCTGTTTCCAGCTGGGCAATGGTAGGCAAGTGTGTTCCCCCTGCTGGAGCCTGCTTGGAATCAGGATATGGCAGTTAGCTCAGGCTCTCTGAATGCCATTTTCTGTAACCTGCTGTAGGCTGTCTGGAAGGAAAAGAGGACTACTGATTTTGGAACCCATTAAGTTTGATTGGAACAAGTGAAATGCCAGCTTTTCCAGGGTTTTTTCTTGAAGCTGGCAATTTCTACTAACGCCTGGGATTCTGGGTCAAATTAGATGGACCATATCAGCCACCAAACAATGACTTTCAAAGCGGCACAGGCAGAGTTCCCAAGCCAGATGGTTTCCTGCTACGAACGTCGTGCCTTGACTGCCTTTCTCCGGCAGCTGCTGATTCTCCTCCGGCTCTCTCTAGGGTGACCACCACAGTTGAGGATGTCTTGGGGAGCAGAGATTGTGACCTCACCATCCGCAGCCAGCCAGCTGTGATCAGAGACAATTCTCAGCACCTGCACTGGAATCTGGGAGATTCAGAGGCCTGGGATGCCTCAAGGATACTTTCTCTGCAACATGAAACTTGGGGGCTGGATATAGTGGACCATCCTGTCCGCCCCAGGGAGTGGAGAGGAGGCCCCTTGAGCCTGGCGTTTACCTCTCAGCAACCTTGTTCACACCTGAGTGGGGAATGGAGTGCCACAGAGCTGGTCAGTGGCTGGACAGAGTTCTTTGAGAAGATAGGCATCCCAGAGGCCCTGGAATCCAGTGAGGACATCATGGCTCATGTCCTTGGAACCAAAACAGTTAAGTGCGGTGGCACCAGGAGGGTGGGAAGAGGGAGGAGGGAGAACTGTTGGAGAGCTACATCAGGCTTTGCCCCCACCCAGGATGCTTACCTGAATTAGATGGGACTTTTCTGTAGTATTGTCATAGACTAATGCTCATTTATTTATCCAACAAACCGTTATAGTGTGTGCCAAGCCCGGCAGGGTGGGGGGGGTTATACAGGATGAAAGGTTCCAGTGCTGGTTCCACGGCACGTGAAGAAATCTTGGTTTGAGCTGGAAACCATTGCTTCACTCCTCTCATCCTAGCTACTTAGGAGGCTGAGATGGGAGGATTGAGGCTTAAAGCCCATGCAGGAAAGATTATAAGACTCTTATCTCCAAACTAACTACCAAAAAGAAAATGCCAGAAGTGGATGAGTGGCTCAAGCCATAGACTGTTGGCTTTGAGTAAAAAGGCTCAGGGACAGCACCCAGTCTCTGAGTTCCAGGCCCAGGAGTGACACAAATAGAGGAAAGAGAAAGGAGGGAAGGATGGAGGGAGAAAAGGAGGGAAGGAAGGAAGAAGGGATCATGCAGGCCTTGGTTTGGAGTTCTTAGATCAAGGGAGCCAACCATTCACAATCTCTGTGGGGACAGTTTCAGAGCCTAAAGCCAGTATGTAGGACCAAGCCACTGTCCCCTCAGCAACTTCATGGCATCCAGGATCTGAGTGGTCACTGACTGCAGAGGGAAACAACCTCGGGTAGACCCTAGTGCTCAGGGTGGGCCACGGAGTTTCAATCTCCCCTGGCTCACTGAGTTTATTTTCTGATCAGATAAGAAGAAAGTGCCCAAAAGCTAGGGAGGATAGGGTGAAGGAGTGTCCAGAGGGGGGTGGCAAGGGATAAGCAGGAAAATGAAGATGGAGGACAATGTCAGATCAGGTGTGCCAGGCCATTGAAGCCATGACCTCACCTGACAACCTAGACCATCAGTGATACAGCTTTCTACCCAGGCACATGGCTATTAAAAGTCCTGGCACTCTGAGTTCACCGTTGACTACCTCACTGTCGTCCACTGCAGTATGCCTATGCAGTACATCCTTGGGGACTGGAATTTTTGCTGGGTCAATCTTAAGATGACACCCCCAGAATTCATTCCTCCATCAGAGACAGAGGTAACCAGGCCACTGGCACAGGACAGCCTGTGAGGGCAGGAGTCAGATCCGTGTTGCCCCCAGACTTCTTCTAGGGGACTCTAGGGCCCCGTGACTGCCATTCTCAGAGGTAGAGGTGGGTCTCCTTGCTGGCTCAGTCTTCAGTCTAGATGGCAGATGTGGGATTTAGAGAGGGTGGACTGAAGGTCGAGGCTGGTGAGAAAACCAGAGGCACTGGGCTCTGAGCAGGGTTGTTTCTTTGAGGATACTCAAACCCAGGAATATTACTGAAATGGATCAGCTCTTTTCTCCTTCCCAAGAGAGAGGGACCTAGAGCCCTCCAGTCTGTATTCCTTGGCTGAGAAATTCATTCATTCCTATATCCTTTGGTTGGATAACTAGATCTCACCTGACTGCCCAGTGTCCAGGCAGGACAGTGAGAGATCTTGAGTCCTTGATGAGGTCCTGGGATCCTCAGTATGAGATTGTACTTGAATGTCCTGAGTTGGTGCATGGTCAGTCCCATCTAAGACTGCCATGACCTAGGACATAGAATCTAGAGAATCAGAGCAGGATGGGTTCTATTCTGTGAGTCTTGAGTATTATGTGTGAGCTTTGAGCTCCCGTGTGCTCACCTGCTTCCCTTTCTTGGGTGGGTTTATGCTAGAAAAAGTTTAAAACTAGGGCCTGGGTCCCATCCCTTGTTTATGCTCAAAGCTAGCACTCTACCATTTGAGCCACAGCTCCACTTGCAACGTTTTTGGGTGTTTAATTTGGAGATAAGAGTTCTGAATGACTTTGCTGCCAAGGGTGGCATTCAACTGCAGTCCTCAGTCTCCTGAGGGGATGGGATGACAGGCATGGAAAAGCATCTTTGGCCCGGTGCCAGTGGCTGTCATCCTAAGTACTCAGGAGCTGAATCTTAAGATTACGGATGAAAGCCAGCTTGGGCAGGAAAGACTCTCAGACTCTTCTTTCCAATAAAGCACCAGAAAACCGGTAGTGGTGCTGTGACTCAAGTAGTAGAGTGCTGGACTTGAGCCGAAGAGCTCAGGGATAGCACCCAGGCCCAGAGTTCAAGCCCCACAACCAACAAAAAGAAAAAAAGTAAAACATCTTTGCCTGCAAAGGACGGTGGAGGTGTGTTTGTGTGCATGTGTCATCGTTTTAGATGGATTGTCCCAAACTCTTAGTTCACGGCAGCCAATTCTTCACCACAGGTGAAGATCTGGGTTGGATGTCGACCATCGGACCTCAGTCTCCTCACGAGACAGTTGTGAGGAAATAAGGAGGAATCTTTGGAGCAGTGCCAGGCACAGAGAGAGCAGGTGTCAGATACAGTTCTCAACAATTCTGTGATTATATGACAGGAAGTTACCAGAAAGGACTCAGATGGGGTCTGTTTTTAATAGTGCAACAGGTGTGGGAATATGAAACAAAACATGTCTGTCTTTCATCATTACCCTATTCCCATGAGGAAGGGGATCCTTCACTGTATTCAGTCTTGCAGCTGGGGAAAATGAGTCATAGTGAAGCCAGGTGAACTACTCATGACCCCCAGCTGAAGCTTGGCTTGATTTATCTGCCATGCTTCCTAGGACAGTGGGTGTTATTCAGTCCACTTCTTGTGGTGGGAAGTCCACTTCTTGTCATTTGTGGGGTTTTAATTCTGGATCTGGATGCTGTCCCTGAGCTCCTCATATCAAGGCTAGCGCTCTACCACATGAGCCACCGCATCACTTCCGGTTTTCTGTTGGTTCTTTGAGGATAAGTGTCTCACAGATCTTCCTGCCAGGGCCAGCTATGAGCCATGATCTTCACATCTCAGCCTCCTGTGTAGTTAGGATTATAGGTTTGAGCCACTGGCACCTGGCTTAAGTGTAATTCTGGTCTTCTCTCTCTCTCTCTCTCTCTCTCTGGCTCTCCCTCTCCCTCTCCCTCTCCCTCTCTCTTCCCCTCACCCCTCTGTCTCCCTCTCCTTCTTTTTCTCTCTCTCCCTCTCTCTTTCTCTCTCTCAGGAACTGGTTGAATGGGTGCTGGAGGAGGTAGTCCAGCATCCCCATGTGGCTGGAACCCACAGTGACCTTCTCATTCTGGAGGTGGGCTGTGATTCAGGAGTTGTTTTGCTCAGCCTGTTGAACCAGCTTCATGAGGTAAGTCCCTCTATGCCCCGGCTAGACCATGACGGTTATTCATTGTCCATCCCATGAGTCCCTCCCCACATCCCTCTGCTACACCATTGAAGGAAAGTGGATGAGAAGGTGTCCCCTTGTCTCCCTGCCCAGCACAATCCTGGGCCTCTGTCTTATACCCCACCTATCTGACAAGACCCTGGCTATAAGACAATAAAAACACTCTGTGTGTACTACCCTTTGCTGGAGAGTGTCATTTTGGTTTGGGGGGGCGGGGTTCAGAGGAAATAACCCAGACCTGACACCTTCCAGGGGACATTTGTTCTTGTGACAGAGCCAAATCATTGCTGTGGATAAGGATAAAGCCTCCATCAGACTGACCCAGAACAATGCTCAATGATAGGTAGGCTGTTGAAGTATCAAACCCACTCATGTCTGCTTCCTACTCCCACAAAGGAGGTGTAGTGTGGGTGGCCCGGCCCTGGGCCTAAGGGATTATAAATGGATGGTGGCAGTCAGGAGCTCATGGCTCCCACCCATCATCCTGGCTCTTTGGGAGGCTGAGGTCTGATGGTTGTGACTCAGAGCAGCCCGGGCAGGAAAGTCCGTGAGATTCTTATCTCCCATAAACCACCTCCCTCCCAAAACCCACACATAATCCAGATGTGCTGTGGCTCAAGTGGTAGAGCCTCAGCCTTGAACAAAAGAAGCTCAGGGATAACATGCAGGCCTTGAATCCAAGTCCTAGGACTAACACAATCATAAAATAAATGAACAGTGTACACCTTTTATCTGACTACCAAGAAAGATGGATACAGTCTTCTGCTGGTACTTGTAGCCAAAGGTAAGGTGCTCCCCTTGATGTTCCCCTAAACCTCTCCTTCTCTCCTTTATCTGTCCAATCTTAGGCTGCAGGACAGAATTCCAATCATCCCCCTGGATGTGACCTTAGGTACCCTGCCCCCCCCACCTTCCTTGGGGTCAGGATCCTGGATGCACTCCCTGCTGGGAGGATGAGGCACCACAGAGATGATGGTAGGTATCCTGGACACTTTTACACACACACACACACACACACACACACACAAACACACACATACGAACACACAAACACCCCTAAGCCAACTCAGACTAGCCTTTTCCAAAGACACTTTATCTCCTTGGATTAACTGACCTAGGAGAGAGTTTTGATCCCCTGTAACTGATTATTCTAAATTGAGCTTGCTAGTTGATAGGAGATAAACAGGAGCAAAAAAAAAGCCTTTGGTGCCCATCACCTGAGGCTCAGGCTCATGCCTATCATCCTGGCTACTCCGGAGGCTGAGATCTGAGGATCGCAGCTTGAAGCCAGCCATAAGCTGGAGAGCCCATGGGACTCTACTTTCCATGGAACCACCAAAAACCTAGAAGTGGAGCTGTGGCTCAAGTGGTAGAGCACCAGCCTTGAACAATAAAACTCAGAGAGACAGCTCCCAGATCCTCAGTTCAAGCCCACACGAAGAAATGGCCCCATCTTATTGCCCACAGATTGCCCTGGCCACGAGTCCCCACTCATGGAGTGTGATAGAACACCTGTCCCTGGGTGGTGTATCAGGGCCTTCAGAAATCCGGTGATGGAATCCACGCCTTTCCCTTCGTGCACTATCAACCCACACTGGCTGGAAGGCAGAGCCTGACAAGGCTGACAGCTCTGCCAAGGTGATCAGAATGGTCTTCTTGGAGGCAGCACTTGAAAAGGGGGTCTTGCTTAAGAAGGAGGATCTGACAGGAAGCACAGAGAGCAAAAGTGCTGAATATGATGGACAACACAGCAGAGCATGTTCATTTCCAGCCAGGGCTGCTGGTGAGACTCGGTATAGCTGTGCGACTTGGTATAGATGTGCGAGACTGTCCCGAGACAGGTCTGAGGGGTCACAGAAGAACAGCTATCCAGGGCTGGGATTGTGTCTTAGAGGTAGAGGGCTCACCTAGCACACAGGAAAGCATGGGTTGGATTCCTAGGTCCTGCATACACAGAAAAACCTGGAAGTGGCACCGCGGCTCAGGTGAAAGAGCACTCCCCTTGAGACAAAGAAAGTCAGGGACATCACCAGGGCCCCGATGTCAGGCCCCAGGGCTGTCACCATAAAACAGTTCTCTCAGGGACCTTGGTGACAGGTGGATGGCTATGCTCTGAAGCTCTCAGTAGATCCATCCGTGCTTTGTGTCTCCTTTGACAGAGGGGAGATGGATACTCCTTTTGCCCTGGGCATCCCTGGGCCCGGTTATCAGCAACCCTCCCAACGTCTTCCACTGGGACATGGAGCAGCTGGCCCTAGAAATCCTCAGGTACCGGTTGGGTGGGGCAGGAGGATATAGGGCAGGCCCCAGAACTCCTTGTGGGTCTGATCTGCCCTGGAAGACCAGGCAATCAGGAGGAGGCAGATGGGAGCTTAGTGAGGGCTAGTGATGTGAGGGGGCCCTTTAATCCCCATGGCCCCACCCTGATTCTGAGCCTCTTTTTGCTGTCCCTGAATGAGGTAGAGGGGTGTCTAGGTGGTAGCTTCTAGAGGAGGATTAAGTGGAAATTCTGAAGGACTAGACACCTTAAGCCAGTCGCTCACCCCTCTCATCCCACACCTGTCATCCTGGCCACTCCGGAGGCTGAGATCCAGAGGATCTCATTTCCCAGCCCAGGCAAGAAAGTACCACGAGAGGCTCATCTCCAATCCAACTGGAATTGGCACTGTGGCTCAAGTGGTAGAGTACTAGCCTTGAAGAAAAATCGAGCTCAGGGACAGTATCCAAGCTCTGAGTTCAAGCCCCTCAACCAAGAAAGAAGAAAAATAAAAGAAAAAAGAAAAGAAACAGGAAAGAAAGAAAGGCATCCCTTCCTTGTTTGCAAGAGATGTTGAAGCAGTGGGGTTGCTATGGTTGGGAGACCAGATGCTGGCCTCCCCGGGTTTGCTCCAGTATGAAGCTGTAACAGGGTACGTGGTGCCTTACCAAGAACTCCAGAGGTTGTGGCCTGTGGTAGGCAGGGAGTGGGTGAATGGGAGCAGGGGTGGGATGGTAGTGTCAATTATATGCTCTCCATTCATGGTTTTGGATGCTGGTGACAAAGTCTGAAGTGTAGGGTTACATGTGGTTTATGTCTTGATGAGTTGGGTTTTCCCTTGGTATTAGAAGGTGGCTGAAGCCGGTCATTGCCCGTGGCTCACAACTGTCATCCTAGCTACTCAGGAGGCTGCTACTCAGGAGGCTGAGATCTGAGGATCGTGGTTCAAAGCCAGCTTGGGCAGGAAAATATGTGAGACTTTATCTCCAGTGAACCACTAGAAAACCAGAAGTGGTACTGTGGCTTCAGTGGTAGAGCGCCCACCTTCAGCTCAAGAGCTAAGGGACTGCGTGCAGGCCCAGAGTTCAAACCCCATGACTGACAACCAAAAATAAAGTAGCTGAGTTTTCTGCATAGTGGTATGTACATTTAGGAAATGCCAAGATGTGTTATGAGCCATTCCAGATGTGTGAGATGTCCTGAGTTTTGTCTACACTTGGTCTGAGGATGGTAGTGCCATCTTCTTGGGTGTGGGATGTTCAGGGTGCTCAGGGACTGCTGAGGCCTTGGGCTAACCGTGTGAGTGTGTGTGTGTGTGTGTGTGTGTGTGTGTGTGTATTTTTCCTTCGTCTTTCTCTGTCTCCTTCCTGGGTGCCTGTCTGCCTCTTTCTGACCTTGGATGGTGCCCCTCCTCCACACTGACCTTGCCCTTTAGCCCCCTATCAGGGTCTACAATGAGTCCTAAATTGCCAGAGGCCTGCATTCCAGTTTTTCCTTGGGGCCCAAGTCCGGCCTGTCCAAATCTTTGGGCACCTCCAGGGGATTCTGGATTCTGGCTCAGCATGGCCAGCTAGCATAGGGTCTCTCCTGCCTCTGGGAGGCCTCAGTCATGCGATGTCCTGCCTTTTCCTCAGCTGGGTCTCTGGCTGCACGTCCCTCCCTGCACGCTGGCAGTGGAGTGGGGGATGGAAGTTTTCCGGTGGCTCTGGCCAACGCGAGCTTGATAGCTGACTGAAGGCCGCCCAAGCAAGGAGGATCCAGGGCTACATGTGAGGTGAGGCCAAGGTGGCTTGGAAGTATCCGTCAGTGTCTAGGAAATGTCAACATACCTTGTCACAGGAAAGTCTATACCCCCCCACCCCCCAGCTTGGCCGCTCAGGTCCTTCTAGACAATTCTGGATGCCCAGAATACAGATGCACACATTTAGATTCTAGGTCCAGGGAACTGGGGCATGAGAGACTAGTATGGGCAATACCTCAATGTTCTGGGGCATTAGCCTTGACCTGGCTATGCCCCCTTCTTGTACGTTCACTTCTTAACCCAGTGCTGGCCCCACACCGGCCACTTGTGGCAGTGCTGTGAAAGTGGCAGGAGTGGAAGTGAGATCCAGGGTGACCAAAATCTGGATTTATGGCCTGATTGGGGGTGAGGTGGGGGCAAAAGTTGTCTTAAAAAAATCTTAGAGCTGGAACTCAGGGCCTAGACACTGTCCCTGAGCTTCCATTGCTCAAAGCTAACACTCTACCACTTGAACCACAGCTCACCTTTCATCTTTTTTAGTAGGTTAGTGGAGAGAAGAGTCTCACAGACTTTCCTGCCTGGTCTGGCTTCAAGCTGCCCTCCTAAGAGCTCAGCTTCTTATGTAGCTAGGATTGCTGGTATAAGACATTGGGACCTACTAAGGATGTTTTTGTGTGTGATTTGTGTGTGTGTGTGTGTGTGTGTGTGTGTTTATGAATTTACCGGGGCTTGAACTCAGAGCCTAGGTGGTATCCTTTAGCTTTTTTACATAAGATTGGTGCTCTACCACTTGAACTACAGTACACTTCAGCTCCCAGAAGCCCCTGACTATGTGGAGAGCATAAAGCTCAAACCTGATCATATTTCTTTGACCTCAGGGAAAGATTCCTCTGCAGTTTGGAGGAGTAGGGGTAGAGTAGGAGGCGTAACTGTAGATGGGTGCTAGGCTGGTAGAGAGGTACTCTGTCTTTAGCCAAGAAAGGTAGTGATAGCTCAAGCTCTCATTTTCCTAGCTACTCAGGAGGCTGAGATCTGGGCCAGGAGGGGCAGAAGCTGCAAGATGGCACTGCAGGTAAGCCTGCTCATGCAGGGATCACAAGAGTGCAAATCTGTCAGGCACACCTCGGGGGAGGGGGTGTTGAGTTGGGCTCATGAAAGACTTGTGTGCTCACAAATCCACAGCCAGCTGGCTGCTACTTCTAGCAGCAGCCTGGAGTCCCAGGGCTCAGAGCCCTTCTTTCCTCACCAGTGCTTGTGGGCAAATGAAGGTCTGCAATCATGGGCCAACTACAAAGGAGCATTTGTAGTGTTCTTTCCCTTAGTCCTGTGGCCCGATACATGGATGGAGGGGTGGGTTCCCTGGAACTTATTGCCTTGGCCCAGACCCCTCAGTCCAAGAAGGACTTAGGGAGAAACCACATGATCTGGCTTGAGAGTTTACTATGACTATGCCTCAGGACTGCCCCCAGTTGTGGCTCAGCTTATCATTACCACCTTCCTGTGTGTGTGGGTGCATCTTGGTACTAGGGCTTGAACTCAGGTGCTGGGCTCTGTCCCTCAGTTTTTTTCATTCAAGGCTAGCACTCTACCACTTGAGTCCCAGAAGAATATGTCTCACCAGGCTCACTTTTTTTTTTTTTTTTTTTTGCCGGTCATCGGGCTTGAACTCAGGGTCTGGGCATGCTCCTGAGCTTCTTTTGCTCAAGGCTAGCCACAGTGCCACTTTTGGCTTTCTCTGTTTCTGTGGTACTGAGAAATCGTACCCAGAGCTTTGTGCGTGCTAGGTAAGCACTCTGCCGCTAAGCCACATTTGCAGCCCAAGGCTGAATTGTAACAGGAGTTATGAGGGTGGGATTTATTGGCTTACCCCATTTGGCATAGAAATCGCTGACTATTTCATATCTTTGCCGAGATTTGGGACCAATCTGTGACTCGGCAATGAGGAATGATGAATGAATGAGAGCCACCAGGCCCCAAAGTTCTAGGCTCACATACTACAGAGGGATAGAGAATATGGATCCAGAACCTTTGACCACTCCTACAGCCTAGGAACTCTGAGGGCTTGTTCCAGCTTGCCCAAGTTGGGAGGGCTGAGCATGGACAACCTGCTGAATGCCCATCATTCATATATCATCCATCCATACACAGAGACATGGAGTTACTGCTGCCTTTTTTTGGAGGGGGGGGCAGGTCTGGGGTTGAACTATGAACCTAGGCCCTGTCCCTGAGTTCCTTTTGCTCAAAGGCAGTACTCTGCAACTTGAGTCACGATCCCACTCATGTTTTTTTGTTTTCTTCCTGTGATCTCTTAGAAATAAGTGTAAGCTACTTTCCTGCCCTGGCTGATTTCAAGTTGGCATTCTCTACATCTCAGCCTCCTGAGGAGCTAGGATTATAGGCAGGAGCAGCTGACACCTAGCTTTCTTTTCTTGTTCTTTTTTTAACCATGACAATCTGAAATCTTCACCATGTCATTCCAATGGTTTGCATTTGAAGTAAACTACCCTGGAGTTCAATTGCTAGGATTGCCACCCACAAATGGAGGGAGATCCTGACAAACTCATTCCTATTCGTGTGAATGCTAATGAAATATTATAAAAGTAATAATTAAATTTGCAGTTAATTCATGATTCTATTTTAGAATGCCACACAAATATTATTGGATTTATATCTTCCATTCTAGCACCATGGTATGATTCCCCTAATTGAAGGATTTTGACTAATTTTTTATTAATGCTTGTATAAGTATTCAACCATGATACTTCATTAAATGGTGGCATAATGTAATTAATAATTGGTAATTATATATATAATTTAATATCATCACATTCCCTCTCTCTCAGTATACACACACACACACACACACACACACACATATATACATATACATATCTATTAATGTATATATTGGGCACTACTGTGGCTTGATCAAAGGTCTTCAGAACTTACTGGCAGCTCTGTTTTCTGGAAGCTGGTGTGGTAAGATTGTGACCCCATTTATGGATTGGGCATTGTAGTCCATGAGTTGAAATTCCAGCATGGCCAAATATTTATTCGTGGAGTAAGAAGCCAACTTTGACACATTTTTTTTCCTTCTATGTGAAAGTCCTGGGTCTCAGTATAATGTATAATCCATATGCAAATATAATCTAGGTAATATGATGTAATAAATGAAGTGTTATATGTGTAACAATACTAAATAAATAAGGGTAGTAAACGCCATATGCAGTAAACCCATGTGTGTAAATAGATCTCATATGTGAATATTATTTTTTCCAGTGCTGAAGCTTGAATTCAGGCCCTGGGACCTGATCTGAATTTCTTATCTTCAAGGACAATGCCACAGAGTTACCCAGACCCTGAGTTCAAATCCCAGGCCTGCCAGAAAAATGGTGCAAATTCCAAGCCAGGGTCTTATTATTTATTTTTTTATTTTATTTTATTTTATTTTTTTTTTTTTGGCCAAGCACTTAGGTCTTGGCACCTCTGCCACAACTGACCCTGAGATCCTAGGACCCGAGTTCAAATCTTGGGGCTGGCAAAAAGAAATAAGGAGAAGGATAAAACTGAGAAGTTCAAGGAGGTGGTTTTACTAATTTTTTTCCTTTGTGTTGTGACCATCCTGGGTCTAAATGACAAGGTCCAGAAAGTGCACATGACCTTGCATTGCTGATGTTTGGCGGCCTATTAGGGAAGCCATAGCCAAAACTGGCAACCTAGGCCTGGAGGTCAAATCCCAGGACTGCCACTAATGAATGGTGGGAGGTTCAAAGAAATATATTCCGATGATACATCCGTACAAATGGAATGTTATAAAAGTAACAATTAAATTAGAAGTTAGTGTATGATTTTCATATTTTAAGATTATACACAATTATACTACATTAACTAATTTTCAATTACTACTTTATTATGTATTCAATCATGATACTTAAAAAAGGAAGGAATAATTTAGCTGCCAATAGTTAGTAGTAATATCGTATATGCAATTTCATAATATACAGACATCTCTTTTGTTTTATACATATACATCTATCTATCTATCTATCTATCTATCTATCTGTCTATCTATCTGCCAGTCTACACATTTATTTGTTTATACACTTGTCACTCCTGGGGCTCAGTGGTAGAGTGCTCCCTAGTACATACAAAGCCCTGGTTTCTATTCCTCACTATCACATGCACAGAAAAAATCAGAAGTCGTGCTGTCGCTCAAGCAGTCGAGCACTAGTTTTGAGCATAAAAGCTTAGGGACTGTGCCTAGACACTTACTCAAGACCCAAGACTGGCACCAAAAAAAAAGAATGTTCTGAGCACAATGATATAAGGATAGGACTGCAAATACCTCATCACAGAGCAAGCTGGGAGTCTGGTGCTGACAGCTGCCATCTAACCTGACTTAGCCAGTTGCAGTAAACCACTGCAACCCAGATCCATGGAATCAGATGCTGCTGACTCACCCCTGTCATCTAAGATACCCGGGGGCTGAGATCTGACACTGGTGGGTTTAAAACCCAGCCCTGGCAGGAATTCTGAGAAACTCTGAGTTGTGGCTCAAAGTGTTAGAGCTCTAGCCTTGAGCTAAAGATCTTAGGACAGTAGCCCCAACTTTGAGTGCAATCCCCATGGCTACTCCCCCCACAAAAACTCCCACCCCTTTAAACTATTAGATGTGAACTTTGTGCAGTTTGTGACATGTTTCTGAAAGAATGGTGATACTGATGAAAACACCCTAATTCTAATGACAGCTTGTGGGATACAGCTATGTGATGAGACCTTCATGAGGTGTTTTGTGCTGAGTCCTTCACAGGGTGCATTCTTTCATCTGGTCCTTGTAAGAGCTCCACAAGTAAGATGATTGTGCACATGAGAAAGTTGAGGCTCAAATATGTCCCCATGTCAGGGCCAAAATTATATATATATTGAACTCTAATGAGTTGTCTCCTGGATTATTTTTCTGGGTTGTTAATGTTGAACTCAGGGCCGAGGCACTGACCCTTCCCTGTTGGGCTCATGGCTAGTGCCCTATCACGTAGAGCCAAGGACCCTAGGTATTTGTAGCTGAGGTCTGTCATCCTGCCTACTCAGGAAGCTGTGATCTGAGGATCTGGGTTCAAAACTATCCTGGACACAAAAGGTCCCATGAGACTATTATCTCCTACTCACCACTTAGCAACTTGAAGTGGAAGCCAGCGCTGTTGACTCGTGCCTGTCATCCTAGCTACTCAGGAGGCAGAGAGCTGATGATCACATTCCAAACCAGCCTGGGCAGGAAATTCCTTGAGATGGTTATCTCCAGTGAACCACCAGAAAGCCTGAAGGAGTGCTGTAGCTCAAGTGGTAGAGCTTGAGCTGAAGAGCTCAGAGACATCACCCAGGCCTGCCATGGGAGATGGCACTTATGAAGGATTCCTGTCAAAACACAGCACTGGGGAGAGAAAGACCTTGGGGTACAAAGAGGCCTTTTTCTCCTGGACTTCAGAGCCCACCCACATTCATCCTCACCAATTGCCCCCAGATGAATTGTTACAAAGCTGTACAGGAGTGAGGCTTTTTGTCTGCCTGTTCCAGCAATGAGGCAGACTTCCTCCAGCAGCCTGGGGTGCACAGAAAAACTCAGGCTACACTGGGAACAGTGAGGGGGAGCCCCGGCACATGCACTGTTTTGAAAGCACTCTCAGTGCTATGAAATCATTCTATTCAAAGCAAATTTCCTAGCTAGGTGCTTTTCTTCATAGAGAATCTGGATGTTCACCAATAGAAATACATGCATTCATACATAGACACATGGAGTTACTGGCTCTTTTTTTGTGTGGCAGGTCCTGAGGCTTGAACTGTGAACCTAGACATTTTCCCTGAGCTCTTTTTGCTCAAGGAAGCATTTTATTGTGCCTTAAACCATGATTACTCTAGGCTGGGGTGCAGCTTTTACACCCACAGATGATCCAGGGATCCTAGGACCTGAGTTCAACTCCCAGCATTAGCAAAAAAAAAAAAAAAAAAATCAAACCAACACAAATTGAGGAGGAAAAAACCAAGAAGTTTTGCATAACTGTTTTACCTTTGTTTCCTTTGCACTGTGACCATCCTGGGTCTCAATGACTTGGCTTGAAAATTGAACGTGACCTTGCATGGCTGAAGGCTGGTGGGTTGTTAGTGAAGCTCAACTCACACACCTAGGCCCTGAGTTGGATTCTGGGACTGGCACCTACACACTGCTGAAGATCCTAGGAAACTTGTTCCTATGTATAGGAACACTAATAGGATGCTTGAAATGTACTAATTGAATTACTGATTAGCTAGTCATTCTACAAGTTTGTATGCAATAAATACAGGTCATTGATTAATTTAATATTTATTAAGTCTTGTACTGTGATTAATTAATGGAGGCATAATTTTAGACCAAATAATTGGTAGTTTTAGAATATATAAAAGTAAGATATAGACATCACTTTATATAGAGTTATACACTACAATCTACATAAATGTCTATCTGTCTCTGTATACATTTATGGATGCATATACATACGTAAATACACACACACACTGAAATCTACACATCTATGTGTTTATATAGTGACCACCCCTAGGGCTTGATCTCAGTTGCCCGACAACTTCACTTGCATCAGACTGGTGTGCTAACATTGACCCATTCATGAAGTGGGCCTTCTAGGCCCGGAGTTCAAATCACAGAACTGCCAAAAACTTAATCCTGAAGGAAGAAGCCAATTGTCCCACTTGTTTTCCTAATTGGTGAAAATCTGGGTTCTCAGGAATGATGTCTAATACACAGGCAAATCTATGTCCTGTGTAATAGGATGTAAAAAATGTTATATGTGTAATCATATTCACTAAAATATATAATAAATAAATAAAACAAAATAAAATGAATAACTACACTAACTGCAATATGCAGTAAACATGTGTATGTAAATATAAATCATAAATTTAAAATGTATATGAGTGCTAGGACTTGAATTCAGGCCCTGGAGACAGGCGTGACTTTCTTGTCTTCCAGCGTGATGAGCTTCCCCTTCCTCCACAATGCTGCAGATTTACCTAGACCCTGAGTTCAAATCCCAGGCCTGGCAGAAAAAAATGGCATGAATTCCAAGCCAAGGAGCCTCAAAAAATATGTTAGATATTTTTAATGTATGTATGTATGCATATATGTATGTATGTGTTGGGAGCCAAAAGTTAAGTCTTTCAAACTTGATAGGCTTAACTATCTCACTGGAACAACCTGAGCCTGAGTTTACAGAATCCCACCTTTTCACCACGCCTTAAAGTAAACACCCTGCAGCTACTAAAGACCACCTTTTCACCCCGCCCTAAATCTACTAACGACCACCTTTGCACCATGCCCTAAGTCCAAGCATATAAATACCCTTGTGTGAAAAATAAAAATTGGCAGCTTGATCAGAATCCTTGTCTTGCTGTCCTTCTTCGTGTCTCTTGTCCCTTCATTCCTTCTCGCTTAGGTTCACTGCCCTGGTTGAAGTCCTGCGGGTCGGGACAACTGGAGCCCAACGTGGGGCACGAGCCTCTGACTAAGGAAGGAATGCCGTCCTCCGGGAAAACTTGGCCAAGTACAGTCCAAGATCGCGAGATCGCCTCGACAGACCCCGCCGAGAGACAGATCCAGGAGGAGAGTGGGGACGGCGCATGGTGAGTGGCCCACTATGGGACAAGCAATTCGTCACATGAACTATTTCTGTCAGACCTCAAGGAGGCCTTCAAGACATGGGGAACATGGGTTAAGAAAAAGGATTTAGAATTATTTTTCTAATTCATAGAGGACTTGTAGGAATCATAGATGCAAAAAGATGGCAAAGAGTAGGAGATTGTTTAAAAGATTATTATGAAATCTTTGGTTCAGAAAAGGTTCCTGCTATGGCCTTTTCCTATTGGAATTTGATTAATGAAGTTTTAAAATGTTCTCTATTTGATAGTGGAATTTTAAAACTTGTAAAAACAGGAGAGGAGGTTCTCCAAAATGCCTCTCGGCCCCCCACCGCGGCTTGCCCATCAGTTGTATTAGATATGACTGCTGGTCAATTTACTGAAAATCCCTTCCTTTTGTGGCCGGCCCTTCAAGGGCCCACTGCCCCTCCAGATGTTTTTTCTCTCCCCCCTTTACCTTACCTGGCACCTTTACACGAGGCCCTTCAACATAGGTGAGAACACCTTCAACTTTTAAAAGAACTGCGGTCCCTTGATTATGAACTCCGCACACTGGCCTTGGCCAATACACCAAAACTGCCTAATAAAATTAAGGTTAGATCAGGCCATCAATCAGTTCTCGCCTTTCCAGTAACTCAGAGCCAGACAGATAGGACTTCAGAGGGTGGGGAGGATGAATCAGAAGAGGAGGAAAAGGAAGATGAGGAACAGGATACTGGGGATGAAGAGGAACAACCCGCCCAGGGAAAAGGCCAACAAGAGTATAAGAGGCTTAGCCTCCGGTTTGTTGAAAAGCTTAAAAATGCATGTGCCCAATATGGCCCGACTGCCCCTTATACATTAGCCTTGTTAGAAAACCAAAGTGCGCGCTGGCTCACCCCTAATGATTGGAAGTTTCTGGCCCATGCCACCCTTAGTGGGGGTGATTTTGTTTTATGGAATAAGGACTTTAAGGAACAATATAGAGAGACCGCGCAAAAAAATTTGGCTAAAGCATCTTCAAAAACCTGGACCTATACTAAACTTTTGGGTAATGCGCCCTTTGATACCAATGCTAAACAGGCGCGCTTTCCTACCGGACTTTTGGCACAAATTCAAAACGCTGGCCTTTATGCTTGGAAGCGTCTCCCTCAAAAGGGATCGGCTACTACTTCCCTGGCAAAGGTTAGACAGGGGCCAGAGGAACCCTACAGTGACTTTGTCTCGTGGCTTAACTTGACTGCGGAAAGGCTTCTTGGGCCTAGTGAAAGTGAAAGTGCCTTTGTTAAACATCTTGCCTTTGAAAATGCTAACCCGGCATGTCAAGATGTCCTCCGGCCACATTAAAACAAGGATGACTCTCTGAGTTTGTCAGGCTTTGTGCTGGAGTAGGAACCACCCATGCCATGGGACTCACCATAGGTGCTGCCTTTACTAAGGCATTTCAAGGTTCAGTCCCCAGCTCACATACTTGCTTTAATTGTAAACAACCTGGTCACTTTGTGAATGTCCCTTAAGGGGCAATGCCCTCCCAAGCTTTAGGTAGACCACTCCCTGCCACTTTTTGTCCCAAATGTGGTAAGGGCCGTCATTAGTGCCCTCCCAAGCTTTAGGTAGACCACTCCCTGCCACTTTTTTGTCCCAAATGTGGTAAGGGCCGTCATTGGGCCAACGAATGTAGATCCAAAACAAATGCCCTTGGACAGCCCATTTTCTCTCGTTTTTCGGGAAACTTCCCTCGGGGCCACCCCCTGGCCCCGACCATCCCCAAGACAAGCCCAGGGGCGATAGGGTTTGTCCTCTCCCAAACTCCCAGTCCTACACAAGCCCCCCACCTCTCTCCACAATTGCCTCCCTCCAGCGGGCAACCCCAGGCAGTGCAGGACTGGACCTCTGTGCTGCCACTGACACAGTACTAGACTCTATACAAGGACCTCAAATAATACCCACTGGGACCCTGGGACCCCCTCCGTCTCATATGTGTGCCCTTATTCTTGGAAGAGCCTCTGCTACCTTACAAGGTGTCCAAGTTTTTCCTGGTATTATTGATAATGATTATACAGGAGAAATAAAATTTTTGGCCACGGCCATTAATGGATTGTAGCTATTCCAGCTGGAACTAGGCTTGCACAATTGATACTGCTCCCATTAAATTCAGGGGGTTCTTCCACTGCTCAGACCACACCGCAAGGAACTGATTCTTTGGGGTCTTCTGATGCATATTGGGTTCAGCCTATCACTCAAAAAAGACCCACCCTCACCCTGCGAATTGAAGGAAAGGAGTTTCAGGGAATTTTGGATACTGGTGCAGATGCCACAATTATTTCCCAAAAATATTGGCCACCAAGTTGGCCCCTTACCTCGTCCCTAACTGACCTTAAAGGCATAGGGCAGTCAAAAAGCCCTTTGGTAAGCTCCAGGGTTCTTAATTGGACTGACAAAGAGGGCAATAAGGGAACTGTTACTCCTTTTGTTGTTCCTGATCTCCCTGTTAACCTATGGGGTCTGGATATCTTGACCCAGATGAAAGTTATCCTTGCTAGTCCCAATTCTGTGGTTACACATCAAATGCTCCGTATGGATTTTGTCCCTGGTACGGGTCTTGGAAAATCAGGAGAAGGAATCGTTGAGCCCATCCAAGCTACCCAAAAAACAGATAAACATGGGTTTGGGTATTCGGATTTTTAGTATCGGCCCCTGACCCTCCTGTGCCCCATGCAGATAAAATCATTTGGGAATCCCAAACCCCTGTGTGGGTGGATCAGTGGCCCCTTACCCAAGAAAAATTGGAGGCAGCCTCCATGTTAGTACAGGAACAGTTGGTGGCAGGCCATATAGAGCCATCTACTTCACTATGGAATACTCCTATTTTTGTTATAAAGAAAAAATCAGGCAAATGGCGCCTTTTACAAGATCTAGGTGCCGTTAATAAAGCTATGCGCCCAATGGGAGCACTACAGCCAGGCATTCCCACACCAGTGGCTATTCCCAGGGACTATTACATAATGGTTATTGATTTAAAAGATTTTTTTTTTACCATTCCCCTACATCCTGAGGACAGACCCTATTTTGCCCTTAGCCTTCCTCGCATTAACTTTCAAGGCCCCATGCAAAGATTTCAATGGAAGGTACTCCCCCAAGGTATGGCTAATAGCCCTAGCCTTTGTCAAAAATATGTTGCCCAGGCAGTGGACCCTGTGAGAAAACGATGGCAGTGCGTCTATATATTACATTATATGGATGACTTGTTGCTTGCTGCACCTGATACCCACGAACTTAGAAACTGCTATTTAGACTTTATAAAGCCCTTACTGCCCTGGGACTACAGGTTGCCCCCGATAGAGTTCAAACACAGGATCCCTATACTTATTTGGGTCTAGAACTCCAAAATAATCAAATTTGGGTTCCTCAAATTCAACTTCGTTTAGACCATCTTCACACCCTTAATGATTTTCAAAAGCTGCTTGGAGATATTCAATGGCTTAGGCCATACCTAAGGTTGCCCACCAGCGTGCTTTTTGCCTCTTAATGAGATTTTAAAAGGGGATTCTGACCCCTCCTCTCCTCGCAAGCTTACTCCCAATGCACGAAATGCTTTAACCCAAGTTACTGAGGCCATTGCCCAGCAGTTTGTTACACAGATTTCCTATAATCTTCCTCTGGTCTTAATTATTTTACATACCCCTCATACACCCACAGGATTGTTTGGCAACAGATTCCCCACTCCAATAATAAGGGCAGTCCCCTGCTTTGGGTCCATTTACCCACCACATCCCCCAAGGTTATTGCTGTTTACCCTGCCCAGGTAGCCTCTGTCATTATCAAAGGTCGCTTGCTCTCTCGACAATATTTCGGCAAGGACCCTGATACCATTTTAATTCCATACACCAAAGACCAGACTCAATTTTTACTTCAGACTGGGGATGAATGGGGCATCACCCTGTCAGGATTTTTAGGACTAATTGACAATCATCTCCCCAATGATCCCCTTTTACACTTCGCCCAGCTACATCCATTACTCAAAAGGCTCCCATTCCTCAAGCCCTCACTGTCTTTACAGATGGCTCAAGCAATGGCCGTGCGGCCTTTGTTGTTAACAACCATACGACCACCTTTGATGCCCCTTACCAATCAGCCCAGCTTGTGGAGTTATTTGCTATAAACTGCCAAAGATGTTCTCTCTCACCTTGTTTTAGCTTTTTCTGTAATGGGAAAACCAGCCCACATAAAGACAGACAACGGCCCAGCCTATACCAGTGCCAAGTTTAAACAGTTTTGTGCTATTTTTCAGATTTGTCATACTACTGGGATTCCCTATAACCCCCAAGGTCAGGGCATCGTAGAACGAGCCCACCACACCCTAAAAACCTGGCTTACTCGCCTCAAAGCCTCTGCCTTTTCATTTTCCACTCCTAGGGATCGCCTTAGTCACACATTGTTCGCCCTTAATTTTCTAACTCTGGACAATGAAGGCCACTCGGCAGCTGACAGGCATTGGCACCCATCTTCCAGTTCTGCCCGCCCGCCTGTCATGTGGCGAGACCCCCTTACAGGCAAATGGAAGGGCCCAGATCCTGTTCTTATCTGGGGGCGAGGTTCAGCCTGTATTTTAGATCAAGAACAAGTGGCCCCAAGGTGGCTGCCAGAATGCTTGATAAAACAGGTGAATGGCTTACCACAACCCAGGGGAAACCTTTCCCCCACCCCCCAGGATGATTCCTTTTCTCTTACAGATGCAGCTAGAACTCCAAACGTGGACTTTCCTGTTTGAATTTATTAAATAACAGATTAATCTCTTGGTTTCTAAGCCCATACAGGTTCATCACCATCGCCTTGATATGGCAGACCGTGGCATTGAGCTCTAGGATTTACCCCAGGCTTTTAATTAGTGTTTTGCCATGAGCTTGTTCCAGTGGGAAACAGCCCGCCTTCTTTTTCTTATTTAGAAAACCCTCCTTATTCATAACTCCTGACCATTCAACGAGCAAGACCTATTGCCATAAGGGATAGGTTCGCCCCTCCTCCTTATAGGCCCCTCCGCTTGGGGGAGGATGCACCTATGGGAGGAAGAAAAAAAATGCTCAAATCAAGGGTGCAGGTAAGACTGCAGGGGGATGGATCCACCAGATCCCAAAACCCAAGACCCCTGAGTGGCAAGCTCTGGTGCATGACGGTTGGCATGCATACCCACAAACTGTCTCCTCAAAAAACATGCCAAGGCCTGTAAAATTCCCCTCCCCGAGTGAGGACTCTTGCTCAGGGCAGAGAAAAACCCTGGGCCCTTAGAGGAACAGAGCCTCTGTCACCCCCTTAAAAAGAGCAGCCAACAATTGATGGTCAATTTTCTAAATAAGAAAGGGGGAGATGTTGGGAGCCAAAAGTTAAGTCTTTCAAACTTGATAGGCTTAACTATCTCACTGGAACAACCTGAGCCTGAGTTTACAGAATCCCACCTTTTCACCACGCCTTAAAGTAAACACCCTGTAGCTACTAAAGACCACCTTTTCACCCCGCCCTAAATCTACTAACGACCACCTTTGCACCATGCCCTAAGTCCAAGCATATAAATACCCTTGTGTGAAAAATAAAAATTGGCAGCTTGATCAGAATCCTTGTCTTGCTGTCCTTCTTCGTGTCTCTTGTCCCTTCATTCCTTCTCGCTTAGGTTCACTGCCCTGGTTGAAGTCCTGCGGGTCGGGACATGTATGTATATATGTATGTATGTATGTATGTATGTATGTATGTATGTATGCATGCATTTTTATTTTGTCAAGCACAGGGCTTGAACTCAGGTCGCAGCAACTCTGCCTCAGCTTCAATCACTCTAGGCTAGGGTGCAGCCACTGAACCCACAGCCAAACCTAGGTTTCTGGGCCCCAAAGGCTGACAGGAAAAAAAAATAACACTAGAAAAAAACGAACAAACCTCGGCAACACCATAGGTCTACTACAGTCTACTTTTTGTTTCATTTGGCTTCTGCTCCGAGCTTGAGACCTCAGCTCCTGCTCTGTGTGTGTGTGTGTGTGTGTGTGTGTGTTTGGCCGGAGTTAAGCACGTTGGTGTTAGGGCTTGAAATTAAGGCCTAGTGACTCTTTCTGAGATTTTTACTATTATTGAGATTAGGTGATTACCTAAATTTCTCTTATTTCAGAATATTGTGGAATAGTGATATTTAGTTGAAGTCACAAACATATTTTAACCTTCACAATGCAAATTGTCATTATTATGGTTGATAAAGTTTGTGAATTCTATAAGCTTTGAAAATACAATTCTATAAGCTTTGACAATACAATTATTTCTTCCAGGTGATATATACATTTCTTTCCTTTTGCTTATTGTAAGACGTTCTGTCTTTCACTCTCATTCCTCTCCTCTCTTTCTGAGGTTTTATTGATTTACTTAGTTAACTGAAGGTTAGATGTCTCTACTACTTGAGCCACAGCTAAACTTCTGCCTTTTTTAAGTGATTAATATGAGGCAAGAATTCCATGGGTAGTCCAGGGCAGTACAGAGAGGCTTGAAATCTGAGGATCAGAGTTCAAAGTCAGCCTGGGCAGGAAAGTCAATGAGACTCTTATCTCCAGTCAACATAATAGGTGGAAGATAGTAGAGCTGTAGCCTTGAGCAAAACACTTCAATTTTAAGTCCCTCAACTGAACACACTGAAGCAAGTTTCATGGACTTTCCTGTCCAGTATGGCTTTGAACCATGACCTACAGATTTCCGTTTCCTTAGCATTCAGGATTATAAGTGTGAGTCAACATTTACAAATCTTTAATTACCTCTTCTTTCACCTTTTCAGTTATTCTTTCTTTCTTTCTTTTTGGCATTTGTTATTAGGCGCTAGCTCTTATGCTGTTTTTTGGTTTCCCTTGAAACTACCATGCCCTAAAACTTTGACCTCAGGTAAACTTCAGGCTGTTTTTCTTTTTTGCAGCTCTTTTTCTAGGGCTTAAACTCAGGTCACAGTGACTGAGGTTCTATTTTTTTTTTAATTGAGTGGTGGTTCTTAGGTCTTGAAATTAAGTCATGATGACTTTCTTTGAGGTTTATTTATTTTTACCTTAATAGTAGCTGGTTTCACTACTTGAGCCACAGCTCAACTTTTGCATTTTTTGTGGTTAATAGGAGATTAGAATATCAAAAGAAAGTCAAGAGCATTACAGAAAGGACCGAAATCTGAGAATCATGGTTCAATGCCAGTCTTGGGCAAGAAAGTCAATGAGACAATTATCTCTAATAACCACCAAGATGTTGGAAGAAGTAGAACTGTAGCCATGAGCAAAACATAGCAAGTTCAAGCCCCCATACTGAACACAGTAAAATATGTCTTCTGTACTTTCCTGCCTGGGCTGGCTTTGAACCACAGTCCTCAGTTTTCAGTAATCTGAACAGGTAGAATTACAGTTTTGATTTAGAAAGCCTTAATATGCTCCTTTTCCACCTTTTCATTTATTTGATTGTCCCTTCCCCTTTTTCAAAGTTCATGTTCTTTATTATTAGGGCCTACTCATTTATGCTCAGTATTTAATTAATTAATTTATTGATATTGTCAGTTGTGGGGCTTGAACTAAATGCCTAGGAACTGTCCGTCAGGGACACAGCAGGCACACTACTATTTTCAGACACAGTGCCACTTCTACTTAGTTGGAAAAAACAGTCACCAGGGGACTTTTTAGCCGAGGCTGGCTTCCAAATGTGATTCTCAGATCTATGTTTCCTGAGTAGCAAGGATTACAGGCATGAGCCAGAGGTACCTGGCTTGTTTTTTTTTAGATCAAAACTAGCAGGCTCTACATTTAGGCCATACTACTTCACTGTCCATGAGATTTTTGGCCTTTTGTTTTTTGCTCAAAGCTAGCAGGAACAAAAACTCAACTCCTGAGGTCTTTTTTTGGGGGTGGGGGGAGGCTTGAATTCAAGGCCTAGTGACTCTCGCTGAGGGTTGTTTTGTTTTGTTTTGGGTATTTTGTTTTTCATTTCAAAGCTAGCAGGCTCTACTACTTGAGCCTCAGCTCAACTTCCGCCTCTGTTTTTCTTTTAGTGGTTAATAGTAGATAAGAGTCCCATGGGAACCAAGGC
Source organism: Dipodomys spectabilis (assembly GCF_019054845.1). Classification (NCBI taxonomy): domain Eukaryota; kingdom Metazoa; phylum Chordata; class Mammalia; order Rodentia; family Heteromyidae; genus Dipodomys; species Dipodomys spectabilis. Next base: position 54,589 of record NW_024871264.1, on the reverse strand, counting down.
ACTACACAGTATCCTAAAATCTAAGGATTACAGTTTAAAGCCAGCTTGGGCTAGAAAGTCCATCAGTCTCATCTCCAATTAACCACATGAGACAGGAAGTAGTATTTTTAAACTTGAGTAAAAACCCTCAAGTTCAAGCCCATGTCTAGCACACTCAAAAAGAAGTTAGTTGGACTTTCCTGCCCAGGCTGGATTCGAACTGTGATCTTTACATTTCAGCTTGGATTAAAGATATGAGTCTATATTATAAAAAACTAATTTGCTCTTTTCTTCTTCACATACATTTATTTATTTGTTGGTTCTCTGTGTTGTTTTTAGGGCCTCACCAATCTTGTTGAAGGATAGAATGCTCTAAAACTTTAGTAACAGTTGCAATTTGGTTCATTTTTTGGTTTTGGTGGTTAGTAGGAGGTAAGTATAGACACTCCCACAAGGTCCTGACTTATACTGATTGCGGTTCATTGTCAGGGGACAAGGAAAGTTCATGAGACTCATCTCAAATTAACCTCTAAAAGATTGGAAATGGTCAAGCAAAAACTTGTAGATCATATCCCAGAAAGGAACACACACACCTTCATACGCACACACACACACACACACACACACACACACACACACACACAATGGGCTTTCCTGTCCTGGCTGGCTTGGAATAGTAATGCTCGATTTCAGTGTTTTGAGTAGCTAGAATTTCAAGTGTGAGCCACCAGTTTCTTGTTAATTTTTATCATTTTTAAGACTCTTTGTGCTCTCTTGCACTTTTTTTAAAAAATTTATTTTGTGGCTGTCTTAGTGCCAGATCTGTTTTTCACTTACCTTTTTTAAAACTTTTTTTCTTAGCTTTTTTTATGCACAAGGTTGCTGCTCTACCACTTCAGCCACAGTTCCACTTCTTTTTGCTGATTAGTTGGGAATAGGAGGCTTATTGACTTTCCTGCCCAGGCTGGCTGTGAACCACAGTCCTCAGATTTGAGGATACTGTATAGTTCCCTTGGCTTCCTGTGGAACACTTCTATCCTATTTACCACCAAATGATAAAGAGAGTGGGGCAGAAGTTGATCTGTGGTTCAAATAAGAGAGCCTGCTAGCTTTGAATTAAAAAAAAATTCTTGGAAGTCTAATTCTGGTACTAATTGTACACTATTCAAACAAAACAAAACAAAAAACAAAAAAAACTTATGCGCAGTGACCAGGTAATAAGGATTCCTAACTGATAACCTGAACTCATTTCCCAAAGCCTTTTTTAGATATATATGGTCATTTGTGTCAGCTGAGGAGAGATTAAAGAACAAGGCTTTACAGGCCAGTTACTCAGGACTTGGAAATCAGGATCCATTGGCAAAGCTTTTCAGAAAATGACGAAAAACCCACTCTTCACAATTCCAAATGGTTATTCCCTCTGTGCAAGGGAAAGAGGGATGAGAAGGAAGAAATATGGGAACTAAGAAACCTCAAACAAGGTAAGTTATGTTAACTTTATTAGATAAAGTAAAACATAGGTGTATGGTGTGCAATCCAGGAAAGGACATGTCACCTCTGTGTGGATCCTAGTTAATTTAGTTAATCGATGGTAAGTAAAGCCTACTATTGTATTTATAGAAAGGAGGTACATGGCAGGCAAGTCAGTTCACTAACCTCAAGGATTTTGAACATAAAGGAGTGAAAGTGTTTGACTCTGTTTGGGCAACAGGAAGGAACAGAGCTGAGGAGGACTGAGATGTGCAGACATTCCCCAAGAAAGATCTCACTGACATCAAGTCTTCAGATGCATGCTGGCTGCCAGTGGCTTATGCCTGTAATCCTACTCAGAAGGCTTAGATCTGAGGATTGTGGTTTGAAGCCATCTGGGATAAGAAAGTTTGTAAGTCTTTTATGTTTTACAACGCAAGAATATTCATATTTGTTGCTAATTGCAACCCCAGGCAATGCAATAGGATACCAAGCTGAAGAAAATTAGAAAATACACAGGTATAGAGAAAAAGAAAAAAAAATCAATGAGGACCCAGGGTCCCAAGGATTACTGACACCTGGGCCCCAGGTCACACAAGCAATCATATTTATTTGAATTCACACTGGGAAGGTTACCATGGATACATGCAAAAAGGAAGCTTCTATATTGCAATCAGAGCCACCACAGTGAGTGAGAAGCACTGGTTCCCTTTTTGTTTTGAGAAAGGAGAATGCAACCCAGAGAAAATCCAGACATTTGGTCTATTTTATCTAGCTTCCTAGGTTAAGTTGTCAATTCTTTTACCTCCCAGGCTTCAAGGCCTTTAAAGCACTATGGAAGGGGGCAATAGCTTAACCCTCTCCAGAGCTGTGCTTTTTTTTTAAATTGTGAAAATACCATACAGAGGAGTTACAATTACATTGGCAAGATAGTGAGTACATTTCTTATCAAGTATTGCTGATTCCTCCTTTGTTTCCCCTTTCCATCCCTTCCCCTCTCAACCCCCCTTCCCTCCCCCCACCCCCCACTGAAGTTGTAAAGTTCGTTTTTCAACATAACATCTTATACATTTCATTGTTGTAATGGGGTCACCTGTAACCCTATTTATATATTTATTTATTTTTTGATTTTTTTATTGTGAAAATACCATACAGAGGGGTTACAATTGCATGGGCAAGATAATGAGTACATTTCTTTCTTTTTTTTTTTCTTTTGGGGTCCGGTTGTGGGGCCTGAACTCTAGGCCTGGTTGCTGTCCCTCAGCTCTTCAGCTCACGGTTAGCACTCTACCATTTGAGTCACAGCGCCACTTCCAGCTTTTTTCTTTTTGCTTATGTGGTGCTGAGGAATCGAACCCAGGGCCTCAGGCATGCAAGGCAAGCACTCTACCACTGAGCCACCTTCCCAGCCCCAATGAGTACATTTCTTATCAAGCATTGTTGCCTCCTCCTTTGTTTTCCTTTCCTATTCCTTCCCATCTCCCATCCCTCCCCCGTCCCTCCCCCACCCCTCCTTCCCGCTCTTCCTACTCCCCCCAAAGTTGTAAAGTTCGCTTTTCAACATAACGTGTTGTACATCTCATTGTTGCAATGGGTCCACCAGTATCCCTATTTAAACAATTTGTTTTTTTTCCCTTCCTTTCCACAAATTATACCAACATCAAATACAGTGAAAGCAGGGCTAATACCATGGGGGAGGTACATACAAAGCAACAAAGAAATCATTTTATAAATATGTTGGAAACAATCTCAAGAAAGAAAAAAAAAAAACATTTGAATCCTTATCTTGGGGTTCATTTCACCTAACATCAATTTGTCTGACAGTTTCTGTTTGTCTCAGACATATACTAGTTATTTCAAATAAGGGAAACCATGGGACCTATATTTCCTTGGACCTGGCTTACTTCACAGAGCTGTGTTTTAACCTTTGCATGGTCAGCTCTCAGCTTTCTGAGTACTATTGAGGTGGTGTTCCAACCTCTCAAACCTTTTCCAGGTTCAACAGCTCAGCTTGAGTCTCCTACACCTATTAATATTAATAGTATGGATTACAAACAGTAAAAAGAGAAAAATAACATTATACATTTAAACAGAAATAATTGACTACATTCATTTATTCAGGACAAAAACTTTAGCACTGCTGTTTAAGTCACTAATAACACTTTTTTAAGATATATTTTCATGGCTTTCATAAAACTTCCTATATAGTCCTTAGAGTGTCTTTTTACCTCCCATTTTTTTTATTGCATTTGCATAGTAGTATATCATCCTTAAAATCATATCACCTCATAATTAAAGTTTATCTTGTAAGTAAATACTTGTGAGACTCCAATAAAATATCAAAAAAGCTGAAAGTAGAGCTGTGGTTTAAGAGCTATAGTATAATCCTTGAGCAAAAGAGGCTCAGGGGCACTGTCCAGGCCCAAAGTTGAATCCCTAGTGACCACACATACACCCCCTTCCCACCCCAGACCCCACACACAATCAGATGATAATGTCTATGAAGTTCTTCCTTAGGATGATCTTGGTGATGTCAGCAACTGTGTCAAGTTTCTATCTCTCTTCCATGCATTTGTGGTAGTAGACAGCAGAGTCGCTGTAGTATAACACGTGTCTAAGACCTGGCATTAGCAAAGGCTATCATGTAACATATCCAACATAATGTCCAGCTCTCTTGATGGTAGATCTGCACATGGGACCCATGTACTCTTCACCTCGCTTTCCCATCCTCTGTGCCATCTGCTGCAATGATTCACTAGCCACACCAAATAGGCTTTCATAACCTTTCCTTAATTATCTGAATACTGGATGCCGGAGATGTCAAGGAGACACTCTGTGGCTATTCCCCTCCCTGAAAGTCCATTTTACCTCCTATACTTTCCTTACAGATGTGGGCAATGGTCTCTGAGAGACTTCGTGCCTGATCTTGGAGAGATTTAGTTTCATTGTATCCATAAGCTTTGGGAAATCATGCAGTGAAGGGTCCAGGTTAGGAACATAGCTCCTCCTTCTGGAGGTTTTCCTGTATGTTCTCTTGGCCATTGAACAGAAGTGGGGTCTCTGAAAGGGAACTTATATGGTGTTCTCTGTCTGTCTTGGTCCATATAACATAGAACCACTTTCCCATCCCTTTAATGATTTAGACATGCTCCATGTGATTTGTGCTGCACTGCTCTCAATGTAGTAACAATGTACCTCTACAACTGGATGTTGTGTGGATAGCTGTCCATACTTTGGCATGAGTCCCCTTCCAGGCAGGGCCCATAACTCCATGCTGGGAAAGTGAGAGGAAGATTAGCTGGCTTATATCTGTGTAGTCTGGATGACCCTCTTCATGTCCATGACCCCTCAGCATATTGATAAAGAATGACACACCATTCCCAATCATCACCAAAATGCTCACCTGGTCCTGGGCATTATCACCACTGTCTCACCCACTTCTAGCAAATTCCCTTTTTCAAGGCATTGCCAATCTTCCTCCTTGCATTCTCAGTTAAAATACTGCTGTCCATGAGTAAAGAGCAGAAGACAAGGAAGCAGGTACCCTAGGGAAAGTAAATACTGGACCTCTTCCATGGTGAGAAGATAATGCAACCTGCAACTATAGAATAGCGAAGGAGTTAAGATGGTTGTGCACACAGTTTGTGCAGAAAAAAAATGCCAGACCTAGTATGCCCTGTTCAGAGTTTCAGTCCATAATCGTCTCTAACAAAGACATCTCAGATACAGATAAACCAAGTTCATAGTGTCTTCCCTTCTTTTATTCTGTGCCTTTCTGGGGCTTGCACTCAGGAAATGGATACTATCCCTGTAGTTTATGTTTTTTCCCCTCAAGGCTACTGCTTTACCACTGGAGCCACAACTCTACTTCTAGATTTTTTTTGTACATAATTGGAGATAAAAGTATAGGCTTTCCTACCCAAGTTGGCTTCAATCACTGATCCTCAGCCTCATTAATAGCTAAGATTACAGGCTTGGCCACTGAGCCTGGCAGCAATACTCTTCCTTTTTTATTTCCTTTTCTTTATTTTTTTGTCAGTCATGGGCCTGAATTCTGGGCTTGGGCACTGTCCCTCATCTCTTCAGATCAAGGCTAGTACTTTACCACTTGAGCCACAGCGTGCCTTCCAGCTTTCTTTCTGCTTATATGGTACCAAGGAATTGAATTCAAGGCCTCATGAATGCAAGGCAAGCACTCTACCATTGAGCCACCTTCCCAGCCTCATCTTTCCTTTTCTTAAAAAAATATTATTAGGAATATGATGTTCAGAGGGGTAACAGTTAAGTCAATTAAATTAAACAGTTGTCAGGTAATGAATACATTTTTTTGGGGACAATTACACCCCTTACCTTGCTCTCAGTTTATCCCTCCCACTGTGGCTTTTTTCTGGTTAACTGGAGATAAGACTTTGCTGCCCAGGGTGACTTTGAACCACAATCCTCAGACATCAGTCTGCTGTTGAGCTAGGATTAGAGGCTTGAGCTTTAAAGTCAGGATGACTGTTCTGAAGGTTGTTCTATATTGCCTATGGGCTGTGAGCCTGAATGGACTTAGGCAGTGAATGCCAGGCAGGTCTGTTATCCAGAAGCATGTGTCCTACTTAAGCCTGACTGGCTCTCAGAACAGATAGGTGATGCTTTCAGAGCAAGAACCAGTGTGTACTAGTTCAACAGAAGTCCTCACTGTATTTATCTCATTCAACAACTACTGGGTTGCTTATATTATCAACACTTTTTCTTTCTTAAGACCATTTGTATTGTAAGATTGCAGTAACTACAGATTTGTAATGGCCTAGGAATATACATAACTGCTCCAAATCATGTTTTATTTATCTTAAAGTAGTTCTTGAATAATACTCTTTATTAGTAATGATATTATTAATATAAGTATTAAAGTTCTTCGAACATGTTTCTCTTATTAGATGAATCTTTACAGTGACATTGAAAGCATCTTCTGGAGCAGCAATGGAAAAGATACTTGGTGAATACTAAAAATGAGGGATGAGAAGTGTGAAAAACAGAACTAAGAGACTTACAAGTGTGACTGGGAAACATCTTCCACAGAGCAGAATCCCAGACTTTTGAAAGTATGTCAGTGTGAGAATAGGTCTTCAACCAGTTCACGTGACCACATGGGTGAGTCTCAATGTTGCCACATAGATATTATTTTGATTCCTATATGAAAGACTCATGTCCGATGGGCTTTCACAATGCCAGATTTATGAAAGTTTCCTGTCTTCTTTCCTTCAATATTACTTCACACTTTACTATTGAGTGCATTTTTTCTTTTAAAACATGAAAACTCAACACCATCTTTTGGACTGAGGTGTTTCTTGTCTCCCTAAAAATAGCTCTGTTATTTAAGAGGCTTCCTGACAGGTTCCAGTGCCTCACTTCTTTAATACTAGCTACTCATGAGGCTGGGATTTGAAGATCACAGTTGAAGCCTGCAATGGTAAGGAAGTCCATCAGAATTTCATCTCCAATCAATTACCAAAAAAGTCAGAAGTGGAGCTGTGGATGAAGTTGTAGAGCAGCAAAAAAAGGCATAAGGGCAGGCTGCACTCAGCCTCAGCCTGAGCCCCAGCCCAGCCTTCAGGCACACACACACACACACACACACACACATACACGTGTCTTCCTGCCAGGCTTGTCCATGGGGTCCCATGAAATTGTTGGAGACCTCTCTTCAAATGGACTCACCCTTGTATTCATGCCATTAATGTGGAAATTGACTCAGTCACCTATAGATCTATTGGTTCAGATTGTGTATTCTGCATCCCATTTCCTCTGCTTGTTTTCTGAGGTGAGTCTTGTAGTTCAATACAGCTGTTAATATACTTCAAGAGGCTGCTTATGGTCTCAGGGCCTTCATTCACACTCCAAATGGAAAAATAACATATAACCTGAGACCCTCTGCTTACTTTGAGGATCATCTATCCAGGCAAGGGCAGCTCCCTATGAATGGCATACTGGAAGCCAAGCTCAGGGTGTTCAAAACAGACAGAATTGAGGTGTGGAGGGCTTGAGTTGTTCTGAGGAAAAGCAGAGAATGGAGGAAGACAGAGAAACTGGGAAAAGACAATCTACCTTCCCATGTTTCCTTGCAGTTCCTGATCCACAGTATAACCTTTGCTAATTGTTCTGCTGTGTGTGTGTGTGTGTGTGTGTGTGTGTGTGTGTGTGTGTGTGTGTGTGTTTGTATGTCTCCGTGAATGTTTGCATGTGCACAGTAGTTCTGGGCCTTGAATTCAAGGGCTGGGCACTGGGAAGTCAGGATGAATGTGAGCAAGTATATCATATGCGTGTGTGGAAGTAACTCCATCAAACCTCTCAGTGTGTGCAACTAGTATATACTAATGAAAGTGAAAAAATGATTAAGCAATGCTTAAACTCCTTCCTAAGCTATTTAGAGATAACTTCAAAAAGTATGAGAAAGCATTGTTGGTAGGGGATATGAAAACAACTGTAGTTAAAACTATGGGATTATTCAAGCCAGGTGCTAGTGGCTCATACTTGTACTCCTAGATACTCAGGAAGCTGAGAACTAAGGATCATTATTTGAAACCTGCCTAGGCTGGAAAGTTATGACACTTTATATAAGATATACTACTCGAAGTGGTGCTTTGGGGCTTAAGCCGTAGAGTGCCCTAAGTTCAAACCACAGGACTGCCAGAAAAAAAAAAGAAATAGTCCAAACTTAAGATGTCTAGGGAGTTTTAGACTAAATGTCTTATAAAAACAAATCACTATATCTTGGGGTTCATTTGTTGTTGTTGTTTTAGGTTTATTATGTAAGTGTTTGGTCTCATTTGTATATTCTTTCCCCTGTGGTATATCCCCTTTTGTCACTGTACTTGATTTTGATACCCTGCATCTTGTATATACATTTTTCTAATTTGGGGAGGGGAAGGGAAATAACAAAATGCTAAAACAAGGACACAGGATGACCCGTTGCAACAATGATATCCATAAGACCGTATGTTGGAAATGAACTTTACAGTTTTGGGTGGGGAGAGGAGGAGTGCAGGAGGTGAGGGAGGTAAGGGATAGTGGAAGAAAAACAAGGGAAGGAGTAACAATGCTTGACCAGAAATGTACTCATTGCCTTATTTACTTAACTCTAACCCCTCTATAGACTCTTTACAATAAAATAAAATTTAAAAAATGAAAAATAACTAGTTACAGCTAAAGTAGGAAAGGAAAAAAAAAACTTTTACCCACTGGCCTGTGGGAACAGTAACTAGAAATACACAGTCAATACAAATAAATTGCAATCCCTCTATAGATTCATGCTCATGGCTACTTCACCTTCTTTGTCCCCAGGGGAAAGTCAGGAGAAATCAATACAAGCTTCCTATCCTATGACAGTCTACTCAATACCTGTACCAAGGTTGTCATCTGTAGGACATCAGATGGAAAAAGTCAACATTCCTTCCAAAAGGGTCTCAAATGAGCCTTATAAACCATAGCCTCCTACTGTCCTGATTTAAATCTTATTTCCCTTCTCAAGGTACAAATACATATAAACTTGTGGAGGGCTCTAGAGAGATGGACAAAGACTTATAAAACATATACTATGTTTCACACCAGTAGAAAACTAAAACTAGATCCTTATATAGCACCCTGCAACAGAATCAACTCCAAATGGATCAAAGACCTTGGAGTCAAAGCAGATACCCTGAAAACATTACAGGAAGGAAGAGGAGAACCTCTAGGTCTCCTTGGCACATGCTGAAAGTTTCTTAATAAAGACCCAGAAACACATCAAATCATAGAAAGGTTGGACAAATGGGATTGCATGAAACTGCAGAGCTTCTACATGGCAAAGGACATAGCTAGCAAGATCAATAGAAAGCCCAAGTATTGGGAGAAGATCTTCACTAGCCATACAATGGACAAGGGTCTCATATCTAAAATATATTTAGAACTCAAAAAATTAAATTCCCCAAAAACAAATCCTCAAAGAAACAACTGCCCCATAAATAAGTAGGCTAAAGACTTAAAGAGAAAGGTCTCTGAAGAGGAAATAGGAATGACCAATAGACACATGAAGAAACCCTCAACTTCTCTAGCCATAAAAGAAATGAAAATCAAGACAATGTTGAGATTCCACCTCACCCCAGTTAGAATGGCTATAATCAAGAACTCTAATAATAACAGATGATGGAGGGGATGTGGTCAAAAAGGAACCTTACTGCATTGTTGGTGGGAGTTCATCCACTTTGGAAAGCAGTATGGATATTCTTCAAAAGACTCCACATAGAGCTTCCCTATGACCCAGCAATCCCACTTTTGAGCATTTACCCAAATGATCACAAACAAGGCTATATTAAAGCTACCAGCACAACTGTTTATTGCAGCATTATTTAACCATAGCTAGGATATGGAACCAACCCAAATGACCCTCAGTAGATAAATGGATCAAGAAAATGTGACATATATATGTATATATACATATACATGTATATACACACACACACACACACACACACACACACACACACATATACACAATGGAATTCTATGCCTCCATTAGAATTACATCACCCCACTTGTTAGGAAATAGAAAGACTTGGAAAAAATTATATTAAGTGAAGTAGGCCAGGCCCCCCCAAAACGTAGGTCTTATAGTTTCCCTTTTTTTCAATAACTAGTATATGTCTAGGACAAGAAGAAAAAATCAAAAGCTATGTACATATGACCATATAAGATGATGTTAAGTGAAATAAACCTCAAGACAGTAACTCAAGTGCTTTTTTCTTCCTTGCTATTGTTTTTAACATATTTATAATGTACTATGTGATTTTTTTTGTTTCTCTGGTATGTTCTTCCTCTAGGGTATTACTCTGTTTTCCCTGTATTTGTTTCTGGTGACCTGCATCTTATATGTACATAACAAGATGCTTAAATAAGGATACAGTTTAACCCATTGTAACAATGAGATGTACAAAACACTATGTTGAAAACAAACTTTACAACATTTGTCGGGGATGGGAGGTGTTGGGAAGGTGGGGAGGGAAGGGATGTTTGGGGAAAAAGAAAGGAGGAGGTGACAATGCTCGCTAGGAAATGTGCCCACTACTTTACTCATGTAACTGTAAACCTTCTGTACAATATTTTTACACTAAAAATATTTTAAAAACAGCTTAAAGAATATATACTATGTTTCAATAAATTGAATGAGGATTCATAAAAGGCATGTTTTGAATTTTATTTTTAAAATAAAATGAGGGCTGGGAAGGTTGCTTAGGGGTAGAGTGATTGTCTTGCATGCATAAGGCCCTGAGTTCCATTACTCATCACCACATAAGTCGGAAAAAGCCAGAAGTGGTGCTGTGGCTCAAATGGTAAAGCACTATCCTTCATCTAAAGAGCTGAGGGACAGTGACCAGGCCCAGATTTCAGAGTTCAGGCCCCATGACTGACAAAATGAAAGAGAGAAAGGAAGGAAGGAAGGAAGGAAGGAGGGTAGGAAGGAAGGAAGGAAGGAAGGAAGGAAGGAAGGAAGGAAGGAAGGAAGGAAGGAAGGAAGGAAGGAAGAAAGGAAGGAAGGAAGGAAGGAAGAAAGGAAGGAAGGAAGGAAGGAAGGAAGGAAGGAAGGAAGGAAGGAAGAAAGTTGAGATAGTGTCCAGGGCCAAAGTTCAAGCCCTGAAAAAGTACCCCCTCACCAAACACAAAATCATACACAGGGCTGGGATTCAGCTTAGCAGCTTACCATGCATGAGTTTTGATCCCTAAAACAAGGAGAGGGAGGGATTGGGTGAGGGAAGAGAGAGGGAGGGAGAAAAGGATAGGGAGAAATAACAGCATATAGAAAAGAGGATAGCTCTGCATAATGATATTCACTAGGGTACATGGTCAGGCAAACATTTTCTGTAAAGGAACAGAGTAAGTACATCCAGGCCTTGGGAGTCACATGATATGCCGTAACTATTCCATTCTTCTGTGGCAGTGTGACAGGGGACACAGATAAAATGAATGCATTAAAACTTTACTAACATTCACTGAAACTTGAATTCTATTTTTATTTGAAATATGGCTAGTGTAACTGTGTGTCTGAATTTTTAATTTTATGTAATTTTGCTTACTGTAAGTATTGTCGCTTACAGCGTTGTGGCTAGCTACTCAACTGAGTAGAACAAGTCTGGCCTCTGATGAAGTCTTAGAGCACCTCCAAAGTAATCCAGGAATACAAGCCATGGAAGTCACTCAGCTTTTTGGTAGTCACAGTAAGAAACAGTAAAATAAGAAAATAAATAAAACCTTCAATTAAAAACACCAAAGGAGCTTTAATAAAAATTCAGCAAAATTTACCTAGTATTTAAAGCTTAATCCTCAGATTTCAGCATTCTGAGTAGCTAGGATTACAAATGTGAACTACTCTCACATGTTTGTTAGTTTTTTAAATACCAAGTCAGCCTTGTTACTTACCTGGCAGGGGAGATACTATGATCACGAAGGTGGTTTTCCCAGGGCCAGGCTTATCTATTGCACTCCAGATTTGCTGACCCCTGAGATTTCCCCAAATGTGGGAAATTCGACTGCATAATTTGTGGTAGTGGGGGACTGTGTTAGTTCTCTCCACTGGATGGATAGATAGATAGATAGATAGATAGATAGATAGATAGATAGATAGATAGATAGATAGATAGATAGATAGATAGATAGATAGATAGATAGTATTGTATTTTATATTGGCCTCATCTGCTTTCCTGCACTCAGCAGTCACTTGGTCCTAAGGAGTACTGTAAAGGATGAGGTACCTCTAGGCCTACTTTGTAGTTGCTAGGAACTACAAGGAGTAGAGAAATCAGCTTGAACTCACCATGAGAAAATAAATGAGGAAGTTGGGTGCAGGTGGCTTACACATGTAATCCTAACTACTCAAGAGGCTGAGATCTGAGGATTGCAGTTCAAAGCCAACCCATGTAGGAAAGCTCATGAGATTCTTATCCTCAATTAACCACCAGAAGACCAGAAGTGGGCTCTGGCTCAAGTGGTAGAGCACTTCACTTAGGCTGAAGAGCTCAGGGACAGCACCCAGAGTTCAAGTCCCATGATTTACAAATAAAAAGAAAGAAAACAAATGAGTGACCAGAGCCAATGGCTCATACCTGTAATTCTAGATAGTTAGAAGGCTGAGATCTGAGGATCAAGGTTCAACACCAGCCTAGGAAGGAAACTCTATGAGATTCTTACTTCCAATTAATCACTGAAAACCGTAAGTGACAATGTAACTCAACGCGGTAGAGCACTACCCTTGAGCACAAAAGATCAGGGACAGGATCCAGGACCTGAGTTCAAGCCCCACAACCGACCAAAAAAAAAAAAAAAAGGAATGAGAAGCCACCTTAATGAAATAGCTAGGCAAGTACAAGATACAGAATAACTCCTCCCTTCCTTCTTTTCTTCCTTCTTTTCTTCTATTCCTTCACATCCTTTCCCCCTTTCTATCCTAGAACTTAAACTCAGGGCCTCATGCACTTTAGGTAGGTACTTTACCAGATGAGCCATACACCTGCTTTTTTTTGGCTTTAGTTATTTTTCTTTCTTTCTTTCTTTCTTTTGGTGGGGAGGGGGTCCAGTCATGGGGCCTGAACTCTGGGCCTGGGTGCTGTCCCTCAACTCTTCACTTGAGCCATAGCGTCACTTCTGGCTTTTTTTTTTTTTGCTTATGTGGTGCTGAGGAATCGAACCCAGGGCCTCATGCATGCAAGGCAAACGCTTTACCACTGACCACCTTCCCAGCCCTCATTTTTCTTTTGTTGGTTATGTTACTTGAACTCTGTGCCTGGGTGTTGTCCCTGAGTTCTTCAGCTCAAGGTGAGGGCTCTACTGTTTGAGCCACAGTACCACTTCTGGTTTTCTAGTGGTTTATTGGAGATATGAGTCTCACTGGGCTGCCTGGGCTGGCTTTGATCTGTGATCTTCAGATTTCAGCCTCCTGCGTAGCTAAGATTACAGGCATGAGCCACCTGCGCCCGGCTCGGCTTTAGCTATTTTTGTGGTAGGGTTTTATGTCTATGACCAGGCCAGCATGGACCATAATCCTTCTTTTTACCCTTTCTGAGTAGATGAAATAAGAAGCACAATGCATTGGGTTCAATATTAATTGAGATCCAATATTTTGAATGTTTTTCCTGGGCTAACATCAAATCATAATCCTCTCTGTATCTGTCAAGACCCAGCGGCTAGCATTACAAGTGTGAGCTCCCATCCCTGGCTCAAATTTCTGATGACTAAAATATCTGAACAAAGTTTTAATAATTTTAAATGTTGAATTTGGGGACAATGGGTGCTCTTACTTGCCTAGTTGCAAATTGTGCCAAAAATCCCAAATATTAACTTTTGATTTCCTAGAGTACATTAAATAAGCAGATAAACTTTGTAAAGTAATTAACTAAAGAAAAAAGCTAAACAGAATACATCCTTACCATTGTAACTTTGGACTAACACCTTGTCAATCATTGCTTACATCATAGTTGTTTGTCTGGGCAGTATATTCCATACACGGATCATGCCACCCCAAGGTTGTGGGCTAAACAGCCTATATCCACAGGAGTGAAAGCCAGGCTCTAGGCAAACACACCAAAGGAAGGCAGGGTCCAGCAGCATTGTACATGGCAATGTCCCAACATATCACCAGAAGTTTTAGGGCAGCTTAAATAAAGCTTTTTCCTTAGGAATAGTACTCTATTAAGGCATACCTCTTCTTCTGGGTTTATCACTGCTTAATTGGAGACAAGTCTCATGGACTTTCTGCTTGGGCTGGCCTGAAATCATGTTCCTCAGATCTCAGCCTCCTAAACAGCAAGGATTATAGGCATGAGCTACCAATGTCTAAATTGATTATTCCTTTAATAAAAATGAAAATGGCTACAGTATGGTTTAACAGAGAGCTTGAATCCTTTTCTGAGCCTTATAAATTTTCTATCTACAAGCAGAAGGACAAACTGACATGTGGGAAACAATCTACCATATTAAACCATTTTTCAGAAGAGTATCTGGCTCATCAGTTTGGCTCTTGTCCTCCTATTCTAATGGTGACTTTTCTGCCCGGGCTGGATTCAAAACACAATCCTTACATCTCAGCCTCTTGAGTAAGATTATAGGCATGAGCTACCTGTCCCTGGCACCATCCACATTTCTGTACAAGTGAATAAAGCTCAGTGATATAGTGTCTACCTATTTAACCAAAAGCAGGTAAGAAACCAAAATTGAATTTGTAATTCAGTTGAATATGAGTCTATATTCTTAACAACTGGGTTGTAAATTATTTGGTCTTTGCACAAGTGTCTTAGTAGATATAGCTCACATGTCATGATTTTTCTATTTCAAATGGTCCATGAGAGATAGCTGGGCATGGTATGGTAAGCCTGTAATTCCATCACTTGGGAGGCTGAAGCAGAAGCAAAATAAGTTCAAGGCCATCTTGGCTATGTAGTGAGATGCCATTTCAGAAGGGCAGGAAGTAAATGGCTCCTGACTATATAAGTCTTGGCAATTACTTTCCCATCTTCTGTGTCTACGAAGAGAAGCCTAAGACTCCAAGGCCAAACAGACAACATGACCCAAAGACTAACACAAAACAACTGGATACCAGCTGTGTCGACTCATTCTTGGGCCAATAGAGTGTCACCCAAAGGCACTCTCGAACAGTTGGGTCTATGTCCCCTCCTCTTCTCTTCAGAAAGGGTCATTTCAAAATCATCATTCTTAGAAATTAAAAGACATCAGTGATATTAGGATTTCCATTCCAGCATATTTACAAGTCAGTGAACACTTAAGACATTGGCAACTATAAAATTAAGTGACTAGCAAGTGGAATATGGTACCTGAAGATACTAATAGTTCATAGTATATGGTCTGTGAATTAGAACTTATTAAATTTGCTCCATAGCTGCAGCAGGTGCAGTAACAGTTGGGGGAGGGCAGCAGCAACCTTGGCTCCAGCCCCTTGACCTCCGGAGTGCATCATGGAACCTAGCAGCCCTTCACAAAGGCTGGGAGAGAAGGGAGCTGCCATGGAATGCTAGGATCATGCCTCTGGTGTGGCATGCGACCATCACCTCACTTCTGCTTCCTGGCTAGATAAGTAGGGGCCGCATGCCTGTGTCACCTCACTCCTGCTTCTGGTCTGGGTGGGTAGGAGCCGTGTGCCTGCACCAGCTCGCTCTTACTTCTGGTCTGGGTGAGTGTGGGCTGCATGCCTGTTTCACCTCACTCCTGCTTCCACTCTAGGTGAGTGGGGGCCACGTGCCTATGTCACCTCACTCCTGCTTCTGGTCTGCAAGAGTGGGGGAGTAAGGGCCATGGTGCCTGTGTCACCTCATCTGGTCTGGGTGGGTAGGGGCCATGTCCTTGCATCACCTCACTACTGCTTCCTGGCTGGATAAGTCTGGGCTTGGTGCCCTTGTCACCTCACTCTGTCTTCCGGTCTGGGTGAGTGGGGGCTGCTTGCCTGTGTCACCTCACTCCTGATTAGTCTGGGTGAATAGGGGAGTAGGGACCATGTGGCTGCACCACCTCAATCCTGCTTCCGGTCTGGGTTGGTCTGACTGGCTGTGAGCTAATTACTATATCCAGATACTGTTTACCAGCCCACGCCAGAGGTTAGACTTTTTCAGTTTTCATAACAAAGCATGACATTAATGGATTAGGATGGCACCTTGCTAGGTTTGAGAACCATGTTATTAAATTGTGTGTGTTTGAATGTACACTGGTCTTGGGCCTTGAACTCAGGGTCTGAGGTCTATCCCTGAGGTATTTGATCAAGGTAGAGCTCTACTTCTTGAGCCACAACTCAACATATGGCATTTTTTTTGTGGTTAATTGGGACTAAAAGTCTCCCAGATTTTCCTGTCTGGGCTGGCCTTGAACCACTATCCTCATATCTCAGACTTTTCAGTAGCTAGGATTTACAGGTGTGAGCTACTGGTGCCTCTGTATTTCCTTGATTACCATCCAGAGAGAACTGTGCTTGGCAAGTGTTCTGGAGGAAAAAGAATTGAACTCTTCCAATGAGCAATGGTGAAAATACTCAGGTTCTAGCCCGGCATTGGTGGATCAGACCTCTAATTCTACCAATTCAGGAATGTGAAATCTGAGAATTGCAGTTAGAAATCAGTGTGTGGAGGACAGAGTCCTTGAGACTCTTCATCTCCAACAAACTACCACAAACCCGGAAGTAGCACTGTATCTAAGTGGTAGAGCACCAACCTTGAGGGAAAATGCACACGGACAGCACTCAGGCCATGAGTTCAAGTCCAAAGACCACAAAAACAAAACAAAACAAGAAAAAAAATTGGGTTCTTCAGTAGAAGTTTATCATTATAAATATCTCTTTCCCATTGTATTTAGATCTGTCATAGATGTATGAATCTTAGGGGAATAAGAAACTTGGCTAAAAAATATAGGAAGCATTGTTTGTGTGTGTGTGTGTGTGTGTGTGTGTGTGTGTGTGTGTGTGTGTGTGTGTGCCAGTCCTGAAGCTTGAACCTAGGACATTAATCTCTTGATTGGCTTCCTTCCATCAAGGCTGGTACTCTGCGACTTGGTCCACAGTTCTACTCCCAGATTTTTTAATTGTTAATTGGAGATAACAGTTTTACACACTTTTCTGCCTGTGGGGGCCAATTCTGGAATGTGATTATTTTGAATCATGCTGTAAAAAATGTGTGTGCAGATACCTCTACTGTAAGGCTGACTTACATTTCTTCAGGTGTATATGTAGGATTTCTTGTGTGGAACTTCCATACTGATTTCTGTTGGGGCTGCAACGATTCACTTAATTGCTATCATTGTGTAGGGTATCTTTCCCCACCTCCTTGCAAGTATTTCTGTTTTCTTTTTTAATAAGCATTCTGATTAGGCAGACATGAACTTCAACATAGATTTGATTTGCATTTCCTTGATTACTAAAGGTGTTGAATATTTTCATGTATTCTTTAGACACCTACATCAGTTTTGGGGAACTATCTAGTCAATTCACTTGCCTATTTATTGATTAGATTATTTGTTCTTAGGGTGTTTCATTTTTGACTATATATTCTAGATATTAGGATTTCTTCTGTTACTCAAAAGGCAGGAGTTTAGGCTTATTTTACTTAATCTTAACAAAAGATGCCTTGTGAGCTTCAAATTATTTAAATGATGATTGATTTAAAAATGAGAATGATGTGGCTCACAGAATAGAGTGTCTGTCAACAAGTACAAGTTCTGAACTCAGAGTACAGTGTCTACAAAAAAGGAGATAGATTCTATTATTTTAGAACAATAAAAGCTAATAAGCTACATTTTCTCAAAATATGTAATTCTAAATATTTCACTATTCTTCATGGTAAAACTATTGCAAATTTTAGCACAAACTAACAATTTTAGGTTCTATTTTTTCCTTGGTAATCATTCAAGCCAGCAAAACTGAAGAAAATACAAGTTTGGCTAGGTGCTGGTGGCTCATGTCTGTATTCCTATCTACTCAGGAGGCTGGGACCTGAAGATTGCAGTTCAAAGCCAGCCTGGGCAGGAAATCACATGAAGCTTATCTACAAATAATCACCAGAAAACTAGAAGTAGTGCTGTGGCTTAAGTGCTAGAGTGCTTTCCTTGAGCTGAATAGCTAAGGGACTGCCCCTCGGCCCAGAGTTCAAGCCCCACGACTGACAAAAAAAAACAACTTTGTATAAAGAGTAAGAATCTCCAAGTTTTTATTCAAGTTTTTTAATTCTTGTGGTAAATGTTTTCATTGAGTAGAAAATGGACAGATTATATGTCATTGTGATAAAAACTTGCTACTATGTGGTTGCTTTTCTCCCATTTATAATTTCATCCATCTAACATTGTTGAAGATGAAAAATCCATCAAGGACAAGACATACTATTTGGAAAAACTGGTAAGTTGAAATGATTATTACTTTCTAGTTTGGCAAAGAAGATGTGATTTTCCTTCCCTCCCCAGGATTTGAACAATGAAAAAAAATTGTCTTGATTTTTCCAAAAAGTGAGGAATACAGCTCATATTCAAATAATTAGAAGATAATGAAATGAATGTTTAGGATACATAATATGTTTAATTTTGAACCTTCCTCTCAAGAAACTTCCAAGAAACTTAGCACACATTAGTTGTAGATATTGATATCAAAGAGCCCACTGCAGGAGCTTCACACCTATAATTGGCTACTCAGAAGGATGAGATCTGGGATTGAGATTGGTGCCAGTCTGGAAAAGCAATGGTTGCACGGATGAAGTCCCCTGCTGTTAGATCATATGTCTCTTCCTCCCATCCTCAATGTGAAGCTGTCTCCCCAGATCACCATCCTTCTGATTCATTATCATTGGGATTTCTGGTTTTCTCCTTCAGCATGAAATTTGCATGGAGAAGGCCATTCATAGCTGTATTCACATGTTTCTCCAGTTGCCTACAGCAGTGCCTGGTCCTTAGTGCTTAGTAGCCGTATGTAGAGATGAGCCTTAGTGCTTAGTAGCCTTGTGTAGAAGTGAGCCTGCTCTGCTCATGTAATCTCAGAATTCAGTCAGGAAAACTCATCAAGCTGTGGTCTTGAAGTTAATAGTCATTTCTTCTAATTATTTTTTTCCTCCTTGTGTATCTAAGTCCACATAAGGATGAGATCAGTGGCTGACACCTATCCGTTGTGATGGAAAAAGAGGTTGTGACATCATAGAAGTTTATTGTGAAGCTGCAGGATGACCCCACCACCAAAGCACCCAAAATGGCAGGCTCCCACATTCACGAATACATTAAACACACCGTCATTCACTCTCTGCTGGGTTTAGAGTCAGTGTTTCCCTTTCCTATTTAAATTAAAGAAAAATTCAAGACATGCCTTTTTTGATTTGTCATTGAATTATTGATATGTCCCTCCAAACAAAAAAAAATAAGAATGCCATTTAATGGAATGTAAAGATAAGACATGGAATAAAACAACATAAAAGTTCCTAGGGAAAACATCGAAAGTGGCAGCTGCTACAAAAATTGGTTCTTAAAACCAATTGGTGTCTCACACCAGTAATCCTAGTATAATATAAGCTAATGAAAGTTTTCTTTTTGTGCCAGTCCAAGGGTTTGAACTTGAGACCTGGGCTCTGAGTTTTTTGCTCAAGTCTAGCAATTTACTACTTCAGTCATATCTTCACTTCTAGTACATTTGGTAGTGCAGTTGACATAAGAATTTCCAAGATTTTTCTGCCTGTGCTGGCTTCAAACTGATCCTCGATGTCAGCCTCCTGAGTAAGATAACAGGCATGAGCCACCAGGACCTAGCTAAAAGTTACTTTTGTGAGATACAAAAATTTACTTATGTAAGATATAAAAAGCAACATAAACAAATGAAACATTAGAACAAAACTGAAACAAGTTATATAGAAGACGTAAAAAGACAAACACCAAAGCCCCAAGTTAAAGCCTAAGGACCACCACAAAAGAAATAAAGAAGTGTAGAAGAAAAGTAATAGCCAGTGACAGAGTTTTAAATTAATCAATCACTGGTGGCTTACACATGTTATATTAACTACATAGGGGACTAAAGTCAGAAAATACCACTTAAAAGGCAAGCCCAAGCAGGGAAATCCATTGGTCATTTTTCTGTGTGTGCCAGTCATGGGAGTTGAATTTGTTCTACTTTACTCAAGGCTGGAGTTCTATCAATCTCAGCTTTTTGGTGGGATCACTACCAGCTAACTGGAGATAAAGAGAATCATGGAATTTCCTTTGCAGGCTGGCTTCAAAACTGTGATCCTCAGATTTCAGCTTCATGAGGTATTCAGTGCTTTGCATGAGACTCATCTCCAATGAACCACCAAAAAAATAAAGAAAAGAAAAGAAAAAAAACAGCTGGAGCTTGAGCTGTGGCTCCAATGGCAGAAATGAGACTGATTTCTGGGACAGCACCCATATCTTGAGATCAAGCTTTGGGACCAATACAAACAAGAATAAAATAAATAAATGAAAAGAAAGGTAGAAGAAGAAAAGGGAAAGCCAATTTCAGAGGATAAAATCAAAACTGAGGTAGCTTACACTTGTTATTAAAGTTACTCAAAGGTCACACATCTGAGACTCAGTGTTCAAGGCCAGCCAAGGCAGGTGAGTCCATGGACTCATCTCTAATTAGCCAACTACAGTTTTAAAAAAAATCCACAAATTGTGCTGTGGCTCACGTATTAGCGTGCTAGTATTAAAAATGTACTGAGACGATGCTGGGAAGTTGGCTCAGTGGTAGAGTGCTGCCTTGCATGCATGAGGCCCTGGGTTCAATTCCTCAGCAAAAAATAAGAAAAAAAAAGCCAGAAGTGGAACTGTGGAACAAGTGGTAGGGCTCTAGCCTCAACCTGAAGAGTTGAGAGACAGTGCCCAAGCCCAGAGTTCAGGCCCCATGACCAGCAAAAATAAAGTACTGGGACAATACCCAGGCTCTGATTTATAGCCCAAAGCCCAGCATACATATGGAAATAAAAAATAGAAATTAAAAAATGTATTGGAAAATCCAATTAAATTTTCCAAATGAGCCATGAGTTTTTGTTTCATGTGTGTAATTCTAGAAACTAAGATAGATGAAATCTGAGGATTGTGGTGTCTCATCATCAAATCACCAGCAAAACAAACAAACAACAAAACAGAAGTGAAGCTGTGATTGGAATTGTAAAGTATCAGCCTTGAGTGAGAAAGCTACAAAACAGTGCCCTGAGTGCCTCAGAGATCCAGCCTCTGGATCACAAAAAAAAAAAAATGATAAGAAAAATACAACCCAGAGCTGGTGACTCATGCCTGTAATTCTAGAACCTCAGGAGGCAGAAATATGGGGATCCAGTGTAAAGGCCAAACTTAGCAAGAAAGCCCAGAAGACAGTTCTTTGTGGCGTGTCCTGGGCCTGGAACTGTACTACTCCCAGAGTTCTGGCAGTTAATTGGAGGTAAGGATCTTAGACTTTCTGCTCAGGGTGGCTTTGAACCATGATGGTCAGACTTCAGCTTCCTGAAACAGGCGAGGCCTTGCATGAGTTCTAGCTCTAGGACCATCACACACAAAAAAATGAAATGAATAAATGTAAAGAAGGGTAGAAGAAGAACCAATAACCGAGGCTTCAATGAGCCAATCAACCAATCATTGGTGGCTCATAACTGTAATTCTAGTTACTCAGGAGGCTAAAATCTGAGGATAATATTTAAAGACCAGACCAATTAGGAAAGTCCATAAGATACGTGTGTGTGTGTGTGTGTGTGTGTGTGTGTGTGTGTGTGTGTCTGTATGTCTGTGTGAGATTCCTGTTGCTTGAACTTGTCCTGTTTTTCTCAAGGCTCTACTATTCTCAGCTTTTTAGTGGTTATAATTGGAGATATCATGGACTTTCCTGCCCAGGCTGGTACAAACTTTGATCCTCAGATTTCAGCCTCATGAATCTGGACTGGCTCTACTCATTTCTAATTAACCACCAAAACAGAAAAAAAAAAAAAAAGCCCCTGGAATTGAGCTGTGATCAACTGGCAGAACTGGGAAATAGTATTTGGTACAGCACCCAGACCCTGAGTTCAAGCTGCAGGACAAACACAGAAGAAATAAAAGAAAAGGAGGATAGAAGTACAAAACCTCTATCAGTGATAGAGGTTGAAATGAATCAAACATTGGTTGCTCACACATGTTATACCAGGTACTCAGGAGGATGAAATCTAAGGATCACAGTTCATGACCAGCCAAGGCAGGAGAGTCCATGAGACTCAGCTATCTAATTTGCCACCAAAAATAAGCTACAAGCTGTACTTTGGCTCATGCAGTTGAGTGGTAGTCTTAAACAGTAAGCTTGGAACAGCACCTAAGCACTAAGTTGAAATCCTAGACACACATTTCAAAAAACCAAAAACAACAAATTAAAAATGATGGGAAAAGAGAAAGCCAGTTTCAAAATGAGCATTGGTTTTGGTTTATATGTGTATTCCTAGCTATTCAAGGTTCAAAGCAAGACTGGGCAAGAAAGTACATGAGACTCTTTTTTTTTTTTTTTAATTTTATTTTATTTTATTTGAGAACATACTGCACAGAGGGGTTACAATTACATGGGCAGGATAATGCATACATTTCTTACCAAACATTGCAGCCTCCTCCTTTGTTTACCCTTCAGCTCCCTTCCCAGCGTCCCCCCTCCCCCCCACCCAATCATACCCCCCTCCCCCCCCCACACCGACATTGTAAAGCTGGTTTTGACATGACATTTTGTACTTCTCATTGTTGCAACAGGTCCACCTGAATCCTTAAACAACTTGTTTGTCCCCATCTCCTCCACATATTATACTGACATCAAATATACTGAAAGCGGGGGTTACACTGTGGGGGAGGGACATACAAAGCAACAAAGAAATAATATTATAAATGTGTTAAAAACACATGCATGAAAGAAACAAAAACATTAAAATACATATTTGAGGGTTCGTTTTCCTAACATCACATTATCTGACTTTTTCCTCTTGACTCATACCTATACTAGATATTGCAAATAAGGGAAACCATGGGACCTATGTTTCTTTGGGCCTGGCTTACTTCACTTAATATAATTTTTTCCAAGTCTTTCCATTTCCTAACAAATGGGGCAATGTCATTCTTTCTGATGGAGGCATAGAATTCCATTGTGTATATATACCACATTTTCTTGATCCATTCATCTACTGAGGGGCATCTGGGTTGGTTCCATATCTTAGCTATGGTAAATAATGCTGCAATAAACATAGTTGTGCTGGTAGCTTTAGTGTGGTCTTTTTTGTAAACATTAGGGTAAATGCCCCAAAGTGGGATTGCTGGGTCATAGGGGATTTCTATGTGAAGTCTTTTGAGGAACCTCCATACTGCTTTCCAAAGTGGTTGAACAAGTTTACATTCCCACCAACAATGAAGTAAGGTTCCTTTCTGTCCACATCCCCTCCAGCATCTGTTGTTGTTAGAGTTCTTGATTTTTGCTGTTCTAACTGGAGTGAGGTGATATCTCAATGTTATTTTGATTTGCATTTCTTTTATGGCTAGGGATGTTGAACATTTCTTCATGTGTCTATTGGCCATCCTTCTTTCTTCTTCAGGGAAGCTTCTCTTTAAGTCTTTCACCCACTTGCTTATTAGGCAGTTGTTTCTTTGAGGATTTGTTGGTGGTGGTTTAATTTTTTGAGTTCCAAGTATATTTTAGATATTAGACCCTTGTCCGTTGTATGGCTAGTAAAGATCTTCTCCCAAGCCGTGGGCTTTCTATTGATCTTGCTAGCTATGTCCTTTGCCATGCAGAAGCTCTGCAACCTTATGCAATCCCATTTGTCCAACCTTTCTTTGATTTGTTGTGTTTCTGGGTCTCTATTCAAAAAATTTCGGCCTGAGCCAAGGAGACCTAGGGTTTCTCCTATTCCATCCTGTAATGTTTTCAGAGTGTCTGCTTTGAGTTCAAGGTCTTTGATCCATTTGGAGTTGATTCTGGTGCAGGGTGATATATAAGGATCTAGCTTTAGTTTTCTACATGTAGTTAACCAATTTTGCCAGCACCATTTACTGAAGAGGCTGTCTGTCTTCCATTCTATTGTTTTAGCTCCCTTATCGAAGATTAGATGGCTATAGGTCTGTAGGTTCATTTCTGGGTTTTCAATTCTATTTCATTGGTCCTGAGGTCTGTTCTTATGCCAATACCAAGCTGTTTTGATTACTATGGCTTTATAGTAGAGTTTGAAATTCGGTATTGATATTCCTCCAGCAGGGTTCTTTCCGTTGAGGAGCGTTTTTGCTATTCGTGGTCTTTTATTGTTCCATATGAATTTTTGGATTGCCTCTTCTATTTCCTTGAAGAATGAGGTTGGAATTTTGATAGGTATTGCGTTGAATTTGTAGATAGCCTTGGAAAGTATTGCCATTTTCACGATGTTAATCTTTCCAATCCAGGAGCATGGGAGGCTTTGCCATTTTTTTAGTTCTGTGTTGATTTCCTTTTTCAAGATTTTAAAGTTTTCATCATAGAGATCCTTCACTTCTTTAGTTAATTCCTAGGTATTTTATTTTTTGTGGGGCTATTACAAATGGAGTTGCTTTCCTAATTTCAGCCACACTTTTCTCATTGTTGGCATACAGAAAAGCCATGGATTTTGGGGGGTTAATTTTTTTTTTTTTTTTTTTTTTTTTTTAATTTAATTTAATTTTATTTGTGAACATACTGTACAGAGGAGTTACAGTTACATGGGCAGGATAATGTGTACATTTCTTACCAAGCATTGCAGCCTCCTCCTTTGTTTATCCTTCACATCCCTTCCCAGCCTCCCCCCTCCCCCCCTAATCCCAATCCTTCTCCTTCCTCCCTCCCCCCAGCCCCTCCCCCCCACCAACATTGTAAAGTTCGTTTTGGACATGACAACTTGTACTTCTCATTGTTGCAACAGGTCCACCTGTATCCTTAAACAACTGGTTTTTCCCCATCTCTTCCACAAGTTATACTGACATCAAATATAGTAAAAGCAAGGGTTATACTGTGGGGGAGGGACATACAAAGCAACAAAGAGATAATCTTATAAATGTGTTAGAAACACATGCATGAAAGAAAAAAAACATTAAAATACACATCTAAGGGTTCATTTTCCTGACATCACATTATCTGACCTTTTCCGCTTGACTCATACATATACTAGATATTACAAATAAGGGAAACCATGGGACCTACGTTTCTTTGGGCCTGGCTTACTTCACTTAATATAATTTTTTCCAAGTTTTTCCATTTCCTAACAAATGGGGCAATGTCATTCTTTCTGATGGAGGCATAGAATTCCATTGTGTATATATACCACATTTTCTTGATCCATTCATCTACTGAGGGGCATCTGGGTTGGTTCCATATCTTAGCTATGGTAAATAATGCTGCAATAAACATAGTTGTGCTGGTAGCTTTAGTGTGGTCTTGTTTGTAAACATTAGGGTAAATGCCCAAAAGTGGGATTGCTGGGTCATAGGGGAGCTCTATGTGGAGTGTTTTGAGGAACCTCCATACTGCTTTCCAAAGTGGTTGAACAAGTTTACATTCCCACCAACAATGAATTAAGGTTCCTTTCTGTCCACATCCCCTCCAGCATCTGTTGTTGTTAGAGTTCTTGATTTTTGCCGTTCTCACTGGAATGAGGTGATATCTCAATGTTGTTTTGATTTGCATTTCTTTTATGGCTAGGGATGTTGAACATTTCTTCATGTGTCTATTGGCCATCCTTCTTTCTTCTTCAGAGAAGTTTCTCTTTAAGTCTTTCGCCCACTTATTTATTGGGCAGTTGTTTCTTTGAGGATTTGTTGTTGGGGGGTTTAATTTTTTGAGTTCCAAGTATATTTTAGATATGAGACCCTTGTCCGTTGTATGGCTAGTAAAGATTTTCTCCCAGTCCGTGGGCTTTCTATTGATCTTGCTAGCTATGTCATTTGCCCTGCAGAAGCTCTGCAACCTTATACAATCCCATTTGTCCAGCCTTTCTTTGATTTGTTGTGTTTCCGGGTCTCTATTCAGAAAATTTCGGCCTGAGCCAAGGAGACCCAGGGTTTCTCCTATTCCATCCTGTAATGTTTTCAGAGTGTCTGCTTTGAGTTCAAGGTCTTTGATCCATTTGGAGTTGATTCTGGTGCAGGGTGATATATAAGGATCTAGCTTTAGTTTTCTACATGTAGTTAACCAGTTTTGCCAGCACCATTTACTGAAGAGGCTGTCTGTCTTCCATTCTATTGTTTTAGCTCCCTTATCGAAGATTAGATGGCTATAGGTCTGTGGGTTCATTTCTGGGTTTTCAATTCTATTCCATTGGTCCTGAGGTCTGTTCTTATGCCAATACCAAGCTGTTTTGATTACTATGGCTTTATAGTAGAGTTTGAAGTTTGGTATTGATATTCCTTCAGCAGTGTTCTTTCCATTCAGGAGCGTTTTTGCTATTCGGGGTCTTTTATTGTTCCATATGAATTTTTGGATTGCCTCTTCTATTTCCTTGAAGAATGAGGGTGGAATTTTGATAGGTATTGCGTTGAATTTGTAGATAGCCTTGGAAAGTATTGCCATTTTCACGATGTTAATCTTTCCAATCCAGGAGCATGGGAGGCTTTGCCATTTTTTTAGTTCTGTGTTGATTTCCTTTTTCAAGATTTTAAAGTTTTCATCATAGAGATCCTTCACTTCTTTAGTTAATTCCTAGGTATTTTATTTTTTGTGGGGCTATTACAAATGGAGTTGCTTTCCTAATTTCAGCCACACTTTTCTCATTGTTGGCATACAGAAAAGCCATGGATTTTGGGGGGTTAATTTTATATCGTGCTACTTTGCCAAAGTTTTGAATCAGCTTGAGTAATTTGGGAGTAGAGTCTATGGGATTCTTTAAATACAAGATCATGTCATCTGCAAAGAGGGAGAGTTTTATTTCTTCTTTCCCTATTTGGATCCCCTTTTTGTCTGTATCTTTTCTTATTGCTGTAGCTAGGCATTCTAATACTAGATTGAAGAGAAGTGGAGAGAGTGGGCATCCTTGCCTTGTTCCTGAGTTAAGAGGAAATGGCTTTAGTTTTTCACCACTGAGTATAATGCTGGCTCTAGGTTTGTCATATACAGCCTTTATTGTATTGAGGAATGTTCCATGGATTCCTAATTTTTCCAAAACCTTCATCATAAAGGGGTGTTGGATCTTGTCGAATGCTTTTTCTGCGTCTATTGAGATAACCATGTGGATCTTATTCTTTCTCCTGTTGATGTGATGAATAATATTAATTGATTTGCGTATATTGAACCAGCTTTGCATCCCTGAAATGAATCCTGTTTGATCATGGTGTATGATTTTTTGGATGAATTGTTGAAGTCGGTTGGCCAAAATTTTGTTGAGAAGTTTTGCATCAATGTTCATCAAAGAAATGGGTCTATAGTTCTCTTTGTTTGATGAGTCCCTGCCTGGTTTTGGGATGAGGGTTATGATGGCTTCATAGAATGTGTTCAGTAGTGAGCTTTCTCTTTCAATTTCATTGAAGAGTTGGAGGAGAATTGGTGTGAGCTCTGCTTTGAAGGTCTTGTAAAATTCCGCTGTAAAACCATCTGGTCCTGGACTTTTCTTAGCTGGGAGGTCTCTTATTGCTGTTTCTATTTCAATGCTTGATATGGGCCTGTTAAGATAGTTTAACTCATCTTGGTTTAGTTTTGGCATGTCAATATTTGCTAGGAAGAGGTCCATTTCTGTCAAGTTCTCAAACTTATTAGCATAAAGTTTTGAGAAGTATTCCCTTATAATGTTCTGAATCTTGGTTGTTTCCGTGGTGATGTTTCCATTCTCATCTCTGAGTTTATTAATTTGGGTGTGTTCTCTTCTTTTTCTGATAAGATTTGCGAAGGGTCTGTCAATTTTGTTAAGTTTTTCAAAGAACCAACTCTTTGTTTTGTTGATTCTTTCTATAGTTTTTTTTGGATTCTAATTCATTTAATTCTGATTTAATTTTGATTATTCCTTTCCGTCTACTGGATTGGGGTTTATCTTGCTGCTCTTTTTCAAGGAGGTTTAGATGTGTCATTAAATTGTTAGTTTCAGATCTCTCCAATTTGTTGATGTAGGAGCTCAGAGCTATAAACTTGCCTCTGAGTACTGCCTTTGCTGTGTACCAGAGGAGCTGGTAATTTGTGTGTTCATTTTTGTTGAATAGGATGAACATTTGAATTTCTTTTCTAATCTCTCCCATGACCCTCTCATGATTCAGCAGTGTGTTGTTCAGCCTCCATGTGATACCGGACTTTCTTTGGTGGCTTTTGGTGTTGAGTTCTAATTTTATTCCCTTGTGGTTAGAGAGAATGCAAGGTATAACTTCAATGTTTCTGAATTTAGACAAGTTTGCTTTGTGGCCTAAAATGTGGTCTATTTTAGAAAACGTTCCATGTGCTGCTGAGAAAAACGTGTATTCTGATGCTGCGGGGTGAAATGTTCGGTAGATGTCTGTTAAGTCTAGTTGATCTATGCAGCTGTTTAGATCTGCGGTTTCTCTGTTGAGTTTTTGCCGAGTTGATCTATCTAGTGGGGAGAGTGGTGTGTTAAAATCCCCAACAATTAATGTCTTTGGATCTATATGGGATTTGAGGGAAAGTAGTGTTTCTTTGATAAATTTGGGTGCTCCATTGTTTGGCGAATAGATATTTAGAATTGTAATATCCTCCTGAAGGAGAGCTCCTTTAATTAGTATGTAGCGACCTTCTTTATCTCTTTTCACGAATTTTAATTTGAAGTCTATTTTATCTGATATTAGGATTGCAACTCCCGCCTGTTTATGGGGTCCGTTTGCTTGGTAGATTTTGTTCCAGCCTTTAACATTGAAAATGTGTTTGTTTTTACGGGCAAGATGTGACTCCTGCAGGCAGCAGATAGAAGGGTCTTGGTTTTTAATCCAACTAGACAGTCTATGTCGCTTAATTGGGGAGTTCAGTCTGTTAACGTTAAGAGATAGGACTGAGAGGTATTTGGTAGTTCCTGCCATGTTATCCACCTTTTTGGGGGCTGTAAAAACTTGGTTCTTTCTATGGTTCTTGGATTCTCAGTTTGGGTGCTGTTTCTTGGCCTTTATTGCGGTCTTGTTGGTTTTCTATGTGTAGGACATCTTTAAGAATCTTTTGTAGGGCTGGTTTGGTGAAGATGTATTGTTTCAATTTTTCTTTGCTATGGAAGGTTTTTATTTGGCCTTCAGTTATGAAGGAGAGTTTAGCTGGGTACAGTATTCTTGGTTGATAGTTGTTTGTTTTTAGGGCATGGCATACATCATTCCAGGCTCTTCTTGCTTTGATTGTCTCTGCTGAGAAATCTGAGGTGATTCTAATTGGTTTACCTTTGTAGGTGATTACCCTTTTCTCCTTGACAGCTTTAAGGATCTTTTCCTTGTTCTGAGTTGATCCTGTGTGGATTATAATGTGGTGGTGGGATGTCCTATTCTGGTCTGGTCTATTTGGGGTTCTAAAGGCTTCTTGTATCTGAACAGGCCTATCTTTTTGCATTTTGGGGAAGTTCTCTGCTAGGATCCTCTTAAACAAATTTCCTAGACCATTAACTTCTGTTTCTAGGT
Organism: Dipodomys spectabilis; assembly: GCF_019054845.1. Classification (NCBI taxonomy): domain Eukaryota; kingdom Metazoa; phylum Chordata; class Mammalia; order Rodentia; family Heteromyidae; genus Dipodomys; species Dipodomys spectabilis. Next base: position 25,072 of record NW_024871264.1, on the reverse strand, counting down.
GCTCCTCTACATCCATTATCCTTAGATTAGGCCTTCTGATGGTGTCTTCCAGGTGTTGGATAGATCTATCATATTTCTTGGACTTGTCTTGGTTGGTTGTATGTTCTTTCTCTATAATATCTAGGCTGTCTTCAATCCCTGAGATTCGATCTTCTGCGTGGTCTAACCTGCTGTCAAGACTCTGTACTTTGTTTTTTTATCTCTTTTCCTTCTAATTGGTCAGCTTTGATGGCTTCAAGTTCTTTGTTGAAGCTCTGTTTTAGGTCTTGTATGAATTTCTTTACTTCCTTAATTTGGTGTTCAGTGTTTGTCCTCAAATCACTTAGTTGATTGGTTATGGTTTATTTGGGCTCCCATTCCTTCTGTTGGGTTCCATTCAGCATTCCCTTTGTGGTCTCCCTGACTTCCTTCAGCTCTTTGTTAATGGATTCCATGAATGCCTTTAGTGATCTTTGTGTGTTCTCTACCTGGTCTCTCAATTCCTGTATTACTCTTTGATTAGCTTCCTCCCGTTCTTGGGATTCCTGCAGTTCTCTTTGAGTGTTCTCAGCCTGCTCACGCCATTCCTCCCTTTCTCTTTCAGTATTCTCAAGTTGTTCATGCAAATCCTGTATCAGTTTTTGAGTAGCTTCCTCACGCTTATGATATTCCTGTATAAACTTCTGGGATGCCTCCTCTCTCTCCCTGTCACGCTCATACAGAGTCCTTTGTAAGTTGTCAAACTTCTCATTTATCATGTGTGCAAGCAGTGTTTGTAGAGCTATTTGGGAACTCTCCTCTGGATTATTCATTATCTGTTCTAACCCCTGGTTATCAAGATTGGGAATTGAGATACCCGAATTTGCGATTTTTCTTGTGTTTTTCCGGCCTACTCTGCCCATTTGAGATGAAGATAGCACCAGTTTTGTGCTAGAACACTATCTTAAGGCAACCATCAACCAAAGTTTGCATTTGTACAGTCAATAGTCTACAGATACAATCTAGTTCAACAGATACATCTATTGGACATCAAACAACTATATGTTAAAGGACTTCGATCCGCAGAGAAGAATTTGGAAAACCAGAAATTATTAGGGTTAGGGAGAGATGTGGGTAAAAAAATGGAATAGATTGGTGTGGGGAGGCACAGGGAGAGTTAACTATGTCCTAATCACAATGCAGGAAATAGGTTGGGTAGGATGCAAGTAGAGAGAGAGAGAGAGAGAAAGAAGAAAGGGAAAGGGGAATGAAAAGAGACCAGAAAAAAAATAGAAACGTAAAAATTAATGTTATTATAGAGAATAAAAGACCATCTATTTAGAGAGGAATGTGAATATGTTGAGATAAAGGGAGGGACATAGAGGAGATGTGAAAAACTTCAAAAAAATGCTTAAAATATTATATAGGTATAAAGAGGTAGTACTGCTATTAATGAATTTAAGTCTCAGAGGTTTTGAATTGAGTAATAAGTTTGTGGGTTAAGTGTGTACACAATGGGGGATAGGGTCTACTAGTTAACTACCGGTTTATCTGAGGATGTGCAGGACAGGAGTTAAGTCACATAAAGAAGAACAAAAGAGAGGAAAAGGTGGAAAGGATAGGAAAGTGAGAAGAAAAGATAAGAAGTTCAGTACAGCTAGACAAAAAACAAAAAGATAATTAAGAATGAAAGAAAAAGAGAAAGAAGACAAGAAAAGAAAGGAAAACACACATTCACGTATTCCTAAAATAAAAATTATAAGAGGAGAAAAAAAAAAGTTACTGGAAAACAATTATTTTTTCAGAAGAGGCAAAAATTAAAGATTAATAAAAGTTTTAGAAAAGGAAAAAAATTTTTTTATATATATGGTAACAAAAAACAACAACAAAAAAAAAAGAAAAGAAGAAGAAAAAAAAAGTTCTTTGATTTTTTTTTTTTTGGGAGGGGTGGGAAGAATCCTGTATCTCCCTTTTGTCTGTAACCAGAGTCTTGTTGGAGTCTCTGGTCAGCTTGAGGTCCTGTGGCTTGATTGGTTTCTTAAGTCAGTTTGTTGGAACCGGCAGAAAAATGCTCTGCTTTACCCAAGATTTTGAGATCCCCTCCCAGGTTAGTTTACTGGGAGGGTGATCTGCTTTGAGAATCACAAAAGAGGGGGATGCAGTGATGAGGCTAGGTTCTGGGTAGAGTTGAGGCCTTTCAACAAACAGTAGCTTTTCCCTGGGGCTATTTTGTGAAAAAAAAAAAACTCACAGCACCCAGCCTGGAGCCATTCTCAGGGTTTCTGTTTTTCAATTGATTGTGGTGGCTGCTAGAGGGAGGGGCAGCCTCTGGCTCTGGTTACCCAGTGAGGAAAGCCACTCCAATGGCTGGCGCCTGAGCTGGGTGACTTTTCCCTGGATGGAACTGAGTCTGTGAGGTCACTTCACCGTTAAGTTCTTGTGACCTGCTAAATGATTCATTTTATTCCAAGGCCTGAGCTGGAGCTAGCCGCTCCTCCGAGCTTTGTCGGTATCCAAGATGGAGATCACCGGTGCTGGGGGGGGAGGGGTGGCCTTCCCTCCTCTGCTCCCTGAGAAGGAGTGAGGACGTCGGGCTTCTACTCACGCCGAGTCTTGTATCCTGGGTCGTCTCTGGTCTGCAAAGTGCAGGATGAAGTTGTCCGCTCCTTGTCGGTTCTTGCTGGTGTTGACTAGAACCCACTCATCTGCTGTGTCTGGCTCCTTCGTCCCCGACTGTGTCTCAGGTATGACCCCGCGGCGGTGGTCGCCACCGCGACCCTGCCGCCGCAGCGGCAGCTGCTGGCAAGCGCTCAGATGTGTCTGCTTGGCTTCCCCTCTCTTGACTAACTCTCTGTCCTGTGATGGCACACTTGGTGTGATTCTCTGGCTTGGGACTGTTCACTGGAACTCTGAAACTGCTTTCTATGCAAGAGCTTGTTCAGATTCCAGCTTCTCCTCCGCCATCTTCTTGAGTACATTTCTTCGTACATGAGACTCTTATACCCAACTACCCAGTGTAGATATCATTGTAGTTGTAAAACATTGTATTTGTTGAAAAAGCTAAAAAAACTTGTTTATTGATCCAGAGATCAATTCCTGGTGCTAAAAAAAGTGTAGGAGAAGAGAAGAAAGGCCAATTGTAAGTTGAAACATAAGCCTGGTGCTTGTTGATCGTGGAGGCAGAAATCTGAGAATCAACTTTCTTTTTTTCTTTTTCTTTTTTTTTGGGTCCAGACATGGGGCCTGAACTCTGGGCCTGGGCACTGTCCCTTAGCTCTTCAGCTCAAGGCTAGTGCTCTACCACTTGAGCCACAGTGCCACTTCCGGCTTTTTTCTTTTTGCTTATGTGGTGCTGAGGAATCGAACCCAGGGCCTCATGCATGCAAAGCAAGTGCTCTACCACTGAGCCATCTTCCCAACTCCTGAGAATCAACTTTCAAGGCTAGGTCAAGACGCAAAATCCAGGAAACTTTGTGTGCATGTGTGTGTATGTGTATGTGTGTGTGTGTTTATATTTGTGATGTGTGTGTTTGTGTACCATACTTTGCTAGTACCCTAGCATTCCCAGATTTTGGGTGGTGAATTGGAGATAAGAGTGTCATTGATTTTCTGCCCAGGCTGGCTTTGAAACATGGTCCTCAGATTTCAGCCACCTGATTCAGCTGGAATTTGAGCTATGGCTTAAGTGGCAAAACTTGGCAAATATTTTCTGGGACTCCACCTAAACCCTGAGTTGAAGCCCCAGGACATGCACAGAAGAAATAAAGAAGAGTAGAAGTAACCAAGGAAGAGTAAGTGACAAAGGCTTAAATGAATCAAGCATTGATGGCTCATACATGTTCTACTAGCTATTCAAGTGGCTAAAATCTGAGGATGATGGTTTATGTCCACCCCTGGCAGGAGAGTCCATGAAAATCTTGTCTGTAATTAATCACCCCCCCAAAAAAAAAGGGCCAAAAAGTTATAATGTGTCTCATGTAATAGAGGATAGCCTTGAATAAAAACTTCTGGGCCAGAATATGAGCCCCAACTTGTAGACCCAGTAACAGCACACACATGCAAAAAAAGAGTAAACAACAGTAGATAGTGGCAAGCACATATTAAAGTTTTAAAATGACACAAGGGTTGTTGGTCCTGTGTATAATCCTAACTACACAAGAGGCTGACATCTGAGGATTGTGATATCAAGTCAGCCTGGGCATAAACGTGCTTCAGATGCTTATCCAAGCTACCCAGCACAAAGCTGAAGCTGAGGTGGTAAAGTAGCAGCCTTTATTTAAAAAGCTAAGAAATAGTCCCCAGAGCCAAAGGTCAAGCTGCAGGACCACTAAAAATTACAAATATAAAACAATAAATTAAAAGGACAGTGGAAGAAGAGAGACTGAAATCTGAGGATCAGAGTTCAAAGCTAACACAAGCAAGAAAATCCATGAGACTTTGTGTGTGTGCATCTCTGTGCCATCCTGCAGCTTGTATGTGCCATCCTTGAACTTGTGCTGGTTTGTTCAAGGATAGAGCTCTACCACTCCCAGCTATTCAGTGGTTAATTGGAGGTCATAGTCTCATGGACTTTCCTTCCCAGGCTAGCTTGATTTATGCTAGACTTTGTCTCAGACTCTTATCTCCAATTAATAGTCAAAAATAAAAGAAAAAAAACCTGGGAATTGAGTTATGGCTCAAGTAGCAGAATTGTGCAATAAGTTTCTGGGACAGCAACCAGGCACTGAGTTCAAGCCCCAGGACAATCACAGAAGAATTAAAGGAGGGTAGAATTGCAGAAGGAAGATCCAATGACAGAGTTCTAAATAAATCAAGCATTGGTAGCTCACTGATGTTCTATCAGCTACTCAGGAGGATGAAAGCTTAGGATCACAGTTGAAGGCTAGCCCAGGTAGGAGAATCCCTGAGACTCTTATATCTCACTTGTCACCAAAAATATGCCACTAGCTGTGCTCTGGCACATGTGGTAGAGTGCTAGACTTAAACAGAAAGCTCTGGGACAGCACACAGACCCTGGTGCTGATGCCCTAGCACAGACACTTACAAAGAAAAGAAAAAAAGCACAAATTATAAAAGATGGAAGAACGAGAAAATTATAGTTTCAAAATGAGTCAGAGTTATTGGTTTATGTGTGTATTCCTAGCTACTCAGAAAGATGAAATATGAGGATTACCGCTAAAAGCCAGCCTGGGCAGGAAAGTGATTGAAATTCTTTTCTCCAACTACCCAGTAAAAGCTGGAAATTAAGGTGTGATTGTAGTTGTAAAATACTGAAATTTCATGAAAAAACTGGGGAACAGTTCCCTGGTCCATAATTCAGCCCAAAGTCGACCAAAAACAAAACTGAAAGAAGAGGAGAAATGACCATTTGAGATTTGAAAATAAGCCTGGGGCTGGTGGTTCCTGCTTATTATTTTAGCTATTCATGGAGCTGAAGTCTGAAGATACATTTTAAGACCAGCCCAAACAGGAAAGTCCATGGGGCTTTTTTACTGTGTGCCTGGGGCTTGAATTGGAGTAGTTACTTGATGGAAATAGTCTCATGGACTTTCCTGTCCAGGATAGCTTCAACTTCAATCCTCAGATTTCTGCCTCCTGTGTCTTGCTGGGCTTTACATGAGACTCTTATCTCCAATTAACCACCAAAAGGAAGAAAAATAAAACCTGGTGATTGAGCTGTGGCTTCAATGGCAGAAATGAGAAAATAATTTCTGGGACAGCACCCAGATCTTGATATTAAATTCAGGACCAACATACACACAAACAATAAAATAAATAAATGCAGAGAAGTTAGGAGAATAAATGGCCAATTCCAGAGCTTAAAATGAGCCAAGCATAGGTGGCACACATCTGTGATGGTAGCCACTCGGGAGGCTCAAATCTGAGGATCACAGTTGAAAGCTAAGCCCGGTAGGAGAATTCATTAACTCAACTCTAAGTAGCTACTTAAAACAAAACAAAAACTAATAGCCACAAGTTATGCTGTGGTTCATGTCTTAGTGTGCTAATCTTGAAATAAAAACTTCTGGGACTGCAACTGGGCTGATTTTTAGACCCAGGACCAGCATACACAAGAAAATAAAAATACAAATAGAAAGGTGTAAGAATGGCTGGGAGGGCTGGGAAGGTGGCTCAGTGGTAGAGCACTTGCCTTGCATGCCTGAGGCCCTTGGTTCAAGTCCTCAGCACTACATAAGCAAAAAGAAAAAAAAAGTGGCGCTGTGGCTCAAGTGGTAGAGCACTAGCCTTGAGCTGAAGAGCTGAGGGACAGTGCCCAGGCCCAGAGTTCAGACCCCACAACCGGACCCAAAAAAAACAAAAAAAGAATGGCTGGGAATGTGGCTTAGTGACAGAGTGCTTGCCAACCATGTTTTAATCCCTGGATTTGTATCCTCAGTATCTCATAAATAAAAAAGGCTGGAAGTGGCACAGTGGCTCAAGTAGTAGAGTTCTCACCTTGAGTAACAAAGTTCAGGGACAGTGCCCAAGGCCTGAGTTCAAGACCCAGGATTAGGAAAAAGAAGAAAAACCCGTGTGAGAAAATCCAATTAAATTTTCAAAATGATCCATGCATGAATGTTTGGTCAATATGTGTAATCCTACTGACTCACAAGAATGAAATCTGAAGGTTGTTGTTCATAGCCAGCCTGGACAGGGAAGTGCATAAGTCTCCAACTAACCAGCAAAAAATGCCAGAAATAAAGCTGTGGTTGTTGTTGTAAAGCACCAGCCTTGAAAGAATAACTTATTGAAACAGTGCCGTGGCTCAGAGATCCAGCCTCAGGATCACAATAAGAAAATTAAATGCTTGGAAGTAGAGAAACAACGACTATTGGCTCATGTCTGTAATTCTAGAAATGCAGGAGACTGACATATAAGATCCTGTGTAAAGGCAAACCCAATCAAGAAATTCCAGGAGACTGTTTTGTGTGTGGTGGCCACACTGGGGATAAGTTTCATGGACTTTCCTGCTCAGGCTGCTTTCAAACCATGATGGACAGATTTCAGCTTCCTGAATTAGGCCAGGCCTTGCATGAGTTCGAGCTCCAGCACCAACACACACAAAAGGAGTGAAATAAATGAAAAGAAGGGTAGAAGAAGAGAAGAAAGACCAAGTAACAGAGGTTTTGATGAGACAATCATTGGTGGCTCATGTCTGTAATTCTATATACTCAGGCTGAAATATGAGGATACTCTTTAAAGCACAGCTCAGGTATAGGTGTTCATAAGACGTGTGTGTGTGTGTGTGTGTGTGTGTGTGTGTGTGTGTGTGTGTGTGTGTGTGTGTGTGTGTGTTTGCCAGTCCTGGTGCTTGAACTTGCACTATTTTGCTCAATGATCTACAACTCTCAGACTTTAGTGGTTAGTTGGAGAAAGGAGTGTCATGAACTCTCCTAAATTTTCAGCCTCCTGAAACTGGCCTAGCTCTATATGATTCTTTTCTCTCCAATTAACCTCCCCTCAAAAGCCAAATGTTATCGTTGGTCCCATGTATGCTGTGAGACAACATCTGAGCTTCAATTTCTACTCCCAGGACAAGCAAAAATGGAAAAAGAAAAAGAAAGAAAGGTGGAAGCAAGCATATATTAAAGTTTTAAAATGACCCAAATGTTGATGGTCATGTGTGTAATCCTTACTACACAAGAGGCTGACAACTGAGCATTGCAGAGTCAAGTCAGCCTAGGAAGGAACGTGCTTGACATTCTTATCTCTAGCCACATGGCACAAAGCCTTGAGCTGTGGATGAGGTGGTAAAGCACCAGCCTTGAGTTTAAAAGCTAACATATAGACCTTAGAGTCAGAGGTCAAGCCACAGGACCAATAAAATTTTCAAAGGAGAGAGGATGAAGAGAGGCTGAAATCTGAGAGCATGGGTCAAAGCTGTCCCATGCAAGAAAGTCTGTATGTGCATTTGTGTGCTATCTTGTGGCTTGAACTTATGTTGTTTTGTTCAAGGACAGAGCTCTATCACTCTCAGCTTTTCATTGATTAATTGGAGCTAAGAGTCTCATGGGCTTTCCTGCCCTGGTTGGCTTTGAACCATGATCCTCAGAATTCAGCCAACTGATTCATGCTAGGCTTTGTATAAAACTCATCTCCTATTAACTACCAAGAAATAAAAAAAAAAAAAAAACAAAAAAACCTGGAGTTGAGCTGTGACCAAAGATGCAAACTGGGCAATCACTTTCTAGTACAGCACCCAGGGCTTTAGTTCAAGCACAAAGACAAAATAAGTATAGCCACAAGTTATACTTTGGCCCATGTGGTAAGCCACTAGTCTTGAAGAAAATCTCTGGCATTGTATCAGGACCTGATTTGTAGTCCCAGGACTAGAACATATACAACAATAAAAGCAAGGAAAATTTTAAAAATAAAAAGTGAATAAAACATATTAATATTTTAAAATGACCAATGGGTTTGTGGTTCATATGTATAACTGGAGCACCTCAGGAAGCTAAAATCTGAGGATCATGGTTTGAAGCCAGACTACCCAGAAAAGTACATTTGAAACTTATGTCCAATAAACCAAAAAAACTAGAAGTGGAGCTGTGGTTGAAGTTGTAAAACATCATCCTTGAGTCAAAAAGCTAAGAAACAGAAGGGCACTGCTGGCTCTAGCCTGTAATCCTTCTACACAGGAGGCTGAGATATGAAGATCATGGGTCAAAGCCAGCCTGGTCAGGAAAGTTCATGAGACTCTTATCTGCAATTAAACACCAGAAAACCTGAAGTGGCTCTGTGGGTGAACTGGTAGAGCATTTGCCTTAAGCTGAAGAGCACAAAGTCAGCACCCAAGCTGAGAGTTCAACCCCCACCCCCCTACAAAATAACTAAGAAACAGTAATGTGGCCCAAAGATCAAGTCTACTGGACAAAATTTAAAAAAGTATTGAGGTTGAAGGCAAGAAAGAGATGGTTAAAAATAGTAAAATAAGCCGCGTACCAGTGGCTCATGCCTGTAATCCTAGCTAATCAGGAGGCTGATATTTGAGGAACACAGTTCCAAGCCACCCCGGGCAGGAAAGTCCGTGAGACTCATCTCCAATAAACCACCAGAAAACTGGAAGTGGTTCTATGGCTCAAGCGGTAGAATGCTTGCCTTGAGCTGAAGTGCACTGGGACAGCACCTAAGCCCAGAGTTTAAGCCCCATGAATGACCAAAAAAAAAATTAATATAAGTCAGCAGTTGGTTTCTCATGCCTGTAAATTCTAACTACCCAGCAGGCTGAAATCTAAGGGCTGCAGTTCAAAGCCAGCCCAAGCAAGAAAGTCCATGAGACTTGTTTGTGTAATTACAAGTATTAGGGCATGAACTTGCCCTGTTTTATTCAAGGCTAGAGTTCTACTACCTACCGCTTTTTGGTGATTAATTGGAGATAAGAATCTCAGACTTTGCTGCTCAGACTGGCTTCAAACCAAGATCCTCAGATTTCAGCCTCCTTAGTTGTGCTGGGCTTTGCATGAGACTTTTCAAAAGAATGAATCTGGAAGTTGATCTGTGGTTCAATTGGCAGAACTGAGAAAAATCTCTGAGAGAGTGGCCTCTCCCTATATGCAGAAAAAAATGATAAAACTTTCAAAAATAAATAAAAGTAGTTATAATATAGAATAAATAAAAAAATCATGTTTAATATGATATAAAGAAAAACTATGTTTTTTTTTAAATGTGGCAAATGAGAACATAGTATGAAGTTTCAAAATGACATACTGAGAGTAAGGGAAAAAGGAAAATTTTTAAAAATCATGTAAATATTAAATACAGGCTGACATGACCAATATATAATGTGATCAAAAACCTATCTCTCTCTTATCTCTCACTTGTAATTGCTTACAAATAATTGTCCCTCCAGTTTCAGCAGACACCACAGTGATTTAGACATGACCTCTCTATGAAGCCTTAACTGTGTAAGGATCTTCCTGCTTCAGCCTCTTGAGTTAATACTGCAAGCATTGCTCTCATTTTAATATATGAGGTTTCCTTTAAAACTCAGAATTAATATTCAAATAATGGATTTTCTGTAATGCATGACTAAACATCAGAAATCCACCAGAGATCCTCTGAGGAATACAATCAAAACAGTAGAAAAGCACCTACCACTCAAGGTAGGTAACAGAAGGAAGATTTAGCATTTTTTTTTGAGGTGCTGGGGGTAGAACGCAGGGCTTCATGCTTGCTAGGCAGGTATAAAATTCAGTGACATCAATTATATCCACACTGCTTTGTAACCATTACCTCTATTTGTGAACTATCTTTTCGATACTGATGGAATCCATACAATCATCGAGTAATAATCACCCCAATGACCTGCCCCAGAAATTTTAATCTTCCAGTTTCTCTTATGAAATGGTTTAGTCAATATGTTTCACATAAATAATAGATTATTTTTGGTGTCTATCCATGAAAGACATATATTAAATTGCAGCTTTTCTGTGGATAAGTCATAATCCATTTATGCATACCTCATATTTTATAAACCTGTTCATCTGATAGATACTCCAGGTATTTCCAACTTCTGACTATTGTAAATGTTGCTGTTATCATTGGCATATGAGCTATTAGTTTTTTCTTTTCAGTTCTTTAGGTTATGCAATGAGCAATGGGATTGCTGGGTAATGTGGTCATGCTATGTTTTGTTAGAAGAATGTGTCAAATTCTACCATAATTGTTATATCACTTTTAATTACCACAGAAATGTACAAATGGTCAATAAAATACACAAGAGTATTTCAAATCTTCCACAGCTGTGCCCTAAAGGATCATTTTTCTTACTTTTTACTTGTTTTTATTTAGGTCATGCAGGCCTGGAACTGTGAAGCATTGTCTACAGCTGAAGTGAGAACAATACAAATGCCACTTACCCAGCCTCCTAAAGATTTAATCTGGTAGTAATTTTTTTCTGGAGATAAATTTTAGTGATTATTTGCATTTTTACTCTTTTAAAATAAGATTTTGAATTTTAAAATGACTTATATAAATGTAACACCTCTGTGTACCTTCTTTTTAATAAGAAGAAAAATTATATTTACAAAAAATATAAAAGGACAAAAAAAGCTTCCCAGCAGGAAAATACATTACAACCACAGTCTGATTCTGACCCAAGCAAAATAATACAATAAGAACTCATCTAAAGTAAAATGAAGTACAGGGGCTGGGGACAGGGGTCAAAGGGTAGAGCACTTGTTTGCCCAGAACCAGCCTCTGAATCAAAACCACAGCACTGCTTAGGGATAAAATAAAGTATTAAAACTTAAGGAAACATGCAAATAATAGTATGATGGATAACATAGATGTACACATCTGTAATCCCAACACGTGGGAGACTAGGCAGGAGAATTATGAAGTTAAGATCAGACTTGGCTATATAATGAGACTGCAAAGAATAAAATAAATCAAACTATATTTTTAAAGAGTAGGGTGTATTTCAAGTGTAATTCAAGTAGTTTTGAATGTGCAAGGAACTGATACAATGCACAAAAATTACATGCTTTGATAACTACAACGTTCAGTTACACTGCAGTATAAGGTGCCCCTTGGCTGGAATCTCTCCTGAGGAAACCTAAGGCAGTTGATACATCTGTCTTCTTGGCTGGACTGAGGGTGTTGCTGGGCAAAATGTTTTGATCTCCATTCTTGAATCCCACTTACAACTCTTTTTTAGTAGACCACCTACAAATCTCTCCCATCTCAATAACAGGGTCTTCTGGGTTTCAAATGAAGTTATCTTTGATATCTCTTAGGGCTCTCCTCCCCTTTGTCTGGAACTGCTCTGTTCCTGGGCCTACATTCAGTAGCTTGTTCTGAGAAGAGTGGTAGCTATTTTGCTAGCCTCCTCTATCCACTGCCATTTCCTCCTCAAATTAGTCTTTGGTATCAGTATGAGTCTGCTCAGAGGGTAGAGCCAGTCTGGGCTGGCTTTGAACCGTGATCCTCAAATCTCAGCCTCCTAAATAGCTAGGATTACAGGTGTGAGCCACTGGCACCCGGCCATCATTTCTTTTTTCCAGGAAAATTTAGGGGGATAGAATAGCACAGCAGCACATATATTCGATACCAACTGCCCCAGAGTGAACCAGATGCTCAGACCAAACCGCTGACCTTGATATTGCCTTTGGTATCCAACAAGATGTTGTTGGACTTAAGGTCTTGGTGTGTGATTCTATTCTAGTGTGAGTAGTGAACAGCACTTACAATTTGTGTGAAGAGCCTCTTGGTTTCATCCTCATATAGGCGGCAGAATTTTCAGATCCACCCGAGGAGGTATCCCCTACTGGCCAGTTCCATGATGAAATACACATACTCTTCCTTCTCCATCACCTGGTACAACCTCATGATGTGTTTGTGCCATACCATCTTAAAAATGTCCACCTCATTCTTTAACTGATGACTGGAGAACTCTCCCTTCAGGAGTATTTTAGCTGCCACTTCCATGTGTGTGAGGTAAGGATGGGCCAGCTTCACTTGTCCATTGGTACCATGGTAAATGAGCTCTTTCATCTGGTATTGTTTGATGATCTCCTCCTTCAAAGATCTGGAGGATGATTCTTTGTATTCTTCCATCCTTCTGCTATGGTGGCAGGCAGCAAATCTACCTAAAATTAACTAAATAAAATAATGGAAAACCCAGAAAAAGTGAAAAGAAATACTAAAATCCAAACGACAACTCACCCCCAAGCCAAAAAAATAATGAATTTAGCTTTGAGACAGTCCAGTGGGTCACCAATCAAGAGCTCCTAAAGGTGTTAACTGACATGGGTTGGAGCATAGTGGCTTCCTATATATCCTGCATGACCTCTCAAAATGGAGCTATCACAGCCCGGCATAGTGACATCATAGAGGAAATGGACCAATCAGAGTCTGGGCCAGTGAGGTCAGAGAAAAAGTGGACCAATCATAGCTTGCCAGCATTGCTACTGTAGCTCATAGGCTTCAAAGACTGTGGCTAAGGACTCCATGTGGGCTTGAGGTTGCTCTGGTCATATTATGCCATTCCTGAAACCACTAGGACAGAACTCAAAGTCCTCTGACCTTATAGAAGACCCCTGAATCTCATAAATTGCTTCTGTGGAGACACTAAACAATAGCCTCCATTCTTGATGCCCACCTTATCCTATATCTTGTTCCAACAATGAAATGGCAAAAAGGCCTCTGCCTTCTCAAGGACAGCTGTCCTACAACTTGATCCTGAGGGGAAAAGGTCCAGAATATCTGAGCCACAATCCTCACAATTCACCTTCCTGAGTAGTTAGGATTATATGCCTGAGCCATCGTTAGGTACTTAGCTCATCGCTCACATTTGGAGGAAGTATATATATTTGTTAGAAAGGTTGGTATTAGATATGTCCTTTAGCACCTTAAATTTGTTGCCCTTGCTGTCTAATATTTAATCTAGTGTCTGATGAGAAATTTATCATAATATCATTGAACATCACTTGTGTGTGATGAGTTGTGTCTCTGCTTTGGGAGATTTTCTGTCTTTGACTGTTTAATTAGAATGTGTCTTAGTATGGACCTGTGTAATTATGTTAATTGACTTCTTTAAGCTGCTAGATTCCTGCATAGAAGGGTTCATGCTTTCAATCAAATTTGGGAAGGTTTTGGTCATTATTCCTTCAAATACTATATATTTTTTTCTCCCTGTATGTTTTATATATATATATATATATATATATATATATATATATACATTATACATACAATACATATTCACATTGCATATGTGAATATACATATATATGCCTACATATTTATATTATATATACATTTATATGCATATGGTTTTTTCACATGACATCCTCTTTTGTGATTGTTTATGGTAGAAAGTCTAGATTGATCCCAGCTACTCCATTAAAGTTAGAGTTAGAAGTTTTCCATTTTATTTGTTGGTGAAAATTTTCTTGGCAAGGATATTTAAACTGGTACAAATCAGACCTAGCCTCTCTCTCTCTCTCTCTCTTTCTCTCTCTCTTTCTCTCTCTCTCTCTGATTTCCTGCCTGTCAGGTCTCTGAGCACAGGACCATGGCTTACCAAGTTCTTCTAGTGTGTGCTGTGATCTTCTAGTGTGTGCACTGTCATGTTGTGCTTCAAAGGCCACCACGCCTGCACCTGGAAGAGGAGCTGCTCCAAAGTCAGCCTGCACAGGTGTGCCTGCCTCTTTCTTATGTCAAAGCCCCCATAGCTACTGCAGTGGACTTAGTAGATGCCAATGTGCCAGGACTGCTGACTGCTGACTGTGGGCGACTCAAGCACAGCCTCTTTTTTACCCAAGTCAGAGGTCTGCGTTGGATCCTGGGGGCACTGCCCTGTTGGTGACTGTGCTAGGAGCAAGGCTGTGGGCTGCAGAAGCCTCACTGTGACCTGACTTCTGGGAAACAACATATGTCAAAGGCTTCTCTGGGCTCTTTTCAGAATACATGGGCAAGTTCAGCAAGCAGAAGATGAGCTCAGTGGGCCCCTAAACACAGGGTGGGCAATGGACCTTGGAGGAACAGGGCTGCCCAGGTTGGCAGGGGGACAGGTGATGAGCCTATATTAGTAGTCTGCCGGCTTCCTAAAGAAAAGTTAGACTTTCTTGCTACCCAGAAATATCCCCCTAAAACTGGATGCACCAGAGAGTCCCATGCTGGTGAGGGGCAAAATCCCAAAGACCAAAGTAGACAGACCAGGAGCACTTGGTGCTCTTGGTGGGCAATTCAACGCTGGCACTGGCAGGAGGAGCTGCAGGTTCCCTGACACTGCATGTCCAAGGAAGCCAGAGCTCAAGCAGACACCAGGATTGGCCAGCTGCACACTAAACAGGCTGGAAGGTGAAACCTTGCTGGATAGCTTTGCAGAGTCTGCAACTTGGGGCACCTGAAGGCACAAGAAGCTGCCTAGCATCTACTCAGACAAAGAACTTGGGGACAGCAGCTTTCCCAACTTGGAAATGAGTGTTCAGCTCACTAGAGGATGCTGTGGTCCGTTTGGATCTGGGAGGGATGGCAGGCCTGCTGCTGGAGGGAGCAGATGCCCCTTCCAAGGCTTCTGGGGAAAGGGGAGCTCCTCGAAATGGGCTCATGGGAAGGCTGGTGTGTCTTTCCCAAAGAGAACACCTCCAGCTTGTTTGGCTGTTTGCTTGGGTAGGGAGTCGCCCCTCGGGGACAGTGATATTAGGAGACAGTGTTTGTGAGATTATCCCCAAATGAAACAAACCCCTGAGGGAACAAAAGAGTAAGGATTGCTGAACTGCCCACAGAAGGTGGAGTTGAGGTCATGGCTGCTTCTGTCTTGAAGGACCCTGAGGCTTTGTCACCAGAGGACAAATGAGTGGACACTGGCATGGAGCCTGATAATTTTAAGAAAATTATCAGAGAGCCCTACTTGGCTTGCATGTCACTCAGTCGGACTAATATTGGGTGGGGAGTTTGGGCTGTAAAGCTGGGTATTACAGCTTGATCTTTTTGAAGGGCTGAGGACACCTTCTGGCAGCGGTTAGAACTTTATGAGGTCTGAGAACATTATGTGATTAGGTGTGGTCCTCTGTGCTTCATCCTTGGGCTGTTATAGGGCTGAGCCCTCCCTCCCTGCTGTCCTGGTGCTCTCAGGATGTGGGCTGGTGCCTGGCGGGTAGAAAAGGGCAGTGTGTTTACCCCCGACACTCACTGTGAAGAAATATAGTTGGCAGGGAGGATTGTGCCTTTGGGAGGTCTGTGTGTTCTTTGAGTAAGGGAATCTACACGCCTCAGAGCACATCTTGACTTTCTCTCTGAACATTTGTTTTCTTTGGAATAGTAGTCTCTGAAAGGCCTAAGAGTTCTAAGGCTCCAGAGGCTTTCTTGATTTCCAGACATGTCCGGGGCTTGTTTTTTTCATCTTACACAGCTCTAACATCCTCCCTTAGTCACGGTCTACTGAGCCCTTTGGCTCTGGCATAAATGAGAAAAGACAGGCAGGGCTGTCTTGTTGCTAAGGAAAAACAGACAGGGCTGTCTTGTTACATAGTTTCATTTTATTCTCCAATGTTGGTAAATAAAGCCATCAGATTGGACTTCAGGAGCTGCCCAAGATCATTGCTCCATCCCTTTTCCCTGCTCTTACCATACTGCCTTTCCATTTAAATTTATTTTCATTTTCAATTTTTGTATTGGTGATTGAATTTAGGGCTTCAATAAGCCGAGCATAGTGATGTGAACCTATAAGCTTAGCTTTTGGGGAGGCTGAGACTGCAAAAGTTGTGTTTTCAGGTCAACCCAGGCAGAATTCTGTGAGACCTCATCTGAACAGAAAAAGCTGTGCACAGGGGTGTTCACCTCTCATCCCAGCAGTGATGGGAGAGGAAAGTGGGAGGACTGAAATCCAGTTGCACACCTGAGCAGGTAATGAGACCCTGTCTCAAAAACAGCAAAAATTACACAACTGTGGCTCAATACTACAGTGTATATCTGGAAAACATGAGGCCCTGAGTTCAAACCTCAGTACCATAAAAGGAAGAGAACCAGTTATGTTTGAAAAGCTTATTAAAAGTAGTCTTTTTAAAAAAATTTATTTTGATATTTGGGTTTGAACTCTGGGCATTGACATTTTACCTTAGTGAATATTTTCACATGACTGAACTTTGTTTTTTGGGGATACAGTTGACCCAGTGTAACAATAAGATGTACAAAACACTAAGTTGAAAATGAACTTTACAACTTTGGTGGGGGTGGAATGGGAAGGGTATTTTGTGGAGGTGGGAGGGAAGGTATGGTAGGGAGAAAACAAAGGAGGAGGTAACAATGATCAACAGGAAATGTATTCAGTACCTTGCTCATGTAACTGTAACCCCTCTGTCCAGCATTTTTACAATAAAAATGTACAAAAAGAGACTAATCTTATACTACTGAGCCACAGCTCACTTCTAGCTTTGTGTGTGTGTGTGTGTGTGTGTGTGTGTGTGTGTGTGTGTGTGTGTGTGTCTGTGTGTGTGTGTCTGTGTGTGTGTCTGTGTGCCAGTATTAGGCTTGAACTCCAGGACTGGGCACTGTCCTTGAGCGCTTTTGTTCAAGGGTAGTACTGTACCACTTGGCCCACAACTCTCCTACTGGCTTTTTGTGGTGAATGTGATAAAAAGTTTTGTGGACTGTTCTTGCCCCAGCAAGCTTTGAACGGAGATCCTCTGCTCTCAAATTCCTGAATGGCTAGGGTTATGGGTGTGAATCAGCAGTATATGGTAGGAGAAGTGTTCTTAAGCAGAAATAATGTGGATATGCTGGCCTTCTGCAATTTGGTGGCATGCTTTTTTTCTTAGAAAGGAATTCCTTTACTGGGAGGCCAGAGGTTACCCTGGAAGCTAGGAAGGCAGAGGAAATGCAATCTCCTATCTCCAGAGGGACCTTTGGTATGATGGTTGTAAGACCATCATCTTCCTTTATCAGAGCAGATATCTATGCTAACCTGAAGGTAACATTGTTTTCATCAGCTTTGTCTTGGTTGCATTAAATAAGAAAATTACTTGATAAATTGCACCAAAGTTCACCAGAGAGAGAGGAGAATGAAGCTTTAAAGTGAGGCATTAGATACTACACGAATATACCAGAAGGGGCAAGGAGAAATGAGAGTTCATAAATACAGATTTTTATTTAAACAAAATAGGGAGACGACATGAATATATGTCAGTACTGGACAAGCATGCTCAAAGCTTTCTAATAAACTAGCATTTAAAGGAAGTATTTTTATGATGCAGGACTGCTCATATTACCTATGTAGATTGTCTAATCCCTTCACTGTCTTCCCAAGGGAAGACACTGTCCCTCCAGCTCAGAGCAAAGCATCTAAGATAACATCTATCTATTACTGGGCAGTGGAAGACCATTCAAACAGCTGGTGAAGTGTGGACAAGCTGCTCTAATCCTGTTTCCACCCAATTCTAGCCTTTGCTGTATAGAGTTCACAGATCAGGGGAGATGCTTGAGAATACTGATGGACCCACAAGTGTGTGTGTGTGTGTGTGTGTGTGTGTGACAGTACTCATATGCCAGCATGGGGCTTCTTTTGGGTCTCACAGGTGTTTACTCCTTCTTCCCCAAGTCTACTGAAAAGATTTGTCTTTCACTGCCTGAAATGCAGCAGAGGAGGAAATGATACCTGAATTCTCAACTGGTAGATCAGATGGGTCCTTCTATGTGCTCTGATTTATACTAATGCGAGTGCTAATACTAACCCATGCCTGGGAATATTAGCTGACACTTTTTGTGTATTTTGGCACTAGTTTTTTTTTTTTACATGGATTAAGCAAAAAAATTCTCATAAGAATATCATGACATAGTGTTAAGTATAACATTCTGTATACATACACACACACATACTTGGCAGCAGTCTTCATTATGTAAAGTGGACCATGAACTGTAGAGAAGTTCAATGAATGCCTCTCAGGGACCAGATCCTACAGCCAGCACTTTGGAGCAGGGACTCACAGGAGTTTGACCAACAAGTTGGAGACAAGATGATGTGGATCACATGCCATTGTTGGCTACTGGCCTGATCTGGAGGGATGCAGGTTTTGCTATCCTAGCACTGTCCCCCATGGGCTGGCCTGGCCTGGCCTCACCCCAACCCCACCTAATCTTTGGCACAGGAAGGACAGTTTTGTCCTTTTGGCCACACGTTCATCTGACACATAAGGTTAGCTTCATAGAATTTCCAGAGGACAGCAGGAAGATATTTAGAAGATACATTAACTGAGGTCAAAAGGGCAAAGACTTACTGTAGGTCTCACATTTGGTTAATAGTGGGGTTTTTTGACTCCTTGATTCTCACAATGCTCCCTTAGAAAAATAATCTTGTAGATTGAAAAACAAAGAGGCAATTTAAAAAATCTATATGTAATGTTAATTTTTATTCTTGAATTACTAAAATGCATGCAGAACTTGTCAATTCAAGAAGCACAAAATGGCAGATAGTGTGAGCTTTACCCCTGTTCCTCTACTGTGGTTCTCTTGTTCCAACCTGGGGTGACCACTGCTACTATTAGTTATGAATTCCTATATCTAAAGTAAATGTTCACAAAAGGAGACTTATTGTCCACAGCTACCAGAGGTCCACCAAACTGCTAGCTTAGAACAAGGCCAAATTTCCTTTCACACTATAGAGATTGAAACTTCTACACTCAGGTTCACAGCCCTGAGCCAAGTCTGTGCTGGAACCACATGGCTGAAGGTGATAGCTCCTAATTCACCAAGGAAGAAATCTTCAATAGCTGGAAGTCCGCTCTCTGTCTTTCCCAATAGTTCACAGTATCAGCTATGAGGACTAAGGAGTTACACAGGCTTTTCAGAGATTACTAGACATTGGGGCTTAACTTTTGTAATGGCAAGTTTTGCTTCAGATCAAATACTGGGCCTGCACAACAGCAGCAGCTCAAGTGGAAGTGATGTCCAGAACTTGTGTAAATGTCTCAGAACATTTGAATTTTTTTTTTTTTTTTACAGAATTGTCTTTTTTCCTACAATCCACAACTGTGGCCAAATGGGGGCTTTCTTACAGATAGCTGACAGAAGATACTACACTGGATCTAGTTTATACCTAGTTCTACAGACTTGTTCTGGAATATGGCTGCTGTAGTCTTAGATTTACAAGTCCACTTTCTATCCCCCTCTCTTTCCCTACACTCTCTGTCCTTCAGTGGCCAATTCAAATGTAACTTGTTGAAAAAGAATCTTGGAAAATTGTCTTAACATTAAACAGTTGTGTCCACCTTTCAAGTCTGCCAATATTGTTAACCCAGCTGGAGAATAAGCAAGATAAAAAGTAAATGCACAAACAGATGCATACACCGACACACACACCTACACCAGATAGACACATACATACACAGAGACACAAAAATACCACACAGGACATAGAAACCTTGTTCTGTTAATAATTTAAATAGACAAAAATATGTGATTCAGTTAGGAAATCACTAGGGTGGGTGTACACATGTGTGCACGCGTGAGCACACACTCTCTCACACACACACATACCCCCCCACACACACACACTGCCAATCCTGGAGCTTGAACACAAGATATGTGTAATGTCCCTGAGATTTTGTAATGAAAGCTGCCACTTTACCCATTTGCATCACAGCTCTACTTTGGCTTTTTGGTGGCCAATTGGATATAAGAAACACACGGACTTTTCTGCCCAAGTTGGCTTCATACCACAATATTCACATCTCAGCCTCCAGACTGGTTGAACAATTTATATTCTCACTAACAGTGATAGAGCTCCCTTTGGCCACATCCATGACATCATTTGTTGCTAATCACTTTAAAAAAAATTTTTATTGGCCTTCCTTACTGGGCTGAGGTGGAATTACAGTGTTGTTTTGGTTTACATTACTTATATGTTCAGATTTGTTGAACATTTCTTCATGTATCAATTGCCCATTCTTACTTCTTCTGAGAAGTCTCTCTTTAGGGCATTACTTCATTTAGTAATGGGGTGTAATTGGGGTGTTATTTGAGGGTTTCTTGGGGGCTAATTTTTTGTGCTCTATGTATATTTTTTCTATTAGGCCCTTGTCTGATGCAAGCTCATAAAATTCTTCTCCCATTCAGTGGGTTTTCTATTTAGCTTGTTATGTCCTTTACCAGGCAGAAACGTTTAAGTTTCATCCAATGCTATTTATCTAGTCTTTCTTTGATTTGTTGTAATTCTGGATCTTTACTTAGAAAGTTTGGACCTGTGTTCGAGGAGCCATGGTGTTTCCCCTGCCACTTCTTGTAATTGTTTCATGGTGTCTGGCCTTATATTGATGGCTTGGGATATGTGGACAGCATTAATTTGATCTGCTTACAATTCCTTGGTTCACAGAGACTGTAAAGTGGTACCCTTTCTAAGTAAGATGAGGTGGTTCCTGGTGGTTTGGAAGGAGGATGGCTTCCCAGAAGTGTGAATATGGAAATCATAAGTGGGAAGCTCAGGCATTATTATAGTAATTACATATTTATTTGTAAGTACATTGAATCCTGATCAATGACACTTTTCTCATCATCTCCCCCATCCCTGAAACTCAATTCTTTCCCTTCAATTTTCCTAGTTTCATTGGATATACATTGAAAAATATGACTTCATTCACCTGCTCCCCACTTTTGAATTTTCAGTTTCTTCATACTCATTTTATTGTACTGTTAGTTTTTCCAACTAATTACATTTAAAGTCTTCCTTACATATACTGTACTTTGTGCAATAGGTTTATGTATATGTGCACAAAACCTTTATGTGTTTACTTGTATATTTAAAAAGTGGACCTATCTTCCACATGTGAGAGAAAAGATGCATCCTGACTTCACAAAAAATTTTCCAGGTCTATCCACTACTTTACAAATGATGTAAAAATCTAATCGAAGAGTAAAAGTCCTCTGTGTATATATACCATATTTTCTTGATCCATTCATTTATTGAAGGCATTTGTGCTATATCTATATCTTGACAATGAACTGTTATATGGGTTGCCTTCCTTTATCCTGACTTGTAGTCCTTTGGGTAAATGCCCAACACTGGTATTCTGGACCACAGGGTAGTCCTAGTTTGTTTGTTTGTTTTTTAGTGTGGTTCAACAAGTTCACATTCCCACCAGCCCTGTTTTATGTTCCTTTGCCTGCACATCTGTGACAACATCTATTGTATTTTTGTTGCATGTATTGTTGGTAATGATCATTCTAAAGTGAGATGGAATCTCAAGTGTTTTGATTTGCATTTCCTTTATGGCCAGAGAGGCTAAACATTTCTTTATATGATTACTGGCCAATTTTATGTTTTCTGAGAAGTCTCTACTTAGCTTGCTTGCCCATTTGTTAATTGGGTTGTTAATTCTTTGTTAGTATAATTTATTGAGCTCTTTGTATATTCTGATGTATAGCTGGTAAAGATCTCTCCTTCCTTAGGCTCTTTTTTAGCTTGCTAATGATGTCCTTTTCCATGCAGAAACTTCTTAGTTTGGCACAATCCCATTTGTTAAGTTCTCTCTTTGAGTCCAGGCATTGTTGATGGGGAACTCCATATTCCTGTTCAGCAGGAGCCTAGGTTAGCAAGGCTTATGCTCTTGGAACACTCCTTTTTAGATTTAGTGATGGACAGGTATGGTTGCCCTCATTTTACAGGGAGCAAGGTCAAAACCTAACATTTCCCTGATTCTTTTAGCCACATATCTAGTCAAAGGACACTATAGAAACTAGATTATTGTGTAGTCTCAAGATAGGTTATTATAGTGACCTTCTTTCTTTACATTTCTTCCTTACCTCTGTACATCTGGTGTACAATATGATGGCTACTGAACATATAGGGCTGCTAAGCACTGTAAATTGCAGTTTGTTGTATTGGTTTTGCTGTAGAGATAATGTGAACCATGGAGTTGGAACACTACATAAAAAACAATGGGAGGAGCTACTTTTATGCTTGCTTTTCCAGTCCTGGGGCTTAACCTCAGGGCTTGGGCACCGTTCCTGGATGTCTTTTGCTCAAGGCTAGCCAGCACTCTACCACTTAAGCCACTGCATTACTTCCAGCTTTTTCTGTTTAAGTGGCACTGTGGAATCAAACTCAAGCCTTCATAAATGTTAGGCAAGCACACTACCTCTAAGCCACATTCCAAGCCTTTGGGTTATCTTTTAAATGCCATTTTTATCATGAGTTTTCCACTGTCTTGCTCATTCTGGCTTTGTACTGTGATCCTCAGATCTCAGCTTCCTAAATACCTATGATTACAAACAATGAGCTACTGGTGCCTGGCAAGTGGTGATTTTTAACCTACTTTTAATTTTCCTCATTGATGGAAGAGCTGATTAGGTAACATGAAGAAAGGAGAAAGCCAGAGGCAAAAGCAAAAGTAGTGGATACTAGAAAAGGACAGAAGAGTATTACAAAAATTGGCAAAATGAAGTAAAGGTTGCAATTTATTTAACAACAGAAGACCAACGTTGCTTTTTTATTTTACAAATATCCAGTGGTTACATACTGCTGGTACATTCCATTACCAGTAGGAGAATGAGGGGACATACAAAATGTTTACTACATTTGAACTTTTCTGTATACTAAACTTATGCCAACACAATTTATTGTAAAAAATGCCAAAAAGGTCAGGTGTGATAACACATGCATGTAATCTCAACTCTTAGGAGGCTAAATTGGAGGATTGAAAGTTGTTATATAGGTTATACCAAAAGTACGTCTCAAAAATAAAAGAAAGGGAAAGGAAAAAGATGAAAGGGAGAATAAACAACTCCAACCAAATATTTCATGGGCAATTGTGTCAAAGAAAATATCTTCTTTTTTTCCTTATTGTTAGGTGTCAAACCCGGAAAATTGCCCATTGTAAACAAGTTCTTTACTACTTCAGTATGCCCCGAGCCTTTTTATTCACATGGTGTTTTTTAGTTTGTTTGGTTGGTAGTTTTCATTTCTTTTTTGTTTTTTTCTTCTTATTTATTTTTTGTGAGGATAGGCCATGCTTAGCTCAGGTTAGTCTTCTACTTGTGATCCTCCTGTTTTTACCTCCTGAATAGCTGGAATAATTGGTATATGCCACCTCACCCAATATATCTCTTATTTGACTACTGCAGAAATTTTTAAAAAGAAGAAACACCTCCTAATTAACTTTATAATCCCCATGACAAAATGAGAATGTATTTATAGTAATTTTATTCATGAAGAGAAAGGCAAAAAATCCTAAACAAAAGAAAATATGTATCAGAAATGAAGGACCGTTTACATTTATCCTTTTTTCCTCTTTCCTATGCGTGTGTTTTCCTGAAGATTTAACACTGGATTTACACATGGTAATCAAGTTATTCTAACACCAAGCTGCAACCCTACTTACATAGTTAAAATTTAGAAAACCTAATGCAATTTATCATACTGAGTAACAAAGAAATCCCATATATTCATTGGAACAGATGATGACACAAAAGTATTTAATATTTTAATATTTCTGAAAACTCTGAAACAGAAGGAAAATAGCTTTAGCTTATGTAGAATATCTATCAAACACATACACTGTTTTTAAAATTAGCTGAAGTATTTCTGATGCAATCAAGAGATAAATTTGTTTTCAGTGATGAAATTCGATGACACATTTGATGTTTAATGAAGAAGAAGAAGAAGGAGAAGGAGAAGGAGAAGGAGAAGGAGAAGGAGAAGGAGAAGAGAGGAGAAGGAGGAGAAGGAGAAGGAGGAGAAGGAGAAGGAGAAGAAGAAGAAGGAGAAGAAGAAGGAGAAGGAGGAGAAGGAGAAGGAGGAGAAGGAGAAGGAGGAGAAGGAGAAGGAGGAGAAGGAGAAGGAGGAGAAGGAGAAGGAGAAGAAGGAGAAGGAGAAGAAGAAGGAGAAGAAGAAGAAGGAGAAGAAGAAGGAGAAGGAGAAGGAGAAGGAGAAGGAGAAGGAGAAGAAGAAGGAGAAGAAGAAGGAGAAGAAGAAGGAGAAGAAGAAGGAGAAGAAGAAGAAGAAGAAGAAGAAGAGAAGAAGAAGAAGATGAAGAAGAAGAAGAAGACGAAGAAGACGAAGAAGAAGAAGAAGAAGAAGAAGAAGAAGAAGACGAAGAAGAAGAAGAAGAAGAAGAAGAAGAAGAAGAAGACGAAGAAGAAGAAGAAGAAGAAGAAGAAGAAGACGAAGAAGAAGAAGAAGAACAAGAAGAAGAAGAAGAAGAAGAAGACGAAGAAGAAGAAGAAGAAGAAGAAGAAGAAGAAGAAGAAGAAGAAGAAGAAGAAGAAGAAGAAGAAGAAGAAGAAGAAGACGAAGAAGAAGAAGAAGAAGAAGAAGACGAAGAAGAAGAAGAAGAAGAAGAAGAAGAAGAAGAAGAAGAAGAAGAAGAAGAAGAAGAAGAAGAAGAAGAAGAAGAAGACGAAGAAGAAGACGAAGAAGAAGAAGAAGAAGAAGAAGAAGAAGACGAAGAAGAAGACGAAGAAGAAGAAGAAGAAGAAGAAGAAGAAGAGAAGAAGAAGAAGAAGAAGAAGACGAAGAAGAAGAAGAAGAAGAAGAAGAAGAAGAAGAAGAAGAAGAAGAAGAAGAAGAAGAAGAAGAAGAAGACGAAGAAGAAGAAGAAGAAGAAGAAGAAGAAGAAGAAGAAGAAGAAGACGAAGAAGACGAAGAAGAAGACGAAGAAGAAGACGAAGAAGAAGACAG